>NC_090922.1:388202408-388515880 GCF_040938575.1 Ambystoma mexicanum
CACAGCGCCCGTAGCCTCAGTTCTGTTTTTTCCGCGAACGTGTTGCTTCGTGAAACTCGGCGCGCCTCGTATGTTCATCGTTCAGATGTCTTTTTCTCCGACCCTCCTCCTCCGCGGTCTGGCTTCAAGTCGAAAATGTCGATCACCGACCTGCATCGCATTTGTTTGTGGTCCTTGGGTGAGAGTCACGACACTGACGACTGTTCAAAATGCCAATAGTCAACTGTCAAAGGCCTTGCGGGAGCAGAAGGGGAAGCTCCAGGTAGGTAGGGGCTCTAAGCCCAGTAAGTCCGGTAAATCCAAGTTGAAATCCAAAGGGGTGCCCACTGACGACTCGAGGGGCGACTCTCCGCGTCGGTAGGAGGCCCGAGGTTCTCGGTCCCGAAATGGTTCCCTCCATTCTTCTTCCTCGTCGCGCCATTTGCGGAAGCGCCGTCACCGGTCGCCTTCCCCATCCTCGCCGGAGGATGGAGCCGCAAGGAAAGTGTCATGCCCGACAAAGTCCTCGGCTCCGGAGGAATGGGCTGCCTTTAAGGAGTAAATGTTGGCGATATTTCAATCGCAAGGCACAGGTCTGGTCGCGCCTTCTAACAAAGCCAGCCAGTGTCGGTCTCGTACTGTGGCTCACACGTCTTCAGGCTCGGGTTCGCGACGCGCATCAGGAACCTTCGAGGTCCTGTTCGGACAAGGTTTCAGAGTGTCGCAAGCGACATGCTTCTAGGTCTTGGTCCTCGTCCCCAGCAAGACCTCTGCAATCTACTAAGGGCTTGAAGCCAACGTCGAATCGTTCAGCGCTGTGTCCCTCCGACTCGGATGTTGACGCTTTGCATTTTATCAGCCCACGGCGCTGTCGGCACCAACTTTGACACTTTAACATTCGCGCTCGCGTCGTCACGCTCACGACAACGCTCTTGTTGACGCTCCCGGCGGCGAAGCCTTCAGCGCCCTCAATGCCTTTGAGGATTTTCGCCCGAAATTTGCCTTTGGAGTACCCCAATGTGGTGGATCCTCCTAGGAAGGCACCTGTGAAGTCTGTGAAGCCTGTATGGAACTATAGACCCTCTTCTGTCCCCAGGCCAGGGTTTCAACTCCCTCTGGATGACATATGTGAAGTGGAAGAAAGGTCTGGCTAGGCTAGGGTCTCAAAGTATCTGGGCTTGTCCAGTCCTCCTAAAGACTTTGTGCAGGATGATCGAACAGACATCTTAGATCAAGGTCCGTCCTCTGACCCGGTGTTACCGTTTCATCTCACCGGAATCTCTTCCGGCTGTTAATACATCTTTGACAAAAAAGTACTGCCCTTCCGTTAGCAACCCCAGCTATTTATCCACTCACCCCACTCCCGCGAGTTTGACGGTTCAGGTAGCGGCGTACCCTACCATCCCTCCTGATAGGGACGACAAACGCTTCGACGGTTGGCTCGGAATGTATTTTCTGCAGGGAGCATGACCTTAAAATCTGCCAACTCCACTTGTGCCTTAGCAATGTTCTCACACACTCTGTGGAACTGTTTCTTTAGCGGCTGAGCATATTCCCTGGGGGGGGAGAAAGGGATGGCTTTGTGGCTCTTGTGCAAGACGACAAGGATGCTATGTGCGAATCCCTTCAGTTGGGTTTGGATACGGCAGACCGGGTTAGCTGGTCCATGGCTGCGAGCACCGTTATACGCAGATTTGCGTGCTTGCAGAAGTCGGGTTTTGCTCTGGATGTGCAAAGCCGTCTTCTGGATGTGCAGAGCCGTCTTCTGAAAATGCCCTTTGATGGCGCACATTTGTTTGGCAACAAGTCTGTAACGAGAGCCTTGAGAGGTTGCAGACCTCGAAAACTGCAGCAAAATCTTTAAGCACAGCTCTGCGTAAACCTCTGCCTTTTAGTCCTAGGGGACGGCAGTGGAGGGGAGGTTCTTTTCGTTACTTCTCCTCCTGTGGTAGAACGAGAAGGGCCGCCAGTCAAAGGGGCCAGCGAAAAAGTACCCGTGGTGGTCGGGGAAATAGAGGTGCCAAAGCCACTGAGGAAGCTGCGTCTTTACCTTCAGGCTCTGCTGCAGCCGCTTCCAAACAGTCATGAGGCCATGTCCCATGGTTCGCGGGTTGGGGGCAGACTGTCTCAGCATCTCGAAGAGTGGCGAGCCATTACTTCAGATGCGTGTGTTCTGCATATCATAGCCCACGGCTACTGCCTTCCCTTCCTACAGCAGCCTCACGACAATCCACCGGGGAAACTCTCTTTGAAGCTTCCAGATCCGCTCCTTTCGCAAGAAATCTTAACTCTGCTGGAGAAAGGTGCTATAGAACTGGTGCCTGTCGCGGAGAGTAACAAGGGATGGTATTCCCCTTATTTTTTTATCCCAAAGAAAGACGGGGGATTGAGACCCATCCTGGACTCGCGTTGGTTGAACAAACTTCTCAAGAAGGACAAGTTCAAGATGGTTACTCTTTCTCAAGTCCTCCAGGCCCTTCAACTTCAGGATTGGTTGGTGTCTCTGGACCTGCACGATGCTTACTTTCATGTGCCGATCCATCCCAAGCACAGAAAGTACCTGAGGTTTGCTGCTGGCAACTCAAACTTTCAGTTTCAGGTCCTGCCATTCGGATTCACCTCTGCCTGAGGGTCTTCATCAAGCTAATGGTGGTGGTGGCAGCGTACCTCAGGCGAGGGGGGGATTCACGTCTACCCCTACCTCGACGACTGGCTGATCTGGGCGCGCTCTCCTGAGCAAGCATTGGATCACCTCGGTCTCACCTGCCGCTCCCCCCACAGGCTGGGCTTCTCCCTCAATTTCAAGAAGTCGCATCTGACACCCTCCCAACAGCTCCAGTACATCGGGGCTGTGTTAGACACGTCCTTGGGCATGTGCTCGCCTCCCAAGGTGAGGGCTCATCACATTGTGCAGATGGTGGACAAGTTTCAACATGCGCAGAGTCTCCCGGCTTTCGAATTCTTAAGGTTGCTCGGCCTCATGTCATACTGCATTTATCTGGTGCCAGAGGCCTGGCTGAGGATGAGATCCCTGCAATGGGTCCTCGAGATGCAGTGGTCGCAGTTCTCAGGCAAGATGTCGAATCCCGCTCAAATTCCACTCTTGGTCTCCCAGGATCATCTGTGGTGGGCCAACGAGGGGATCCTGATTAAGGTGGAGCCGTTTTTGGCAACCATGGCCAGAGGTGACTGTAGTGACGGATGCTTCCCTCAGAGGATGGGGCGCTCATGCCAACGACTTGACCGCCAGCGGTCGTTGGTCTCCGTCGAGTCCAAACTCCACATCAATCTGTTAGAGCTGAAGGCCATCAGGTTAGCCTTGAAGGCTTTCCTGCCGTCTGTGCGGGGGAAAAGTGTCCTGATCATAAACGGACCACACAGTGGCCATGTATTACCTCAACAAAAAAGGGGGGTTAGTGTCACTCCCGTTGTGCAGAGAGGCAATGCAGCTCTGGTTCTGGGCCATCCAGCAGGGAATTTTGGTCTCGGCAGTTCATCTGGCCGGAGATGAAAATGTGGCGGCGGACGCTCTGAGTAGGCAGAGCACGATCTCCTACGAGTGGGAGTTGGCTCAGGAAGTCCTTCAGGAGATCTTAGCCCTTTGTGAACCCCACAAGTGGATCTCTTCGCCACCAGTGTCAAACGGAAGTGCGAGAGATTATGCTCAAGGGAATTTCCTCCGAGAGGAGCCTTAGGAGATGCGTTCGTAGTGGATTGGTCATTCCCGCTGTTGTACGCGTTTCCTCCAGCCCCTGTCATTCCTCAAGTGTTGCAGAGGTTACAGAGGTTCGGTTCCCACTTGATCCTCATTGCTCCGGATTGGGCCAGGAGAGCGTGGTACCCGGACCTTCTAGAAATGTCTATCTGCCCTCCATGCCGTCTTCCCTACCGAGAGGATCTGCTTTCACGCGCGCGCGAGAGGGCAGCGGGTCAGGTTCTCCATCCAGAGGTCAAGACTCTCAACCTTCATGCTTGGTATCTGAAAGGTTGTGGTATAAGGATTGGGACCTCCCGGGTGATGTGATGAAGGTGTTGCTTTCGGCAGGGTGGCCTGCAACAAAATCCCTGTACCATTGCCGTAAGTTCTGCGACTGGTGCAGAGCGCACAATGTTGATCCTTTTCAGTGCTCCATTCCTATGGTTTTGTCTTTCTTACTTTCATTGGCCCACAAGGGCCTTCAAGTGGGTACCATTAAGGGTTACCTGGCGGCACTGTCTATCTTTAAGCGCTCGTCTGAAGAATGTTCTTACTTTAAGATTCCTTTGATTTCTCAATTTCTTGAAGGACTGACTGTGTTCCCGCCGTCCCCTTTCCACGTGCCAGTTTGGGATTGTAATTTGGTTTAGAAATTTCTCATGGGTGCTCCGTTTGAACCTTTGCACTCTTGTCCTTTGAGATTATTGTCCTTCAAGACTGTTCTGTGTTGCGGTTACTTCCGCTCGCAGAGTGAGTGGATTGCAGACCCTTTCCTCTAAGCCACCCTTTACTGTGTTTAACAAGGACAGGGTTGTACTGCGGGTACTGCCTTCCTTTCTGCCTATGGTAGTATCTGAATTTCATTTGGGTCAGAAGGTGGTTCTCCCATCGTTCTATCCTCCTCCTCATCCTGGTTAGGAAGAGGAGCGACTCCATTGGTTGGATCCTAGGAGAGCTCTGAGCTTTTACATTTCTAGGATGTCCACGGTCAGAGTGGACAATCAACACTTTGTAGGATATGCTGGACACTGATTGGGCCAGGCTGTTACCAAACAGACCCTTTCCAGGTGGATTATCCTCACTATTACTGAATGCTACCGATCGGCGGGTAAGGACCCTCCTGAAGGGCTGCAAGCTCATTCCACTAAGGGCGTGGCTACTTCCACCGCTCTCCAGCGGGGTGTTCCTATTAGGAATATTTGTTATTCCGCTACATGGGCTTTGCTCCACACCTTTGTTAAACATTTCTCCCTGGATACGATCCATGGTCAGGATGGCGGTTCTTTATTCCGCAATCTGATTGGGTATTCTAAATTCTTTTCCCTCCTCCATTTACTGGTACTGCTTTGGGAGTCTGTCAAAAATGTGGAATACATTGGAGGACACAATCCATTCGAAGAACAAGTTACTTACCAACTGGTAATGTTCTTTCGACTGGATGTTCCTCCAACGTATTCCACATCGCCTGCCAGCATGCCCCTCTGAAGAATTTCCTATGCGATTGCAGCTTCCGTTTCCGCAAGGCTATGTGCAGTCAAGCAGGCATGAGACTGGTGCCACACGTTCTGAGGGGAAAAGAAACTGAGGCTACGGGCGCCGTTTGTCCTATTTATAACATCCGGTGATGTTGCCCTTGACAGAGGTCTTCGAGGGACATCGGCCGACGTCATCGACGCAGGACGCCCTCTGCTGTAAAAGTTCCAGAAGTACACAGCTGTGGACATTACATGTCAAAGATGTGGAATACGTTGGAGGAACATCCAGTCAAAAGAACATTACCAGTTGGTAAGTAACTTGTTCTTTGGTTTAATCTGAAAACTGCATTTCTCCTCTAAACCAACCGCTGTGCTCTGGGTCATACTGCCCCCCATTCAATGATAGTTGTATCTCTAAGCTCCACCCCGGGTGTCCATCTTCAGATATTTACATCATCTTTCAGTGTTGGTTTTCCTCTCCTCTTGCTCTTCCAGTTTTTTTACTAGTTCTAAATTTTTGGGATAAATGTGTTCGTTTTTTCTCGATTGTTCCTCTGTTGATCGTCAATCGTTGCTAGACTACCAGCATTGTATTCCTTAATCACCAGATCTTTTTTCAAGTTCTGATGGCCTACTTTGCGTTTTCTGCAATGTCAGAAGAGAAAGCAGTATCTTTTCAAAAAATGCGCGAAATGTGGACTAGTCAATGTCCTTGGAGGATTGGCACCTCAGGTGCTTGTGTAGCCTACATCCGGACCACAATGAGAAAGGATACAACATTTGCTGAGAAAAGACTGTTGCAGCAGGTTTGCCCTGTGGTTCAAGTTGGGGAAGGCCTTTGACTCGGCCTCATCCAGCACTGGCCGGTCCCATGAGCGTGCTCCGTCTGAAATTCAGTCAAGGTTCTTTGAGGATGCCCCTTCACAAGGGGTACAATAGAAGGCTAAGCACTACGCTACGGATCCTGTTAGGGTATGGCCGTGGCTCTGGGACCCAGTTTGAAAAGGACAGTTCCCGTCTCCGTCCACAGTGGGTCTGCCAGTTAGGGGTGCTCCTGCCAAGAGGAAGTCCCTTACCTCATTGAAGCTTCGATTGCCATCCTCGGACAAGGCTACAAACGATAAGTCCTTGGGTGGCTCCTCTTGTCCACCGTTGACAACGCCTTCATCGACCAGGACTACGTCATCGTTGATGACTGCTTATTCTTCCAGGACAGCCACTCCATCGACGACCACTAACTCATCAGTGACCATGCCCCTGTCGATGACATCACTGGCATTCACTCCGTCGACGACCATCACTAGGTTGTCGAAAGGGGGCCTTGCTACTTCCGTGGTCTCTTCCACCAAGGCTACGGTGACCCCATGAGTGTCTTTGCCTCCACGGCCTACGTCTTCAGCGGCGGCTCCGCCGACAACCACGGCTGATGGGCCTGGTCCATGTGCCCATTATCGCTTCTTTCCTGAAGGAGTCATTCAGGGAGCCTCCACCGTCTACGGAATTCCTCCCCAGACGGGAGGATGTCCCAAATGATGCCAATGGATTCTCTTCGGGGATCTGCAAGCATCTATACAAGTTCCAACGACCATTTGCCAGAGGGCTACTACTCGTACCACGAAGCGGGCCCTGGGACCGTTTCAATGGAGGGAACTCTGTGGGGGGATCCAGATACACAGTTTAGCCCAAGAAGGCTGCTCCACTCATGCCTCAACCAATGCCCAGAGACATGTTGTTGAACATCCTTATGACCCTCCACACCTTGGTGTCGGAGATGCAACAAAGGATGCCTGCTAACCCTGTGCCTGTCCCGACCCAAAGTCCTCCAATACAACAGACCAGATGCCCTTCCTGGCCGAAGAGTTAGGCAAGGAACCCTTCAGGCCCACGATGTCAGTCGACACCACCACCCCACCAGCCTTTGACCCCTGTGGTGGAGGAACCGCCACACACCGACACTGGTACGGATATGGACGCTACTGCGATTTATACCAACGAATCTGATGATTACATACTGGTGGATGGGGAGCCGCTGGGTGCCGACGAGCCCATCAGGGCCTCGCCACCGGATTAGGTTGGTTCTTTTCATGCCATGATTTCAAGGGCCTCTGCTCTTTTCAATTTGGTACCGGAGGAGACGAAGAAAGAGGTTTTTCTTCCAACGCCAGGGGTCCAGAGAGAAGACAGTCAAGTCGATCCCTCTGCTGGATGATGTCTCGGAGGAAGATTTGGCCCTGCAGTAGATGCCAAGTACTGCTCTCCCCAAGAATGACAGGCTGGAGAAGAAGTACAGGGTCCCAGACTCAGCCCCCAGGTGCTTGAGATCACAGCCTTCTCCTGACTCTTTGGTGTCTGCCCCCGCCAGGAAGCGCTCATGGAACCCATCGTGTATGGCCATGGTGCCTCCAGACCCGGAGGGGAAAAAGCTTGATGCAGTGGGAAAGCGCATCCTTTTTACCACGCCCTCCACTGTCAAGGACGCTAATGCTGTGACTGTATTATCTTGCTATGACAGAGAGCTATGGTATAAGCTTGGGCCCATTTTGGACTCTGTGCTGGAAGACAAGAACGTCGAGGCCCTCGCCCTGTTCCAGTAAGAAAAAATAGCCTTGGATCATGCCATCATAGTGTCTCTGGACATCGTGGAAACCAGTTTCCGCCAGATGGGCAATGGGGTGTCCCACAGACGCCAAGGCTGGCTGAAGGCCACTAACTTCAAGGCAGTTGTCAAGTCCAAGATGGGGGACATGCCCTTTATGAGGACAATCTGTTTGGCAAGACTGTGGACGAGTCTCTCCACATGATTAAGACCGATATAGAGACTGCGCGCTTGCTGGGGACATTGCATCAGAGGAGGTCGTTGTCCTTTTATTCCTTGAGGGGGGAAGTCCGGCAGGTCCTCCAAAGGGTATAACACCCCCTATCGTCAACCCTCCCTTTCCACAACCCAGGAGGCCTACAGGGGATGTTCACTGGCCTACGGCCGCGGAGGGCAGCGTCGTCACCCACAGCCCTGGATACAGAAGCCCAAGCAGGCCTGAACCGGCCAGGGATCAGGGCACCCACTTCCGCACCCCAGTGGGACACCGGCTAGCATACTTTTTTGACAAGTGGAAGACCATCATTACGGACAAATGGTTGCTGGACGTTAAGCATCAGGAACCAATCCCCCAGAACCTCTGGGGCTCCAAAGTGTGTTCCAGATACTTTCTGGTACAAATAAAGTCAGGAGGGTGGCATTCACCTTGCAGCACATACAGCTGGAGAAAGTGGACTTCCTTGTGACATTGGATCTGGAAGATGTTTACTTTCATGTCCCCCTCCACCAAAACATATGAAGTTTCTATGTTTTGTAGTCCAGGGGCTTGTTAGGGAGAATTCTCATTCAATGGCTAATTTCCCTTACCTAGTGAGTCCCTCAGCAGCTTTGCTGGATTTCTGGAGTTTATTTTTTCCACCTGGTAAGAGTGTGAGCTTTTCCCCCTCTCTTTCCTGTGTTTTGCCATGCGTATTTCTACTGTTTTTATGATTGTGGACTCTGGAGTACACCATTTCAGTAGCCCCACTCTTTGTGTGTTACACAGCACCTTCAGTGCAGTGACACAGGGTTGTCCTTTAGACTTCCCACCGACTCCATTTTCTGGGGCTGACTATTGTCCCCCAGAAAAGGGTAAAGTTGCTTTTAACTTTACATGGTCACTTTTAACCACGGATCCAGTACACCCCATCTTATATGGAGTATTGGAAGGGGTTAATTCTTAGCCCTTTTTATCTGTGCCTCTTGGAGCATTGTTTCGCGCCCTTAACATTTAGACGTGGCTGGTGTCAGTGGTACCTACCCTAATTTTCCTACCGCGGTTATATTACATAACATGATAACGTTTTAGGATATTTTAGTAGCCTCAAACTTTAAACCCCCTTGCCCAAATACTTATTATTTCGGCTCCGGTTGGGTTTAATCGCCATTTCTTTTTGTTAACATCCTTCTTGGGTCGTTCTTTGCTCGGCAAACCAGGTTTGCCTCCTTTGTTCGCCGACCTTTGGCGAGCTTCTGACCAGAAGCCCTCCTTTGGCGTCTGGGTGTCTAGGTGGGCTGATTGTGAGGGAGGGGTGTAGTCACCCCCTGCACAGTGTCTCCTTGGAGACCCAAGTCGCACTTTGTGGTGATTGGCTGAGGTGGTTGTCCGGACTGGACAACCCCCCTGCTGAGTGATTGACAGCCAGGATGTGTGAATGGGGGATTTTGGCATAAAAGGCAGGACTCTTGGGCTAGAAGGCAGAGTCGCCACTGGAACTGCAAAGAACCGAGGAGAAGAGGAGAAGAAGACGGCTGCTGCAACCCCGAATCCCGGTGAAGCCCTGCTGCAGTCCTGAGCTATCTACCCTTCAACGACAAGAGAAGATCCAGTCCGGAGTCGTCTTCCCTTGAGCCTGGTGGTATCAACCAGCTCACCCTTTCTTCAGTCAGAGGATCCTCTCCTGGGTCGAAATCACTGCTGTGCCGTAGTGGTCCGGATAGCCATCAGAAGAGCCCTCTCCTGATTTAAAGGAGCGCACCTTTTATTCATCGTCTTTTTAGCTGCTGCTGGCCTCATCCCTGGGTAGTGCAGATCGCTCCAGACGTCCTCCTCCTTGTCCCCACGACTGAAGCCGCAGGAACCGTGAGTCTGAAGGAACTACCAGGAACAACTGCCGTGGCACCAGCTTTTCTTCAACAGAATAAGGTACTGTGCACATTTGGTCGTTCTCTTCGACTGACCATCCGAAATCGGGGTGAACCCTTTTCCTCCACAAAGATTTGTTCTTCCTTCCCTCTTATAACTTTTGCTTCCATCTGACAATATCTAAGTACTCTTGGCATCTCGAATCTCAAACTGTTCAACGTGTGATCCTCAGCAACTGAGCATCTGCTCCATTGACACTGGCGCAGGCCTATTGACTTTAATCTGTATCTTTGAACGAGTCCTCCGATTCCCTTGCCTTGACAAAAGTATTGCCTGTGATTTTAGCCCCTTTTCCCTTGTTTGAAATTCTAAAGTACAAAGTGTGTTTTAACTTCGTGAGCATTTCTATTCGCGGGTACGCGTTAGTATCGCAACACCGGTCTGTCAAATCCTAATGTACTTACCTTGAAATTGCTGGAACAAGTGGAAGTGGTTGTGTGTAGTGTATTTTATGTGTGGTTTTGAATTTATAGAAGTGAAGTGTTTTATGAACAGATGTTTTAAAATAAATATTCTTCTATTTTTTTACCTGAAACCTTGAGTCGGTTGTTTGCTTGAGTCACAGTAATTGTGGTCCTTTGTGTAATCTCTACTACTGCTCATTTACTCTTGAGATAAGTCTGGCTGCTCCGCTACTGCTACCACTTTAACAGTGTAGTACAGACTTGTACCAAAGGTGAACTTGTATTACCACTTGTAGTCTTAATTGTGTGAAGTGGTTGCTAAGGACACTGCACAGGATTCTGCATAACAGGGCGGCACCATCAGTTCAAAGCATTGCCCTTTGGCCTGAGATCTGCCCCTAAGGTGTTCATGAAGTGGTTGGCTCCGCTGGTGACGCATCTACGTCTCACGGGCATCCATGTCTACCCATATATGTACAACTGGCCTGATCCTGCTCTCTCGCACTGGCAAACAAGCAAACAGCTTGGATTCTCCATCAATTATCTAATGTCCTCCGTGGAGCCATCGCAGAACACTCTGTTTATGGGCTCCCGTCTCAACACAGTTGCATGCCTGGCCACCCCCTTGGAGGAGAGGGTGGTGGCCATACTGGTCAATGTACAGCTCCTGTCGGCGCCCTCGTCGACAGTATGAGCCATCAAGTTGCTGTTGGGCATGATGTCCCCCTGCCTCTATCTCGTCCCTTACAGATGAGGCCTCTTCAGGTGTAACTGGATGTTCAGTGGCTGCAGGTCGCCAGCTGTTGGATAGACCAGATCTCCCTCACCCAGGAGTTCCGGTAAGCTCTATGATGGTGGGTAGTACGCCCACATTTCACGAAAGGAGCTCCATGATAGTGTAGAGTGTGCCCACATCTCACGAAAGGAGCTCCTTTTCAGGTCCCTCCGTACCAGGCGACGGTCACCACAGATGCCTCCCTAGAGGGGTTGTGGGTCCACACTGGACAGTTGCACGCCAGAGGCCTCTGGCTCCCGGAGGAAAAGTACCTTCAAATCAACGTACTGGAACTCCGGGCAATCTTCTGGGGCCTCAAATAATTCCTGCCGTTGCTGCGAGGGAAGACGGTGGGAATCTTTATGGACAACACCACTGCCATGTTCTACTTCCGGAAGCAATGCAGGTCACACTCCCCGGCGCACTCCCTGAAAGCCCAGACCGTGCGGCACTGGAGTGTTCTTCAGGACGTGTTCCTCGTCCCTTTTCACCTGACAGCCACTAAGAACACCATCGGAGACTCGCTCAGGAGGGAGCTGCGTTCCTGCCACGAATGGGAACTTTGTCAAGATCAAGTATCTCTTCTCTTCCTGCGAGTGGGGGCATACCACAGATTGCGACAACAGCCAACTTAAGTTCCTGTGGTTGGACTGCAGGTTCCCTCAACCGAGGAGCCTGGGGGATAGGGGGAAATGTCTTCTCATTTCTGTGGGAGGGGCTCTTCCTGTACGACTTCCCTCCGATCACACTTATTCTACATTTAATCAACACACTCAGACAGTGTCGCTGCAGGATGATAATCATCACTCCGGCGTGGCCTCGACAGATGTGGTACCCGGACCTGCTCAGTCTGTCAGTGGCTCCCTCTATCCGGCTGCCTCCACATCCCTATCTTCTTGCCAGAGATGACTTGGCAATACTGCATCAAGAACCGGGATCGCTGAGACTCATGGCCTGGCGCCTGCAGCCATAGACTTTGGGCATTATTCCCTGTTGCTGGAATGTAAGAAGATTCTGGCCAAGGCCATAAATGGAAACGCTTTGCAGTGTGGTGCAGGACTGGGAAGATTACACTGCTGCGTGTCACAGCTCTTCAGCCCCTGCCGTACCTGCTTTCCCTTGCCAAGTCTGGCTTGGCTCACGCCTCTATCAAGGTGCACTTGGCTGCCATATCCAGTTACACCAGAACACCTGGCAAGCCCTCTCTGTGGTCTCACAGACTCGTCAAGGAGTTACTGAAAGTCTCCTGATCCAGCTTGTGAGCTCAACGTGGCATGCATTCACATGCTCATTTTTTCCCGTCGTCAGGCAGGGAATCCTCAGTAAAAAAGAAAGCAGTGTCGCTTTAGACTCAAAACTGCTCGTCTCCTTCATAACCAATCACTGTCCTTTGGGGTCATACTGCCCCTAACCAATGATGCTCATCCTCCTAAGCTCCACCCCTGGTGGCCATCTTCAGATTTTTACTGCACGTTTCAGTGTTGGGAGTCCTCTCGTTTTTCTCCCTGAGAATATTGACTTTTGTGCTCTTTTTGGATTGTTTTGACCATTTTTTTCAACCTTTTTACTCTTCAACTGATGAGCGGTGAATACCTGCAATGGGGACCCGTTGTCGGCGAAGATAGAGTTGCATCATTGGATCTTCTTTCTGTGAATTCGCTGTGGCTGTCCTTGTGCCTACATCTCACCTCAACAATGTCCGACGTGGGCTTGAGGAGTCTCTTCACAGCCTGTGCATCCTGTGGCCTGAAGAATGTTTGTTGAGGATCAGCGCCTGCATTGTCTACCTCCGGACCATGATGAAGACGGATGGGAGATCTGCCATGGCTTCCGGCCAATACCAATCGGGCCCACTTTCGCAGGTTGGTGACATGGGTCAAGCAAGAGCAGGCTTCGACGAGGCCTCCAGGGGCAGTCATGCCTCGTCAAGAGCTTGTTCCCCCTGAGAAAGAGGTTAAGGTCCTTTGAGGATGCCCCTTCCCAGCGGATAAAAATAAAAGGCAAATCACCATGCATCTGATCCCACGAAGGACGCTGCTGCTGCAGGGTTGAGTTTGGGAAGGACCCAGTCCCCCTCTTGGTCTACAGTGAAGCCTGCTGGTTGATGAGGTGCCTTCTGCGAGGAGGTCCTTAACCCCTTCAAAACAGAAGTCCTCTTCCAAGGACAATACTTTGAAGGAGATGCCGAAGCCTGTCGACGGTTCCCTCGTCTTCATCCGCTTCGGTTAGGACTCAGCTGACATGAGGGAGTTGCTGCCTCTGACAGACTTCCTTCCTAGACCCATGAGGGTGTCTCCCCCAGTGCTTGCGGGGAGGGGGGTGTGCACCCGAAGAAATCCCATCACATTTATAGAAGCTATGAGGATGAACATCTGCCAGATGCTTACTACTCAGACCATGAAGGGGGCCTTAGCTGGACCCATGTCCCAGGAGGGATCTCCACGCCTGGAGCCCGATCAGCTTCAGCCCTGATCCATTTCAGGCTGCTCCAGTTGCTCCTCATCCAGCACCCAGGAACATGTTGCCAGACATCCTTACCACCCTTCACACCTTGGTAACAGAGACTGCCTGCTGTCCTCCCAAGCTGAAGCATCTGCATAGCCCTACCAGGCCAAACAGTCAACCTAGACTGTCCAGACCAAAGTGGCAGCCAGCGCCACCCCCTAGGGCCTTGATGCCAGTGGCCGAGGAACCACCATGTACCCTGACACGGATACCATAGCTACTCATACGGACAAGTATGAGGATTATGTCCCTGCTGACGGGGAATCTCTGTGCACCGACGAGCCGGCCAGCCACAGGACGAGATAGGCTCATTTCACACCATGATCTCCATAGCATCCAAACTTTTCAGTCTGGTGCCGGAGGAGAATTAGTAAGGGGGTTTTCTCTTTCTCCGACGCAAGTCCTTAAGGAAGACCGCCATGTCGTTCCATTGTTGGACGTCTGGGAGGATTGTTTTGCCAAAGCGACAGGCTGGAAAAGTAGTACAGGGTCCTGGACTCGGAACCCAGATTCCTGAAGTCACAGCCTTTTACATGCTCAGTGGTGTCAGCTGCCGCCAGGAAGCACTTGTCCAATCCATAGTCTTCATCCATGGTGCCCCCGGACCAGGAGGGCAAGAAACTGGATGTGGTAGGCAAACTCATTGTTTACACTGCGGCTTCCACCATCAAGGCCACCAATGCCCTCACCATCCTGACTCGCTACGACAGGGAACTTTGGTATAAGCACAGACCAATATTGGATTTCCTGCCAGATGGCAAGAAGGCCGAAGCCCTGGCCCTGTTCCAGGGCGGATGAGGTGGCCTTGGACCACACAATCACATTAGTGGCGTTCATAGCGGACTCCAGGTTCCACCAGATGGGCAATGGTGTGGCCCTTCGACACCAAAATTGGCTAAAGGCCACAATCTTCCGGGCAGATGTGCAGTCCAAGGTAGTGGACATGCAGTTTGATTGGGACAATTTGCTCTGAAAGGCAGTGGACGAGACGCTCCATGCGATTAAAACTGATACATAGACAACACGCTCTCTGGGGACACTGCAGCAGAGAAGATTGTCGTCCTTTCGTTCCTCAAAAGGGTAGTCCAACAGGTCCTCCAAGGGGTGCTCTACCCCCTATCGTCAGCCCTCCGGCTCCACCAACCAGGAAGCCTACAGGGGCTGCTCACTGGCCTATGGCAGTGGAGGCCAGCGTCGTCGCCTGCAGGCCAGGATGCAAACGCCAAGCAGACCTGAATCGGTCTGCACTTTTGCACCCCAGTGGGATGCCAGCTAGCATACTTTGTCGACCATTGGGAAGCCATCTCCACGACAAATGGGTGCAGGACGTTCTTCATCAAGGGCACGCCTTGGAATTCCAACACAGGTGCCCTTGCCTTCCTCTTGTGATGCATCAAGAACTACACATGGCTCAAATGTTGTAGGAGGTCATGTTAAGAAAAGTGGCAATAGAGGCTGTCCCTCAACGACTCTGGGGCTCCGAAGTCAGGAGAGTGGCGGCCAGTCCTAGACTTAAGATGCCTCAACAAGTACTTGATGTCCCAGAAGTTCAGAATAGTCACTTGGCAGAACGTTGTCGACCAGCTGGAGGAAGGGGACTTTCTAGTGACTCTGGACCTGTAGGACGCATACTTTCACATTCCCTTTCACCAGAATGTTAGGGAGATTTCTCTGTTTAGACTGAATTTCCTAACCTAGTGAGTCCCCCAGCAGCTTTGCTGGATTTTTGGGGTTTATTTTTTTCTCCTGCCAAGCGTGAGACTCTTTTTCCCTCACTCTTGGGCATGATCTGAGTGTGTTTCTTTGAATCTAGATGTGTTTAATGGGCTATGGGGTCTTTTACTCCATAGGGCTTCATGTGTTTTTGTGATATGTGTTACACAGCACCCTCAGTGCAGTGACACAGGGGTGTCATAGTGACCCCCAGTATAGACTCCATACCCTGGGACTGACTGCTGTCTCCCAGGGCTTGTAAAGTCACCATTGACTTTACTAGTCTTAAATTCTGAACAGAACCAGTACAAACCACCATATTGTGGACGTACTGGCTGGGGCAATTCAATTGCCCCGGGGTCTGTTAGTCAAGGGGGCACGTCTCCGTCCCCCCTGATCGAGTTTTGGCTGGTGGCAGTGGATACAACTTTTTATATTCAACCGCAAATATTTTCCTATGGGATTTCCCATTGTTTTAGGCTACTATCTTTATTTAATTATTTACGGTAGCCTCAGACATACCGCCGGTTTATTTAATTAATATTAATTCTCCGGTTGGTATTTTTTGCCGAAACTTGATTCTAAAATGGCGTTTGTGTTCTCTTCTGTGACTCCAACCCAAGTCAAACCCTTTGTTCCACTTTTTGGCAGGCTTCTCCACAGAAGCCCTCCAAAGTGGTGCCACTCTGTATGGGGTACTTAGGAGGGGTGGAGGGGAATTTAGGCACCCTGGACTGAGTTGCCTAGGCAACTCAAGTCGCACTCCATCCTGATTGGCCCAAGTGGTGAGCCGGCCGGCTCACCACTTAGCATGTTTGAGTGACAGCTAGGCTGAGTGAATGGGGGTTTGCTGCATAGAAGCAGGGCTTTGGGGACTGGAACTTCAGAAGTCGCCACAGGACCTAAGAATCCGACGAGGGAGAAGCTGAGCCGACCTGCCACGACACCACCACCGGTGGAGCCCTGCTGGAGTGTCTCACCACTTTTCCCAACGACAGAGGAGATCTCCCGCCGGAGAATCCTCTTCCTTTGACTGGTGGGGATAACCAGTTTCACCGTCTTTTCGCCTTCCCGACGTACCTCGTGGCCGCCTTGCCCATGCCAAGCACCCCGGCAACCGGGATACCACGTTTTACCACGAGCGCGAATCAAAGGTACCACGTCTAACCGGAAGACTCCGCGGCTGGTTTCTTCCCTGGTAGTGCAACGACCTTCATCTTTCCTCCAAGTCGAGATCTTCTCTTCCCCTGGACGACGACGCAACTTGCACCCACTATCAGGAACAACTGCCACCGCTGGAGGATCCTTCCCACTTAAGGTACCGTGTCCCGCCTGGCTTCCCTTGCTACCAACTGTACGGGGTAGATTTAGCCCCCGGCTTTCGAACCTGGGTTAGCCTGGGACACCCTGGCTAAACTTTCCTAAGCCTCTCTAAACTCCTTTTGAACCCTCTGCAAGACTTTCTAAGCCTAGCGTAACTGTGTGATCTTGGGCGCATTTGTGCTATGCTCTCTCTAAGAGGGTGCCCAGCCTTTGGACTTTGGCTCACCAGTGACTTTTGCTCTTCTGCCTTGCTATGAGAGTTCCTGAATCTTAGAGTGGTGTACCTTTCCATATTCTGTCTTTTTCCCTCCTTTTCTCACAAACTTATCAGTGCAATCTAGTTAAGCGCTCAACTCTGTATGAAAATAAGTGGTGTTTTACTGTGATTTATCCGATAAGGGAAAAGGGGTGTATATATTACAATAGTAACTGTGTTTAGAACATTTTACAATAAGAGTGCTGGAGTGTTTCAAACTGTGTGTTTTTAAATAAATAATTATATACTTTGATACCAAAGCTCTGGTCAGTGTTTGCTTGTATTATTGTATCTGGGTACCTATTGTGTATACTTTGCATACTGCCTAACTCTTCTTGAGGGAAGTCTGACTGCTCAGCCACAGCTACCAGGTAAATCTGGGTGGAACAGACTGCTACCAAGTGGGTTTACTGCCAACACCTGTAGTCTTAAATCTTTTGCAGTGGTCCCTAAGGAAACTGCACAGGTCTCTGCCCAACACAGAAGCATCAGAAGTTTCTTTGTTTTGTGGTCCACGGGCGGCCCTACCAGTTCAAGACCCTGCATTTCAGCCTAAAATCTTCTCCAATGGTGTTCACGAAGTGCTTGGCCCTGGTGGTGGTGCATCTCTTAACAAGGCTAAGGGTAGAGGTGCACTCCTTAAGATTCAAATAAGGAAAGAAAGCAATTTAGTCGGATATCCTGATAAATTCAACAAATGTCAGGTGCTCCCTAGTGGATATGTGCTACCAGACCGTAGAAAGTGTGCAGAGAGAGGTACCTTGAGATAACAGGGTACAACCAGGGGCACACACAAAAACTCGCAAGTCAAGTAATTTAGTTGGACAAATATGCCAAAAATCACGTTCAAAAAGAAATACTTTTCAATTATTCAATACAAAATTTGAAGTCCAACATTTATATCGCTTTAAGGTAAATAACAGTCTGTTTTCCAGACTCAACAAAAAGTCACATATATAAAGAATTCCACAACTTTGGGAATACTTCCATGAATATTTCATACATTCTTCTTGAAAATTCCAAACATAAAAGGTTATATATACAGGTGAAAAAGTCACATCATTTCTCAACACTTTTTAATGTGTGTATGTGGATCTCCAAGTAATACGACAGGTAATGTTGTTCTATACCTATCTATCTATCGACTACGCGTTTCGGGCCAATCCAGCCCTTCATCAGGTAAAGGAATATCCAAAATAAATCATTCAGTTAGGTATATTTCACCCCAAACTTTAACAGAAAAATACAGAAAAATACATGTGTCAATATTCATCAACAATCATAAACATATTAGAGAAATGCTGCTCTGTCTGTCAGCCTTTACTGGGAGCCAGCCTTTGGGCAAGATCTGCCTCTATAGTGTTCTTGTGTGTAACTTCCTTCTTTTCAAAAAGACCTGTGAGAAGACATCACTATATTACTACCTTTGATAGTATTCCTTTGTATAATCATCAATGGAGTTTGTGCGGGAACCAGCGCAAAGAATATGCGCTGGGTCCCGCTACAAACTCCTAATAACTTAGACTTGAGTAATCCATTCAACTATTGTAAGAATACTCACTTATGCTGTTTATTTATCTGCTCTGAGAAAAAATGATGTCTGCAGATTCCCTTGAACTGCACTGTCTGAAATGAGATACCCGGATCTCCATTAGTGTACTTACAATTAGCAGTCAGCGTGTCTATAGTAACTCCTACAAAATAAATAAATAGGCATACCTGTGAAGTGGGACTATGGTCCCCTCAAAATGTGGCGGCAATCTCTGTTGGAATTAGTAACTCTGCTCTCGCTGTTGCGCTGTAATTCGTGTAGCCTGAGATAGTTATAATGGGCTCCTTCGTAGTGAAGCTGCTCCTATTTAGAATGATATAAATCTAAGTTATAGCTCCATTGAGCTACAGGCGGGTGCATTACTTCATTGCAATCTGATAAGTGACTCGAATGTTAAACGTACCTTATTCTGTGTACCGCATGCCGCACGAAGCAAGAAATGCAACCAGCTGGTACGCGAGCACCACGCTACTGTTCTATTACTCCCGCGAACCGACAGTCTGTTGTACAAGACCGCTATTCAGAATTCTCCTAACTACTGTAACCGAGTGGTTTCACTACGGTGGCGGGTACTGCAAGATAATACCGTTCCTTCTCTCTACTCACTCACGTCTGCGCTTACACATCTAACGCAATATGTTTACCTTCCTGTTACTTGAACCGCCATCTTGGGTGAGTATCACAATACTCACCCAAGATGGCGTGTCTACGTGATGTCGTCTCTTTGTTTGCTTGCTGCAAACACGTGATACGCACTCAAAAGATGTGAATCTCTTCAACCTCCACCCCAATACACACAGCAAGTATACAAATGCTGATCGTGTTCAGCTAAGCATCTCACTCGTGACATAGTCTGTGTTTTAATGCGATGACAACGTAATTTGCACTCAGCATATATTTGTTAATGTTAGCTTCTGTTGAAACATGCGAAATGAGTACTATACTAAACACCTTACTCATGATGTAATCTTTGTATTTCAGATACAACAAGAACGTGACTCGCGTACTCCTTATGCTAATTTGCTGTTGTTATTAGACTTGCCCACTACTAAAAAGTACACAGCGTTGACTTATTTCCAATAGTCACCATATCTTCATTCATTTAAGTATTTACATCAATGAATTTTCGGATAGCTAAATAGACAAAGACAATCCAGTATTGACAGATAGCAATCTGTTTGGTCTGTGTACACATTTCTGTTGACACTGATCCATTTTTAACATCAGACAAAAGAGCAAACAGTTCAGTATTAAACAATTAATGACAACTTTACTTTTATAGGTAACAGGACAAATCCCAATCCAAGTTCATCCCTCGGGGGTACATTGAGTCGAGCTTATCTTTCCAGTACACTTCTCTCTGTTGTAACAACTTCATTTGGTCCCCACCCCTTCTGGGTAAACGCACATGTTCCAAAATTATGAACTTAACTTGTGCAACTGTATGCTTGTATTCTTTAGAATGCATGGCTACTGGGGATTTTGGTGAAGATTGTCTAATGTTTGACTTGTGTTCTCCCCATCTAACTTTGGCCTTCCTGCTCGTCAGGCCCACATAGAAAAAACCACATGGGCATTTTAACCCATAAACAACATTCATAGTATCACACGTGGATGTACGTTTTAATGGTATTGTGAACCCTTTGTGTGGGTGATTAACTTGGTTGCCTTGGATCACGTTGTGACAACAACTACAATTGCTGCATGGCAACGTCCCTTTGTAGATCTTTGATGTAGCTTTCTTGTGACTGAAATCTGATTTGATTAAAAAATCACGAATACTTCTACTCTTGCTGTAAGCAAAGAGTGCTATCGTTGGGAGGAGTCTTGCGAGATTTGGGTCAAGGGTTAACAATCCCCAATTCCTCTTTAGTATTTTTTTTATTTGACTGCTCTGTTGTGAGTAAGTAGTAACATATACTAATTCTGTACCGGATTTCTTGGCGCTTGGTTTTAAAGCTGATTCTCTCGTCATTCTCTTGACTTCATCCATCTTTGTTTGTAATTTTTGAGAATCATATCCTCTTGCCAGAAACTTCTTGGTAAGATCCACTGATTTTCTTTCGAATTCTTCCTCTTCCGAAATTATTCGCCTATATCTGAGAAGCTGAAGGAGGAGATTAGAGGAGATTGTACTAACTCTTCCTTGGTAATAAATGCTGAAAGTGTCTCTGTCTGCTTCCAATGTGGTTAGAGATTTAGATAGCTCCTCTATTGTTAATATGATGAGATCAAGGGAACATTTGTTCAGTATCAACCTCCACTTCTTCACAAACCCAGGATTCTGTTTACAAAGTGTAGGCTCTAGATCAATCCGTAACCCCCTTGGAAAGGAGGATGCGAAGCGTATATTAGATTTAATTAAAACTATGGAGAAAGAAGTCTCAGCATCAGCTAAACCTGAAGAGCTAGTTTTTCAATTAGAGAGACTCATTCGAAGAGAAATCAACCAACGACTACATGCTACCACCTTAGCTCAATATCATAAAGCCAAACGCATCCCAAGGGGGTTACGGATTGATCTAGAGAATCTTGTAAAGAGAATCCAGAGTTCGTGAAGAAGTGGAGGTTGATACTGAACAAATGTTCCCTTGATCTCATCATATTAACAATAGAGGAGCTATCTAAATCTCTAACCACATTGGAAGCAGACATAGAGACACTTTCAGCATTTATTACCAAGGAAGAGTTAGTACAATTGCTTGAAGAGGTTAATACTAAATTGGAGGATTACAGGAGCGAGATTGAATCTAAAAAAATAAGAAAATTTAGACGCGATACCCTTGACTACAAATTAGACATCGTCTATACTTGGAAAGAATATTATCATTTGAAAGATCAGTCGAAGAATACCAGACAGCCCTACAACAGAGGAAGGAAAACACCTTCATCCCCTCCAACAACATCAGACGCCTCAAGTACAGAGGCCGAGAACACAGAAGGACCTGCTAAGAATCAACTAGAAAGGAGTGAAGATCCCAAGAGTTTGGAACAAAGACCCAGCACATCTAGACAGATACCTTCAAGCAAGTCTATCAGTTATTCTTTTTTAGACCGGGTCCGTGCAGACGAGGGAAAAAGAAAAAATCCACCAAGGAAACTAAGTCAACCAATAAAGAAGACTTAGTCGTCAACATTTCGGCATATAATCTGAGTAAGTTTGAGAAAGCGACTTTGCAAAAAGGAATATCGTTTGTACCACACTATAACAGTTCTCTCCTGAATGAAAAAATTTCATTTTTCAAATTAACTAGGAAAATGAAGTTGAAATTGTTCTTTGATACAACAGACTTAACGGACACCAGACCTGAATCAGAATATCTTGAAATGAAACCAAAAAGTGTATTCATGCCTCCCATTCAGAACAACATAATGGATGCTTTTCAGAAATCTGTACTCAATGACATGAAGAAACTGAAATTTCAGAATTGATCTCGAGGGAACTTGACTAACAGAGAAAAACAAGTTTTGAATAAATTATGGAATAACCCAGAAATAATTATAAAACCCGCTGACAAGGGGGGGGGCCTCTTGTGATCTGGGATACAGAGAAGTACAAATCTGAAATAGAAAGACAACTATCTGATCAAGATACTTATTTGGAAATCTATAATGATCCCACAATACAAGTCGGAGAACTTATTAAAGCTACATTGGATCAGGCAGAGATGGATGAACTGATCACCCATAAAACAAAAGCTTTTCTCACCAATATACACCCCATTATGCCAGTAATGTATATTCTTCCAAAAATTCATAAGGATTTACACAATCCACCTGGAAGACCAATCATAGCGGCCTCCAATAGCTTACTTGAACCTCTAGCACAGTATGTCGAT
Organism: Ambystoma mexicanum; assembly: GCF_040938575.1. Taxonomy (NCBI): domain Eukaryota; kingdom Metazoa; phylum Chordata; class Amphibia; order Caudata; family Ambystomatidae; genus Ambystoma; species Ambystoma mexicanum. The sequence goes on from NC_090922.1 coordinate 388,224,648, forward strand.
AAGATCTTACAAACATTGGTGCCGACGATCACCACTTACATTAAAGACACGAACGATTTTTTGAGGAAACTCAGTGCTTCCACTTTCATCGAAGAAACGGACATCCTATTCACTATGGATGTGGCGAGTTTATATACCAACATTACACATCAGAACGGTCTAGAAGCAGTGGAATGGATGCTCTTGAATGCCACACAAAATGTTCAATCTGGCAAGGTTTTTGTTCTGAAACTTGTAAAGATTATTCTGAACAACAATTTCTTTAAGTTTGAAGATCGTTACTGCCTACAAACTTCTGGGACATCAATGGGGGCCGCAATGGCCCTGAGTTACGTAAACATCTATATGGCATACATAGAAGAAACCCAAATTCTAAACAGTACCTTTTGGAACGGAAAACTACAATTCTTTGTGAGATACATCGATGACCTCTTTGGGATATGGAGAGGTACAAATGAAGAACTAAATAGTTTCTTTGACTGGATGAACACTTTATCACCTAGGATTAAGTTTACACACAAATCAAGTAAAAAACAACTTGAATTCCTGGATGTCCTTGTGCATTACAAAGACAATTGCCTAGAAACCACAGTATATACGAAAAGTACCGACAGGAATAGCATATTATTGACATCAAGCTTTCATCCCAGGAATACTATTGAGAGCATTCCACTGAGTCAGCTTCTCAGATATAGGCGAATAATTTCGGAAGAGGAAGAATTCGAAAGAAAATCAGTGGATCTTACCAAGAAGTTTCTGGCAAGAGGATATGATTCTCAAAAATTACAAACAAAGACAGATGAAGTCAAGAGAATGACGAGAGAATCAGCTTTAAAACCAAGCGCCAAGAAATCTGGTACAGAATTAGTATATGTTACTACTTACTCACAACAGAGCAGTCAAATAAAAAAAATACTAAAGAGGAATTGGGGATTGTTAACCCTTGACCCAAATCTTGCAAGACTCTTCCCAACGATAGCACTCTTTGCTTACAGCAAGAGTAGAAGTATTCGTGATTTTTTAATCAAATCAGATTTGATACAAGAAAGATACATCAAAGATCTACAAAGGGACGTTGCCTGCAACAATTGTAGTTGTTGTCACAACGTGATCCAAGGCAACCAAGTTAATCACCCACACAAAGGGTTCACAATACCATTAAAACATACATCCACGTGATACTATGAATGTTGTTTATGGGTTAAAATGCTCATGTGGTTTTTTCTATGTGGGCCTGACGAGCAGGAAGGCCAAAGTTAGATGGGGAGAACACAAGTCAAACATTAGACAATCTTCACCAAAATCCCCAGTAGCCATGCATTTTAAAGAATACACGCATACAGTTGCACAAGTTAAGTTCATAATTTTGGAACATGTGCGTTTACCCAGAAGGGGTGGGGACCAAATGAAGTTGTACAACAGAGAGAAGTGTACTGGATAGATGAGCTCGACTCAATGTGCCCCCGAGGGATGAACTTGGATTGGGATTTGTCCTGTTACCTATAAAAGTAAAGTTGTCATTTATTGTTTAATACTGAACTGTTTACTCTTTTGTCTGATGTTAACAATGGATCAGTGTCAACAAAAATGTGTACACAGACCAAACAGATTGCTTTCTGTCAATACTGGATTGTCTTTGTCTATTTAGCTATCCGAAAATTCATTGAATTACTTAATACTTAAATGAATGAAGATATGGTGACTATTGGAAATAAGTCAACGCTGTGTACTTTTTAGTAGTGGGCAAGTCTAATAACAACAGCAAATTAGCATAAGGTGGTACGCGAGTCACGTTCTTGTTGTATCTGAAATACAAAGATTACATCATGAGTAAGGTGTTTAGTATAGTACTCATTTCGCATGTTTCAACAGAAGCTAACATTAACAAATATATGCTGAGTGCAAATTACGTTGTCATCACATTAAAACACAAAGACTACGTCACGAGTGAGATGCTTAGCTGAACACGATCAGCATTTGTATACTTGCTGTGTGTATTGGGGTGGAGGTTGAAGAGATTCACATCTGTTGAGTGCGTATCACGTGTTTGCAGCAAGCAAACAAAGAGACGACATCACGTAGACACGCCATCTTGGGTGAGTATTTTGATACTCACCCAAGATGGCGGTTCAAGAAACAGGAAGGTAAACATATCGCGTTAGATGTGTAAGCGCAGACGTGAGTGAGTAGAGAGAAGGAACGGTATTATCTTGCAGTACCCGCCACCGTAGCGAAACCACTCGGTTACAGTAGTTAGGAGAATTCTGAATAGCGGTCTTGTCCAACAGACTGTCGGTTCGCGGGAGAAATAGAAGTGCAGTAGCGTAGTGCTCGCGTACCAGCCGGTTGCATTTCTTGCTTTGTGCGGCATGCGGTACACAAAATGAGGTACGTTTAACATTCGAGTCACTTATCAGATTGCAATGAAGTAATACACTCGCCTGTAGCTCAATGGAGCTATAACTTAGATGTATATCATTCTAAATAGGAGCAGCTTCACTATGAAGGAGCCCATTATAACTATCTCAGGCTACACGAATTACAGCGCAACAGCGAGAGCCGAGTTACTAATTCCAACAGAGATTGGCGCCACATTTTGAGGGGACCATAGTCCCACTTCACAGGTATGCCTATTTATTTATTTTGTAGGAGTTACTATAGACACGCTGACTGCTAATTGTAAGTACACTAATGGAGATCCGGGTATCTCATTTCAGACAGTGCAGTTCAAGGGAATCTGCCGACATAATTTTTTCTCGGAGCAGATAAATAAACAGCATAAGTGAGTATTCTTACAATAGTTGAACGGATTACTCAAGTCTAAGTTATTAGGAGTTTGTAGCGGGACCCAGTGCATATTTTTTGCGCTGGTTCTCGCACAAACTCCATTGATGATTATACTAAGGAATACTATCAAAGGTAGTAATATAGTGATGTCTTCTCACAGGTCTTTTTGAAAAGAAGGAAGTTACACACAAGAACACTATAGAGGCAGATCTTGCCCAAAAGCTGGCTCCCAGTAAAGGCTGACGGACATAGCAGCATTTCTCTAATTTGTTTATGATTGTTGATGAATATTGACACATGTATTTTTCTGTATTTTTCTGTTAAAGTTGGGGTTAAATATACCTTACTGAATGATTTATTTTGGATATTCCTTTACCTGATGAAGGGCTGGATTGGCCCGAAACACCTAGTCGATAGATAGATAGATAGGTATAGAACAACATTACCTGTCGTATTACTTGGAGATCCACATACACACATTAAAAAAAAGTGTTGAGAAATGATGTGACTTTTTCACCTGTATAAATAACCTTTTATGTTTGGAATTTTCAAGAAGAATGTATGAAATATTCATGGAAGTATTCCCAAAGTTGTGGAATTCTTTATATATGTGACTTTTTGTTGATATTAAGAGTCTGGAAAACAGACTGTTATTTACCTTAAAGCGATATAAATGTTTGACTTCAAATTTTGTATTGAATAATTGAAAAGTATTTCTTTTTGAACGTGATTTTTGGCATATTTGTCCAACTAAATTACTTGACTTGCGAGTTTTTGTGTGTGCCCCTGGTTGTACCCTGTTATCTCAAGGTACCTCTATTTGCACGGTGGTGCATCTCTGCCACAGGACATCCACGTCTACCCTTATCTGGACAAATGGCTCATCCCCTCTCGCGTGCTGGCAAACCAGCACACAGCTGAAACTATATTTCATCTGATAGAGCTTGGATTCTCTATCAACTATCCAAAGTCTACCATGGTGATAGCGCAGAACGCCGTGTTCTGGGTGCCTGTCTCAACAGTCGCATTCCTGGCAACCCCCTCGGAAGTGAGGGTGAAGGCCATGTTGGGGTCGGTTCAGCGGCTGTCAGCAGCATCCATTGCAACGGTTAGGTCTCTGCTGGGCATGATGTATTCCTAAATCCATTTGGTCCCCATCAGCCTGCTCCAGATGTGTGACCTCTTCAGGATTTCCTTGATGCCAGGTGGCAGCAGGTCTAAGGCGACTGGTTGGATAAGATCACTCTCAATCTGGCTTTCCGGCAAGTTCTACAGCCGTGGGCTGTGTGCCCTCATCTCACTCAAGGAGGTCTCTTTCAGATTCCTCTGTACCAGGCCGCGGTCACCATGGACACCTTCCTAGAAGGTTGGGGAGCATTTGCAATCGCACGCCAGAGGCCTCTGGCTCCCGGAGTAGACGGACTTTCACATCAACATCCTGGATCTCGGGGAAGTGCTCTGGGCCCTCATGTCCTTCCTAGCACAGCTACAGGAGAAGGTGGTGGTATGAATCTTCACGGACAACACCACCACCATGTTCTACATCCAGACACAGGGACGGGACGTTCTCTCCCTGGATGTCCAGTCCCTGTGGTACTGGGCCATTCTTCAGTACATGTTTGTTGTTCCTTCTCACCAATCAGGCATCAAGAATAACATTGCAGACTCGCTCAGCAAGGCGCTGCAGTCCTGCCACGAGTGGAAGCTTCAGCAGATGTCTCGGCTCTTCAGCAGGTGGGGTAGTCCTTAGAACAACCTCTTTGCGACAGCAGCCAACTCCAAGTGCCAGAGGTTTGCCATCAGGTACCCTCAGCGGACGATTCTGGTGGACGCTTCTCGTTCCATAGGGGAGGGCTCTCCTTGTAGGCTTTCCCTCTGATCTCACTCCTGCTACATGTGATCAGCACTCGGGCGTTGCCATTGCAGGATTATCCTCATCGAGCCTTCATGGCCGTGGCAGGTCTAGTACCCAGACCTGCTCCATCTGTCAGTGGCACTGTCCATTTGGTTGCCTCCACTTCTGATCTTCTGTCCAGAAAAAACAGAATAATACTACACCACGAACCAGCATTGCTGAGCCTCACGGCCTGGCTCCTGCAGCCATACCGTTTTGGACATTATTGCCTGCCACTGGAATGCCAGAAGATCCTGGCCAAGGCCAGAGCTTCCTCGCCACTGTCTTGTTATGGCCACAAATTGAAGCGCTTCAGGGTTTGGTGCGGGCTAAGAAGATTAAGCCTCTGTGAATCACAGCTCTGCAACTCCTCCCGTACCTGCTTTCTCTGTCCTGGCTCACACCTCTAGCAACTTGCATCTATCTGCCATATCCCAGTACACCCGAGAGTCTGAAAAGCCTTACCCGTGGTCACACAGGCTATGCATAGGCCGACATCTAAGCAGCTACAAGCATCAGAAAGATGATTACAGGTATGTCATATTATATGATGTGATATGATATGGCATTTATAACGTGCCTATACACAGGTGTATTTTTGCATATTTATCTTATCACCCACAGACCGATGGTCTGGGCGAAAGTTTCAGTCAGACCCTGAAACGGATAATATGCAAACTGGTGGAAGCCAATGGTACAATTTAGGATCTGATGGGCCCCTTTTGCAGTCAGAAAAAACTCCCTGTTCCTCTTTGGGGTACTCCTCTTTTGAACTGGGTGAGAAACCAAAGATGTTCTTGACATGCTGTGGGAGACGTGGGAAGAAAGAGAGGAAGCACCATTACCCATATTACAAGCCACCCATAAACTGAAATGCCACATGAGGGTAGTAAGGGACATTGTGAACCAACACCTCTTGAAATCACAGGAACGCCAATAAACCATCCACGATCGGCAGGCAGTGGCCGGATCTTTCTTGGTGGGGGGTTATGAGTTGGTTAACCGGTAAACCTCCGATAATAACATGCCCTGTAGGTGGCATGGCCCTTGAAAACCCAAACATACCATGTCATTCTTTTAAAACTCCAGAGAGTGGACCCTGTTGAACAAAGTACGGTCACATTTGCGACTCTTTGGTCGAGCAGGAAACTGGCCTTAACGTAAGTCCTGGGAATCTAATCCAACGCCAAAAGCGGGATCTTGACCTGCTGAACCAATTCCCTTAAGTGTTTTCTGAAGAACCAGTGAGAGTTAAGAATTATTTCATCACAAACAAAAAACCCTTATGGGCAAACTGTGAACCTCAAGTCTCATGTTATCCCGGAGGTAAGTAGGAAGTATAGACAAGATCAATAAAATGCTACAACTGAGACTGATAGACCCCTCTGAGAGTCCCTGGCCCTCCCCAATTGTGCTTGCCACCATCCTGACGAGCACCCGTTGTTTTTCATTTTTTTTTTTAGAGTAGGTAATTCATCATAGTGATAGGGCTTAGAGGACGTTTTTTTCATTTCAAATAAGTGTTTTTCACACATGGCCTCCTCGCCGACTCCTATATCTGACTTTCCACAGATGTTAAGGTTCATTCAAAACCTTTCAGCCACATTTTTCTATATTACTCAGTGTGATGGATTCACAGTTCTTTGGGATTCTTTGCGCTGAAACTGACATATATGTGTATATATCTATATCCAGCATAGCTGTTGGAATGGAAACTGCACTCCTGTGCTGTAAAACAAACCAAAGTTAATTGTAACAAGAATCGCATTGTGCTGCAAACTCAGTCTTTCCTCCACATGTCCCAACTCTTGAACTCTCAGATGGCATCTGTATTAGAATCTGGTTCAGGAAGTCTCAGCAAATGTGCGCAACAGGACTGAGAAAAGGACTTATAACATACTCCATAGTACTCAAACGTCCCATCCCCTTTCCTCCATCCTTGTGGGTGTACCCCAACATGTGGCGGTACCAGAACCTTTGGCAGCGGAAAAAAATTGATCTTCCACTTTAAATTTAGTATGATATGATATATTTAGTTCGTATCGCGCCCATACACAAGTGGTTCAGAGCGCAACGAGGCTAGGGAGGGGAAACAAGGGAGGACAAAAACAACAATCTCACTAGACCCAGTGACATTGAGAATGTGCAAGGGAGAGGGAAGGGGGAAAGTGCGAGGGGCAAGGAGGGGAATGGAAAGTGCTGAAACATGTGATAGAACAACAGGTAGTGCGTGCCAGCAGGTGGTAAGTGCAAGAATAAGGCATAGACAACTGGTGTCTGAAAAGTGCTGCAAGGGAACTCTAGGGTTGCAGATACAAACCCAAGTGCAGGGGTTGCCAGGAGACAGTGCGGGTGTGTGGCTGGGAGGGCAGGTATCTGGGCCCAAAATCAGAGGGTAACCAGGTGCCCGGTGCCAAAGCAGACAGATTAGCAAGGGAGAGGAAGAGCGAAAGCAGAAGCACAGAGGAAGGTCTGGAGGTGCTTCCGGAACCGAAGATGGTTCTCCTCAAGTTTCAGAGAGGCAGGGAGGCTGTTCCAGAGGGAGGCCCCAGCCGAGGAAAGGAATCTACCCCCAACTCGTTGCTTGCTGAAGCAACTGACCCTGAGGGAGTTGGAGGTGAAGGAGCGAAGAGCTTGAGTAGGAATGTATTTATGGAGGGAGAGTTGAAGGTATTGTGGACCCAGGCTCCGGAAAGCCTTGAGGACAATGCAAAAGGTCTTGCATTTATTCCTTGCATCCACTGGGAGCCAATGAAGGATTTCAGGGCTGGAGAGATATGATCCCAGGGCTTGAGTCCAAGGAGAAGTCTTGCGATCCTGTTATGGATGAGCTGCAGAGGACTGAGAGTAGTTGCAGGCAGATTTAGAAAGAGGCTGTTGCAATAGTACAGCCTAGAGAAAACCAGAGAGAACCAGAGCTCTGGAGACAGTGAGCTTCTGGGGGAAGGAGAGGAAAGGAAGAATACCTCTGAGGAGGTGTAGTTGGTAGTTAGACTTTTTTGAGACGATGTGAGGAGAAAAGGAAAGCATGGAGTCAAAGATGACCCCGAGGTTTTTAGCCTTGCAAGTGGGAGCAGGGTGGGGGCCAAGGGAGGCCGACCAGAGAGTAATGGGAAAGAAAGGTGCAGGTGTGCCGATGAGGAGGTTCTCTGTCTTACTGGGATTAAGGCAGAGGTTGCTGGCAGCGCACCACTCCTGGATTGCAGACAGTCGGAGATGAGAGATGGGAGCAAAGGAGAGAGTGATCACTCTAGGAGAGAGGAGTGGTCGTGCACAAGAAGCCTGCCATTTCCTCTCCGCCAATATATATATCTGCCAGTGTAGTGCACAGGGCGCAGCCTCGGGCATGGGAACGCTCTACCGAGGCCCCTCCCTGCGGCGCCTCACCTAAGTCCCTTGATTTATTTATTTATTTATTGAGCGCCTTACACCAAGGCGATGATCCGCACGGCAGCCAGCACAGATACTTTCCTAGCTTTCCGCTTGCCGCCCGCTGTTTTTTTTCAATGTTCAACTTACTTTTGGTGCCTCGCCTCCGCCGGCACATGTCGGCCGCAGGAGGATTCAAGAGATGTGCCTCATGTGACCGCTCATTCCCGACCTCTGACCCCAGTGCACTCTGTTTTGAGTGTTTGGGGCCCGACCACCACTGGGACACGTGTTCGGCTTGCAGCACTCTCGGTCACAGGGCATTGAAGAATTGGTTGTCGCTGTGGAGGGAGATCTTCCACACGTATTCTCTGCCCCACCTTAAGGACTTCGTCTCCAGGAGCTCTTGTCAACACAATGTAGGCCCTCTGTTCAGCATGGCTCCAGAGCGCAGCGACTCCTTCACCGGGGTTCCCACAGATCACGGTTCCTCATTTTCAGGTTCTGGCAGGCCCAAGGCCTCTAAGGATACCGCCTCTCAAGCCTCGGTGCTCAGGGGCTCTTCCAGGCACTCTGGGGACAGACCTGAGGCTGTCCTGGCTACCGGCTCCCATGCTGGGGTACTCAGGGGCCCTACAAGGCTGTCCTCGGAAGGGCGATCAAGGTTGTCCTCTTCTTCAACCCCAGGGGCTAAGGGATTGTCGAGTGCCACCTCCAAGAGTCTGTCATTCGGCACGATCAAGCATGGCTACCGGCACAGATGCTGAGGGTGTCCAGCTACCGGAAGCTCGCACTGAGGCCGTGAGTCAGAGCGTTACGACTACCAGCCGGCCGGCCAAGGGCTCAGCAACTACCAGAGTGATCTCTGAGGTCGACACTTCTGCTTCGAGTGCAAGACCCAAGCTGTATCCTCCCGTGTCTGAGGCCACTCTGGGCTCAGGGCCTTGACACCCTCCTGCCAAGGGCGAAGCGCAAGGTTTCAAAATGGCTGAGGCCATGTGGCAGAGCCTGCCAGGCCGGTGGCCATCTTGGATTCAACTCGAGGCCCACCTGTGCTTTCGCCCATCAAATGGGCTTTGCAGGATGATCCCAGTTCCTTTCCCTCTGGAAACGGCAGCGGACTGAATGGTACAGGCTTCTGATCTCCTCAGGGGTACATCTACCCATTACAGCCTAACGGCTGCCTCCTCAGAGGGCCAGGCCGCTAGGGACCCAGTGTCTTGCAGGGACCGCTTCCTCTTCCTCATGCATTCCCCTCAGATGAAGGGGCTGAAGGACATTGTGAAGGAGGTCATACCGCAGGTGGCACCTCCTCGGACCCATCTCTGGATACCCCTCAAGTTCCTCCAGCGCTGCCAGTTCCAATGAGGTCCCTCCCCCGGTCAAGGCCCTACAGGTTGTTCTGACCCCTTCACCCCCTCCTGTACCACCAACGCCTTCCCCTCAACAGCAGTTGGACCTGTCTTCGGCGCCAGACCTAGAGGGGACCCCGTTGGCACCTGTGTCCCACGGCCCAAACTCCCCTCGGTCTGTGAAAAGGGGGAGGGCACGAGGATGAGGACGTCTAGGACGATGAACCCTTAGCATCCGTTAAAGCCTTTCATGACCACCTCCATGGCCTAGCAGATTTCTATGAGGTCCCTCTGCCCGAGGAAGCCCCTCAGGAGTCATGAGTGCTAGCAGAGAGGTCTTGGGTAAGCGCACCACAATCCGGTCTGGCATCCCTCTGCAGAAGGATGTCATTCAGGTGGCGCGAAAAGTCTGGGAGAAGCCCAGGGCCAATGCCCAGATGAACAAGAAGTTGGACAGCAGGTTCAGGGTGACGGACTGGGAGCCAATCCTCCTGGCCTCCCACTCGCAGCTGCATTCTTCTGTCATGGCTGTGGCCTCCTTATTTTCTAAACCATCGTCTTCGTTGTCTTCCCCCACAAGAGCCACCTCCAGTTGCCTCTCCAAGGAGCAGAATGTCCTTGAGTCCTTGGAAATGCACTGTTATTCCATCTCAGGACTGCAATTGCAGCAGGCCAATGTAGACACCCTTTTGGCCACGGCTAACCAGAAGCTGTGGCGAGAGCTCAGGGAATTTCTGCCGAACTCCCTTCGGACAAGCAAGCTTCCTTCAAGGCCGGTCTGGCAGATGCCCGGGCCATTGTCATTGCGCAGGACCTCATGGAGTCTTCACTCTCCCACATCAATACAGCCAGCAGAGGGTTTTGCCTTGGTGTTGAGATGAGGATGACGTTGTAGATGCGCGCCACTAAGTTTTCATCTGACGTGCAGGAGCCGATCCTGGATCAGCCCTTTGAGGGCGTAGATCTTTTTCATTCGTCAACCGATGGCGAGTTGATCTCATAAGAAAACCTCCACTCAAATCGCCAATTCCTTGGTCATCCTGACAAAGCCTAGACAGAAATCCTCCCCTCAGTCCCAGGGCACAACCGATTTGAAACCCCACGCTTTCTCCGGCTTCAAGGGGTTCTGGGAACATGGTACACAGAGGCCATTCAGGTCCCCCAGCGACAACAGGAGGAAGCAGCAGAGGACATTGCATGGGTTTTTCTGCTCCCCCTCCTCTGCCCCCACCTCTGATGGCAAGAAGCAGTGACGTCAAGCTTGGGGAACACAGCTCGCCTGTGGGAGGCCGTTTGTCTCTTTTCCAGGTCCCCTGGAAGTGTCTTTTCAACAGCTCGTGGATCCTATCCGTAGTCTCCATGGGATTCAGTCTTCCTCGTCCTTTCCCTCAACCATCCTCTCCTCTTTTTCGTCAGATCGAGTACCCGGCTCTTTTACGGGAGGTCCTTTCGCTCTTGGAGATGCAGGCGATCGAACCAGTTCCTCTTTCAGGTAGGGGATCCGGGTACTATTCCAGGATTTTTGCGGTACCCAAGAAGAACCAGACTGGCCTTATGGTTGTCCTGGACCTGTCATTTCTAAATCTGTCTTTACTGTTGGAACGCTTCAAGATGATTACTCCCGTGCACATAGCCGAGTCTCTGGGACTGGATGTGTTCCCTGGACCTCAAGGATGCGTACCTGCATGTACCCAACTACCCACTGCATTGGACGTTTCTGCGGTTCTCAATTATGTCGTATCACATTAAGTACAAGGTGCTGCCCTTAGGCCTGAACTCGGCCCCTCGTGTCTCTTCACGAAGTTGATGAACGCATTGGCGGGCCTTCTCTGCTTGGAGGGCCATCATCTGTACCGTTATTTGGATGACTGGCTGGTGAGGGTGGGGTCACCCGAAGGGGCAGTGCACTCCTGCTAGAGATTGGCAGATATCCTTCATCAGCTGGGGTTCTCCCTCAACCAGAGGAAGTCACAGTTGTGCCCATCTCAGGAGCTGGTCTTCCTAGGGTTGCATTGAAACACTATCGTTCAGCGGGTATTACCTATACCCAAGAGGCTCCTGTCCATCCGCAAGGCGGGGGAGGCACTTTCTGGCCAAGGCGACCAACACTGCGGTCAAGACTATGTCTCAGGAGGGGTGAGAGTGATCGGCAGCCCACAATGAGCACACAGTAACAAACCACAGATTAATCTTAGACAAGGGTATATCAAAAATATCTATACATTTATTGTCGGCCTGAATCAATTGACACAAGCAATCTTCAGTTCTATAAATACAGTTACCACACAATTCCTATACTAAGCGATATATTTGCAATACGATGCTTGGAGGGCCATCATCTGTACCGTTATTTGGATGACTGGCTGGTGAGGGTGGGGTCACCCGAAGGGGCAGTGCACTCCTGCTAGAGATTGGCAGATATCCTTCATCAGCTGGGGTTCTCCCTCAACCAGAGGAAGTCACAGTTGTGCCCATCTCAGGAGCTGGTCTTCCTAGGGTTGCATTGAAACACTACCGTTCAGCGGGTATTCCCTATACCCAAGAGGCTCCTGTCCATCCACAAGGCGGGGGAGGCACTTTCTGGCCAACGAGACCACCTCTGCGGTCAAGACTATGTCTCAGGAGGGGTGAGAGTGATCGGCAGCCCACAATGAGCACACAGTAACAAACCACAGATTAATCTTAGACAAGGGTATATCAAAAATATCTATACATTTATTGTCGGCCTGAATCAATTGACACAAGCAATCTTCAGTTCTATAAATACAGTTAGCACACAATTCCTATACTAAGCGATATATTTGCAATACGATTTCTAATGAGACAAAGGAGTAAAACGCACCCACAACCTGTAAGGAGAAGGGTGAGTTAACACACTAGGAGCATTAGACAATTCTTCAGAGTTGTTCCCTTACTTTCCCAGTTCAGCCCTACGAAGTGGGGAGCCTTGTGCTCAACAGTACCGTTGTGCGTAAAAACGAACGATCGCGCGGGTAAAACAAAAAGCGGGTCTTCTTGAGGGAGCTGTAGCGAGTCAGGAAGCGGCTTGGGGTGATGAAGAAGTAGTTTTTCAGGGATATTTATGCGTAAAAGATATTGGTTGTTCCAGGGGGCCACCGGTAAGTGATGCAAGTATTCACCGACCCTCGGCACAGTTCGGACCAAACTTTGCCAGTTTAGTTGTGGTCACTAGTAGGTTTGAGTTTCGCAGTGTTCCGTCTCTCCGCGACTATGGGGTAGGACGATCATCCCTGACAGGACAGTTCTCTTTTCTCAGCTTCCGAAGGAGATAGAAAGTTCCGGTGCAGCAGGGCTTCAGGGCACAGGAGAGCAGGTCAGCAAGGCACCTACAGCGACCGTCACCAAGAGGTAGTGACACAGGAATCACAGATGTGTGCGGCGTTACGCATTCTCCTAATTAATTTGCAACCCAGAGGAGTTAGGCCTACAAAATTTGGCTGGAGATGGCACGGCACCACAAGCAAGTGATGTCCCAAGTGTCAGGTTTCAACTCGTGATGGCGGCGATTCTGCAGGATACCCCGTGGTAAAGCTGGAAAGTTCACTGGATGGCCCAGGAACACATCAGAAGGGGCTCCTTCGGTGGGTAAGCAGTGGGTACCGAGAGTAGATGCTCTCATTACTCCAAAGGGGCGAAGTGCCTTTGCAGGCATTCTTGATCGATGAAGAAAACAGGGGTCAGACGGGACAGCAGAGAGATCAGGGTGCCAAACCTTCCAGTGCATCTCTGGCAGTTTCACGAGTCTGTTTCTTCATTGCAGGATACTTTGCTCCTTCTGTAGTTTGGAGAGTACTCAGGTCATCGACCTGGAATGTTTGCAGAGCCCCTTCTCTTATCCAAGATTAGCTTTGCGCCAAAATCAAGAACTTCCAATCGAAGATCTGCTCTTGTGCAGGCATCCCAGTCGTGGACCAATCATGGCCCACGGTGGTCCCAGTCATTCAGGCACTCCAGACATCCTGGCACCAGTAGTGTGGATTGGGACTAGGCAGTCCTAACCCGCTTCCTGGGCACACACACGTGACATGCACAAGCCCGCGAAAGAGAGCGGTTTTCGCAGGAGGCTGTATGCCCAGATGAAAAAAAAACAGGTCACTCAACCTGTGGGAAGGCAAGGGACAAACATGCCGGAGGACCGAACAAAAGACTTTGAGGCTCTGCCATTTTCAGACCTGGACAGTTTTTTTTTTTTGTTTTTTTATTAAACATTTTTTATTGCTTTTAAGATAAGCAAAACAAACAAAAACAAGACAAAGAACAGAATTTGTCGATTCCCTCTAACAATCATTTGTCCCAGTCATAACCATTTTGCAGCAAATGTATACATAGTCATATAATCATTCCCATAGCTGCCATTTAGCCCTAACCGCACCATCCTTCTTGGCATGTCCATCGCCCTCAATCCCCACACTCCTCCCATTTCCCCCATATCTTATCAGCCTTTGCAGGACAGCCTCTTGCCGCATAGATCCTGTGTTCATGGTTGCACAGACGTCCATGTCGGTGACCTGGCCAGTCTTGAACCAAATGCAGTACAAAAGAAGTAAAACACTTATAAAAAGTAACTACTGCCACCAGTTTGTACTAGGCACACTTGTACAATCATCAAAAAATCATTTTAGGGTGTCTATGGTTATAAAACAAAAAGGAGCCCAGCGCACAGTAGTTGAAGGTATGTTGTTCACTGTTAAAAAGTTACCAAGAAATTGCAACCTAGTTGAAGACTAAGGGAAACATAATTTTCCAGTACTGACAGTCTGAAGGACGTGTCAGTTTCCCCATAACAAGTGAGCAAAAGCCCAGGGGAGCTCAGCTGAAGGCGGTGCTTCACTGGCAAAAGTCAGGATAGGATATCCAAACTAAAGCAAAAAGTTTGGGGGGGGGTCCACAAATGGAGGAAAATGTACACATTGATGACATCTTTCCTAACACTCCAGTGGCAGGGAATTACTTCCGATGCCTGGGCTCTTTGCTTATCCAGTGGGATTATTGTCAGCCATTTGTAAGGAAACCACCGGTCAGACACCCCCGTCCCACCCACCCCAGCCTCCAATCCAACTGGGACACGAGCGCCAGGAAGAACTGTGAGCCCTGTTGTTGAAATATACCGTGGAAGTGGTACCTCCCGAACAGAGAGGATCAGGTTGGTATTCCTGGTATTTCTTGGTACCCAAAAAGGGAGGAGCTCTCTGTCTCATTCTGGACCTCAGGGCCTTGAACAAGTTCTTGAGGAAAGACAAATTCAAGGTGGTGACGTTGAGAGAGATTCTCCACGCTCTCGAACTACATGGCTGGCGGGTGTGAATAGACCTACAGGATGCTTATTTCCATGTGCAAATCCATCGAAAGCACCGGAAGTTCCTAAGGTTTTCCATAGGGGCTATGCACTATCAGTTCAAGGTGCTTCCCTTTGGACTAACCACCGCCCCAGGGGTCTTCACCAAGCTCATGGTGGTAGTTGCGACTCACCTTGGGAGATCCGCAGGCCACATATTTCCATATCTGGACGACTGGCTGATCAAAGGGAAGTCTGCAGTGCAGGTCTTGTCCCGTTTAGAGGACACAAGCTGAGCTTCTCCCTAAATTTAAAGAAGTCCCAATTGACACCAGTCCAGGGGCTCAAGTTCAACGGAGCAGTCTTAGATACACCCAGGTAGGGAAGGCCTTCCTTCCCAAGGAGAGAGTAGTCCGCTTGGCACAAATGATTGACTTGTACCGGAACCATGCCACTCTACCAGCTGCTTCCTTTCTCCTCCTCTTAGGTCTCATGCCCTCCTGCATTTTTCTAGTGTCAGAGATCAGGTTGCGCATGAGATCCCTGCAGTGGCTCCTGAGGGGTCAGTGGTCTCAGTACCTCGACACTCTCTTGGATCTCATCAGGGTGTCCACTTCAGTGGTCAAAGACCTGTCCTTGTTGGCGGTCCGCTACAGTCTCCTGGTCGGGAACCCTTTTGGCCTCCTTGGCCTCAGTCCCGAGTGGTCACGGATACATCTCTGAAGGGTTGGGATGCTCACTGTGAGGATTTGCAAGTTAGCAGCCTTTGGTCAGCAACGGCAGCCAAGTGGCACATCAACAGGCTGGAGTTGAAAGCTATCAGGCTTGCTTTGAAATGATTTGTCCTGCCTCTGCAGGAGAAACATGTCCTCGTTCTGACGGACAACACAGTGGCAATGCACTTCTCAACAAACAAGGTGGTGTGCACTCCTGCCCCCTCTCACGGAGGCAATGATGCTTTGGTTCTGTTTTTTGGAGAACCGGGTCTAAGTCCCGGCAGTTCATCTGGCGGGCACAGAGAACAATTTGCCAGATTCTCTGAGCAGGCAGGGCACGGTCTCGCACAAGTGAGAAGTATGCCAGGAAGTCCTAGAGGAGGTAGTCTCTCTCTCAGGTAAGCCAGCAGTGGATCTGTTAGCCATGGAGTTCAACAGGAAATGAAAACAGTTTTGCTCGAGGGAATTCCTAATGAACGGTGCACTGGCGGATGCATTTCTGGTGGATTGGACTTCCCCTCTCCATTACGCATTACATCCGATTCCTGTCATTCCATGGTTTCTCAGGAGGTTGAAGAGGTTTTGAGCGACCATGATCTTGATCGCCCCGGACTTGGCGAGGAGAATGTGGTACTCCGACCTCTTGGATCTGTCCATCTGTGCACCTCACTGGTTGCCTCAGCGTCCGGATCTCCTAACCCAGTCGGAAGGTCAGATACTCCTCCCGAACCCCGCAATCCCTCAACCTACATGCGTGGCTCTCGAGAAGATGAGCTATGGTGACTGGGATCTCTCTGAGGAAGTACTTGAGGTGTTGCTGGCTGCACACAGACGGCCTACAAGATCTTTGTACGCGTGCAGATGGTGACGATTTGAGGTGTGAGGCAGGGAACGCGAGATTGACCTCATCTCTTGCCCAACCACTACAGTGATGGAGTTCCTTCTGTCACTGGCCTCAGCAGGGTCAAAGGTTATTTGGCGGCCTTGTCTGTGTTTAAGAGAGCCCCGGATCACGGTTCATTTTTTACAATCCCGGTAATGGCACACTTCCTGAAAGGCCTTGTAAATAAAGTTCTGCCAAATCCCTTTGTTGTCCCGGATTGGGACCATAATCTGGTACTAACATTTCTGATGGCATCCCCTTTTGAGCCTATGCATACTTCTCCCTTATGACTTCTTTCTTTGAAAAGAACCTTTTTTGTGGCTATTACATCCGCTAGGCGGTGGGTGAATTGCAGGCCTTATGCTGTAAGCCACCCTTCCTGCGTTTTTTCCAGCAGAAAGTCTCACTCAGGGTAAGGCCTGGCCTTCTTCCCAAAGTTGTCTCAGAATTCCACCTGTAGCAATCCATTGACCTTCCGGTCTTCTACCCTCCTCCGCACCCTTCTAAGCAGGAGGAACGGTTACATTGCCTAGACCCGAAAAGGCTGTTGACTATATTGCGAGGACAGCTGATTTCATGCGAGCTGGCCAGCTCTTTGTTGCCTTATCCTTATCCCGTAAGGGCCTGCCCATAACCAAGCAGAATTTATTCCACTGGATAATTTTCTGCATAGTTGAAAGGAATTACCAGCAGGCATCAGGGCCCATTCGACAAGGGGAGTCTCAGCGTCAACAGCATTACAGAGGGGAGTCGCTGTTCGAGAGATTTGTCTGCTGTGACATGGTCATCCCTTCACACTTTTGCTAAGCACTATAGTCTGGATTTGGTTTGTACAGCTGATGCGCGTTTTGGCAGGGAAGTGCTGCAAAACTTCTTAGTATAACTTTCTGCCCGCCTCCGTCATCTACTGCTTTGGGAGTCTATCGGAGGAGGAATCTGAGGGACAAAAGTAATCCATTGAAGGAGAAATTACTTACCGTAATGTTCTTTCTATGGTTTCTTCTCCCGCAGATTCCTCATCTCCCCTCCCATTCAGCCCCGCTCAGAAAGTCGGTGGTTGGTGCGCCTCTTCTCTTTCACGTTGACTTGGTGATGGCCTTCTGTGTCCGTTTCTGTCTTGCTTGCCACAGGTTTCTTTAAATAAAAATGTCTTATGCTACTTTGTAGTGTTTTTTGCAATTGTTCATCCTCCGGAAGTCTTTAGTGGTTTAATTTTAAGTGCTCTTTAGTCCGTTTGTTCTCTCTGTTTTCCTATTCAGCCTGGTGTGCTCGGGGGGGAAAAAAGGGGGAAACTGAGGTGTGGGGCGTAGTGATGAGGTATTAATACAACGCCTGACGTCACATCCAGAGCTGGCTACCAGATGGCAAGTAAGATGGATCAACAATTGTAGAAAATTTTCCAAAGCAGCAGGGCTGGAGGGAATATTGATCAGATGAGGAATAAGTGGGAGAAGAATTTAGAGAAAGAACATTACGGTAAGAAATGTCTCCTTCCCACCACTACTACTTTTCTTCAGCCACTACTATTCTCCTCCCACCAATACTCTTCCTATTGTTACTAGTCTCCTTCTCCAATTGCTACTGTCTGACCACTATTACTGCCCTCCTACCAATTTTACTCCCCTCCTGCCACTGCTACTCCCCCTCCCACCAACTGCATAAACACCCTCTTTTCACTCTGTACCACTCTTTTCACATTCATTCCTTCAGCTCACTAGACACTCTCACACATGCACACTCACTGCACAGAACAAGCTTTACTCTTAAGCCAGTACCTTGCCTGCACCACAAATCTCCTCCACAAGCGGTTGCTCCCTCCTTCCTCCGGCTGGGCTGTTGATCATCCTACATCGCCACCTCTGATCTCACTGGAAGAACCCACACTTCCTGCTGCCTGTCCACCTGCTTAAATCCCCTCTCCTGTGATGATTAGCCTCCGTTCAGTGGGCAATTTGGCCCTGTCTTCCCCACCCCGGCAGTGTATGTGTGAGGGGAAATCTTGAAAGGGAGCTGTGGTAGTTGGCTCAGACATAGGAAACGGACAAGAAGACTGTTTGAAATGGGTCAGTTTTATTAAATCCAAAACTTATTAGGGTCATTTTTATTAAAGGAAACAATGCCTCTCCTATCCCTACTTCTGAGATGAAGGTTTCCCAATCTCAAAAAAGAAAATTACAATCTAATGCTTGTCTGGATATCTTGCATTACCATAAATCCATTCTCTGTCCAAACCTGATCTAACCAAGCCTCTGTCCCTATCACTAATGCAAAAAGGTAGCATAAACGTAGCCTAGAAAACAGACCCACCCCCAAACTCTCCATCCACATAATTGGGAAATGGTGGCTGGTTTCTGACTCCAGACAAATCTGTTAACTCTCAGGCCGTAGGCATGGCAGTAGGTTTCATGGGTCTTTGAGTCTTTCCCTTTTCCTGGTGGTGCTTGGTCCTGGCCCCCGTCCAAATATTCTTATCTTGACTCCAGTGGTGTTGGGCCAGTACATGCCTGACACCCATTTCGATCATGCAGGGAGTTCCTCAGGGAGCATGTTCGTCCCCTTTGCTCTTTAATCTTTATACAAGGAGCACTCAATTACCTTCTGTGTAATAAAGCAGTTCAATTCCAAAATTATGCTGATGACACCCAGCTGCTGTTGGGTGATGTGGTTAAAGACACTAATCACATCAGTAACATCTTCAATGTCATCAGTTTATGGATGAGGCACAACTGGCTTGGCCTGAACGACCAGAAAACAGAACTATTAATGTTGTCTACTCCGAATACCATTAAGAAATGTGGACATGCATATAATTCTATATCTCTGGGGGCTCATACCATTCCAATATTGATGAAAGCCAAATCGTTAGGCATTTACCTCAATGCCAAGATGACTGAGTGCTCAAGTCTCAGCCACGGTTGGTTTTTGTCATTATTATCTTCGTCTCCTTCATCAAATAATGCCTTTGATATTCGCTTCCAATGCTGCTGGTGTGGCAAGGGCCATCATCATTGGGATAAAGTAAATAAATAAAAATAAAATACGTTGGATTACTGCTCAAGCATGTGAGGTTGCTAGGCTTCGGGTGGTGAAGAACACGGCTGCTCGGATTGTGGCCAATATTGCTAGACGATGCCACATTTCTCCAACTTTAAAAGGCCTCCATTGTCTGCCACTCACACAGAGGATTAAGTTCAAGGGATTCACCATCACTCGTAAATGTATGTATGATGATGCTCAGCCCTATCTCAAAGCCTTGTCGTATAAGCCCTCCCGCCCCCTAAACTCCAGGTCGCAGAAACTGTTAACTAACAAACTCATTAATCATAGTTGTTCGGGTGGCAGATTTAGTTAGACTCGTCCTGCTGTCCTCAATACCAATGCTCTTCCAGCTCCCCCACACCACCTCAGGCACAGCAGGCACTGGGACACAAATAATAAACAGGAAGTAGAGAGAAATTGGCTGTAATGCAAACACACACCAGTGCATTGGAGGGTGCTCACTGCTCTGCCCCGCCCTTCAAAGGCCTGGCTCATTTTTATGTACAGTGGAGTAGCTAAATCTATTCTCCAACCCATAAACCATCACGTATAATGCATGTATGATAACAAACAGATCATTTCGCAGAAAAGGGGGAACGAAGCCTGCCGTTGCGAAAAGCACAAAGCAGCCTCTGGCAGCCTTGGGATTTGAGCCAGCAGCTTCATCACTGTGCACTTATCAGGAGGGGCTCTAAATGCCCAGGAGTCGGAGGCATCCCAGCATTCCACAGCTCAGCTGTGCTCGTCTCTGCAACATCGCTTGGCATTGGTGTTCAGCTGTTGGGCCAGTCCCTTTGCATCTGATGTATCTCAAAGAAACCAAAAGAAAGTGCAGTATCAGAAATGCTAATAGATCCTTTCCGTCCCTTGCTCCCACTTTGTGGAACA
Source organism: Ambystoma mexicanum (assembly GCF_040938575.1). Classification (NCBI taxonomy): domain Eukaryota; kingdom Metazoa; phylum Chordata; class Amphibia; order Caudata; family Ambystomatidae; genus Ambystoma; species Ambystoma mexicanum. The sequence continues at coordinate 388,244,872 of NC_090922.1, forward strand.
TGTTACCACTGTGTTTGCGACTTGTCTCCGCTCTTGCGTCCTTTAGGAGAAATTTTAAAACATTTATTTTCTCTGAATCGTTTACCTAGTATTTGTCTCTCAATGAGTTTGTTTCATGACATGCTGGACTTGTTGGATTGGTATCTCTGTTCTTTCTGTTGTTAGTTATGATGATGTTGGTTTTATTGTTATAGCACCTTGACACCTGTGGCTTAAGCGCTCTATAAATAAATAAAAACAAATACACATTTTCTTAAAGTTTTTAAACCCACCTGGGGATAATTTGTATTTTGGACTACCGGGCCTCTCAGCTCTTCGTGGGGTAGCTCTGTTCTGAGCCCAGCGGGGGCTATTTGGCTTCTCAGCTCTTCAGGGGTTATCAATTCTCTCAACCCATTGTGGGGTATCTGGTGGACAGCTCCCTCCTGCCACTCCTCAGCCTGTACTGGGTGCCCTGTTTCTTGGCGATGGGTGCCCATCTAGTGGGGGTTGAGGAGCGGAGAAAGTCTCTGTCTCACGCGGAACCATGACTCTGACTTCTAGCTTGTCCTCTCTTTCAGGTCTTTGGCGTTGGTTCCTCCACGTCTTAGTATGACAGGACTTCAGCATATGTTATGGAGTACGCTGGTATGCTGCTTCTGGGGCAGCCTCATCTCTCTTCACCTTGGCGGCTTCAAGCTCCTCAGGCTCCCTGCCTTCCTGGTGATTGCAGCATTCCATGGGCTTCTCTGTTCCTCTTCCCACTATGTAGCCTGTGTGGTGCTGCCTTCAGACTCCTCCTGCAAGGGAGACATTCCCACCTCTGCATATTTGCAGGATTTCTACTCTTCTACCCTGTCTGGTTCTTCCTCCTGGTGTTGGTCTCACAGGACCTTTTTGTTCCTCCCTGGAATGGGATGGGATCATCCAATGGTTGCTTACTTCGTGTAAGGGCAATAACCGGTCTGAAACCAAACCATCCAAGTCCTGCATTATTGCTTTGCCCACTTCCCATGTAGCCAACAAACACTTGGGATTCTGAGTTCCAGGGAGGTGTAAGAAATCCCTTCCTTGGGGATTCCTTGTCCCCTAGGGTTGGGAGGGGTCACCCCCAGTGGGATCCTGCTGTCCCTGTCCCCTAGGTGGTGTTAAACATAACTGGCTCACCTCCCTAGTCCCACAGGAGGTGGCTCCCCTTTGGGGAGAAGGAACAAATTCCCTGGATTCATCACAAGGCCAAGCCTCACCCAATTAATCTGCGCAGACTTGTTGAATTCCTGAGATTTTTGGATCCCGACCCATCGGGTGGACAAGCGAGGGAGGATCACCTGAGCGGAGGTTCGCAGGGGATTTGGCGGAGAAATACCCAAGGGCGAGACATGATATTCCCCCTTTACTACTTGCACACCAACCCTCTCTCCCTCAGTCTTTGGGTCTTTCCATTCTCACCCCATCACCCCCTCCCCGTTTCCAGTAAGTACTGGGGCGAGGAAGAGGCGACCAGGAGTAATGTGGATTACCCATAGAAACAACATAGGGATACAAAGTGATGCCTACCATCTAACACCTTTGAATTGTCCCACTAATAGTCAGGCACATTTCCCCAACTGTGCACACCCGACTCCAATTGACACTCACCTGCAGTATAAAAAGTGTGGTTCTGTCAAAATCCTAGACCAAGCTAAAGATGCTGACTAGATCAAAGGAACCAAGGAGCAGGGAGCTGCAGGAAGCGAAGACTGTAGGATCCGTAGAATGGTGGTCCGAGACGCTGACCCGGGGTTTGTGAGGGGCTGCATCGTGGCTAGGAAGCTGTGTATCCAGGGAGTCGGAGTGAGGCAGCTTGTATCCTGAAGGCGGTGTCAAGAGAAATGCTTGTTCCCTTAGGACGTCTCCCAAGAGTGTCTGAGGGGCAGGTTGTGAGACCCTGACCTTGACCCAAACTCATTTGACCTGCTTCCTGGCCCTGCGCTACTGTTGGTGAGTTTCATGAGACAGTTAGAAACTCAGAAGCATGCGGGTGGCTGGAGTGGGAGCAGGAGCGTTGTTGAGAGAAGAGCCCTCTGAACAAAAGCGGGATGACAGCAAAGTGAAGCAAGCGAAAGCGGGAAGAAAGAAAAGCGAAGCAAGAGAAAGGTAAAAGCTAAGCAAAGCTGGAAAGCGTTAAAAGAAAGCAAAGCTGAATAATCGAAAAGGTGCACTAGAGGTGCAGAAGTAATGAAAGACAGCAAAGTGCGCTGGCTGTGCGGAAACAACCAAGCGCGGTGCGAGAGGGCCTCGAAAGTAAGGAGAGGGTTGCAAGCGACCTGAAACCGAGAGAGACGGCAAAGAGACAGTTAGAAGGAAAACTGACAGTAAAGAGCGGGTGCGCGCAACCCGAAAGTGGAAAGAGAGTGCAAGAGGCACTTAACGGGCAAATGAAGGTGCAAGAGAGCACCATGAAAAATTGAAGGTGCAAGAGAGCAAGGTGAAAAGCAAGAAGTGTGCAAGAGGCACAGAAAGGTGGAAAGAAGGTTCAAGTGTGCATGACCGAAAAAGATGTGCAGGAAGCACAGTAAGGTGAAAGACAGAGTGGAAGATGCACATAAGAGGAAAAGGTGTCAGAGAATAAGGAGAGGTGTATAGTGTCAAACTTTGGGAATTGGGCTTCAACACAAGTGTTCATTTGAGGGCCTGATAGTATACTTCATACTCTTCATCCCATTTAAGTTTCTGGGGTTCTGCGTTTTCTAGTTTGTTGGTCAGTCTGGCAGTTTTACTGGAAAAGTTAGGTATTAATCTCTGATAATACCCAATTAACCCTAGGAAAGATCTTAAATCCTTTTTATTTTTGGGCATAGGGGATTCTAAGACTGCTCTAACCTTTTCCTCTTGAGGTTGAATTCTGACATTTCCGACAAAAAACCCTACGTATTTAACGGCAGGTTGGGCCAACTTGCATTTTCTTGGGTTGGCTGTTAATCACGCTTTTCTTAAGGCTCTTACTAGATGGTACAAATGTTCTTTCCAGGTTGGACTGTGGATTACAATGTTATCGATGTATGCCCCGCAAAATTCTGAATAAGGCTGGAAAATCTAATGCATCAACCTTTGGAAAGTTGCTGGGGCACCATGCAACCCGAAGGTTAAGACTTTAAGCTGATATAGACCTATCGGGCTGGCAAAGGCAGTCTTTTTTTTATCTGTTCCGTGTAGTGGGACTTGTCAATAACCCTTGGTTAATTCTAGGGTGAACAAATAGACAGCACTACCATTTATCGATAAGATAGTCAATGAAAGGCATTGGGTAGGCGTCGAAGGTTGGGATGATGTTCACCTTTCGGAAGTCTATACAGAACCCCTGACATTTGTCTGGTTTTTCCACTAGCACAATGGGAGAGGACCAGGGACTGGTAGATGGTTCAATTATGTTGGCCTGGAGCATTTGCTCTACCTCTTTGATGACAATATTTCTACGAGCCTCAGGTAGTCGACATGGTTTAAGTTGTGATACGTTGCCTGCAGGGGTGCGAATATGATGGTATATTCCTTTCACGGAAAACATCAGGGAATTGTTCTAGCAACTCAAGGAGATTTTGTTGTTGAGTTATATCAGATGGAATTGGACTGTTATCATTCACCTCTTCCGGTATCAAACAAGATAACACTGTGACATTAGACTCAGAGATGCTCTCCTTCCACTCTTTCAACAAGTTTACATGGTTGATCTGCATATTCTGGCGACAATCTGGTTGTGTGATTTTTATAATTGTATGGTCCTGTCTTGTCCAATACCTCATATGGCCCATGCCATTTAGAAATGAACTTGTCTGAGGTAGGGAGAAGTACAAGGATGTTTTGCCCAATGGAGAATGGATTAAGGGAGATTTTCTTATCATAAGACGCCTTTTGTCGGCTTTGGGCTCTACCAAGGTGGTCTTGCACCAGGGATTGCACAGCTCTCATGGGTTCTTTTAAATCAGAGGCTGTCTGGGAGAGTGGTATTGGAGCTTATTCCTGTTTCTCCCATATTTTTCGAAACATGTCCAAAACATCTCTGGCTTCTCACCTATGCAGTCATTCGAAGGGTGAGAAACCAGTGGAGGCTCGAGGTGTTTGTCACATGGCAAACAAGGCCCACAAAATCCTCTGATCCAAGTTGGTTCCGTCCTTGTCGACTAATTTCCAAAGAATGCTCTTAAGGGTATTGTTAAACCGTTCAACTAACCTGTCCATTTGGGGATGGTAAACCGACGTCCTTAAGGTATTTATATGAAGTTGCTCTTTTATCTCCCCCATGAGCTTACTCATAAAGGTGGTACCCTTATCCTGGTCCATTAGGATTTCTTTAGGGAAGCTCACTGGAGAGAAGAAGGGAAGTAAATGTTTTAAGTATCTGCTGGGTTGTATTATTGCGCAGGGGAAATGCCTCCGGGTATCGGGTGGCATTGTCAAGTATTACTAGCACGTATTTGTTCCTTTCACTTGGATTTTTCAAGGGGTCCAATCATATCCATCATGATCCTCGAGAGTGGTACTTCGATGGTGGTTAATTGATTTAAAGGGGCTGGTGGTGGTAAGTGAGTGCTGGTACGCTGACATATTTCACAAGTCTGGATGAAATGTTTTGTGTCGACATGTATCCCTTGCCAGTAGACTTTGTTGGCTAGGTGAGCCTGAGTTTTGACCTGGCCCAGATCTCCTCCTGTAACAGGTGAGTGTTCGATCTCGAGCACTATCTGTTTGTGACTTCAGGGAACCACTAGCTGTGTTTTTGGTATCCCTTCCAAAGTAACATCCCCTCTATACTGTAGTCCTTTCTTTAAAAAGAAAAATGTTCCCCCTCCCTTCCGACCCTCAGACTCAGGTACAACTTGTAGGAGGGCTTCAGTGAGTAAGGGATAGTTTCGCTGAGCAAAGGTCAAGTCGGGAAGTATGTCAGAACTGCGTCACTGATGGGTCGAGGTTAGATAGAAATAGGTTGGGCATCAGCTTCCTCAAAGCTTAAAACACATCTGTGTTATCTCTGTCAGCCTCTTCTTTGAGGACAGGTAGCATCATCCTTTCAAGTATCCACTGGGCTATTTGATCCCCTACCTGAATGAAAGGCCTCTTCCCCATGATTGTGGAGTAATACTTTCATATCTCCTCTAAAATCAGGATCGATCACCCCTGCCAGGACATTGATGCCAAACTTCCAAGCAAGTCCTGATTTAGGTGCCAAACTGATGTAGTTTACGGGAGGTGAAATAAGGACAAGATCAGTAGGGATGAGACGTCTTTCTTTTGGCGGGATGGTTTCTGACCGGCTACTACAAAGATCAAACCCAACAGAACCTTTAGCGGCCACTGTGGGGTTGGAGGCTCTTCTACTTAAATGTCTCATATTTCAGGGTTCCCAACCTGTTTCGATTGAGTTGCATCCCACTCTGACACCATGTGCGAGACAGGCATGGTATCAAGAGAGACCCAGACTAAAAGTAACAGTTTGAAAACCTTTATTATCAAACTTTGTGGGGTTGGTGCAATAAAAGTGCATAAAGTGTTGTCTGTCTGTTTTTTCCCCGGGTTGTCTACGGGTGATCTGGGTTTTCCGATTCTTTCTAGCAGCTCTTCGAGGTCTTCTGTATTACCACGTAGGACTGTGACATGTCTCCATTCTGCTTTCGGAGCACTGGTGCCTCGGCTTATGCTAGCAGTGACGCTTCTGTTCCTTTTCTCAGCAGCATCTCATTATCTGCAGCCATACTTCGCCACAGTCAGCCGATGTTGGATCGTTCTGCTGCGTTGCTGCTGCTGGAGAAGCTCTGTAACAGACAGAACAAGGCTGGGAAAGTATCTCTCTAGAAGGATGGTGCAGCGTGCCCAGAATGCACCTCAATTCCATTTTTATAGATTATATTCTTATTTCTTTGTTTCCTTTTTGAACGTGTGTTTGGGATGTAGCTCAATTCTAATCGTGGTTGTGCAAACACTGAGAATCACCCATATTGCCTGCCACCCTAGTTAATCTGCTCGTTACCCCCTCATTCAAACTTATTTGCCTATCTCACAGGGAAAATGTGGAATTGCAAATTTGCCATTTATTTCCGGTTGGTCAAGTATTACATCACCCATCCCTTTAAGACAAGTATGGCACTTGACATGACCACAGACTATTCGTACAATCTGCAGCCTACAAATTACCACCGCCTCAGGGTATAAAGAAACTGACCAAAGCTGCTGAGAAAAGATCATTTGAGTGATGGATAACCTATAGCCTACACCAAGCGTTTCACAAATTATTTATAATAGACAAAATTGGTCAGAGTCATGCATTGGATCATATGTGGTTAAAGGACCTATGGATCAGTTTATAAGTATCAGACATCCTGGCATATTGTCTCCTTTTCTAGTAAGAACATGAAGTTCTAATATAAACCCATTGTACAAGCATTCTACCCTCTGATGCAACAGCATATGATTGCAACCTACTCCCCCTGTGTCGGAGAAAGGGTGTCGCACCGGGTACACTGGTACACATGTTTTGGGGATGTTCAAGACCAAGAATCTTTTGGCAACACATACTGTCAGAATTTGCCTTGGTGCTACCCAACCACATCCCTTAAAAATACAAAGCGCTATTTGTTTTTTGGGGTGCGGGGGGCTTCTCTGTAAGATATAAATGCAAAATCCTGACTCTTAGTAATCCCTGTTCTGTTCTCAGTGATAAAGGGCTGTGTTCAAGAAGAGATGGCAAATAAACTATATGATATGAAAAAAACATGTTTACAGCTATTAATTTAAAATGCAAGCCACAACAAAGGACTTGTTGCCGTGTTTCCATTCATAGAACTTTGGGGGTCTTCTGTGTGAGAGTGGGAGTTAACTGAAGGGAAGGTAAAATAGATGTCAACGTTATTGGTTTTTATGTTTCCACTTATATCTAAAATGACATTCACTAGACATGTTAAGCTAGCATTAATTTTTTGTGAACTTTTTATTTGTATTCATGCTGAGCTCTAGTGCTGTTCCTACAGTAAATATTCTCAATGGTTGAACGTTTGTTGGCATCTTTCATGTGATAGATATTTTCTTTGGTCTAAGATTGATTTTGGGATTACACTTGGATAATATAGTGCATAATAAAAAATGTCATCTTTTTTGTAGGGATCTTAGTCAAATATTTACTGAAGCTCTGTCTGAATTGATTATATCTGGTCTTCCATCTATAGGAAATGTGTTTTCTCTTGAATTTGATTCAGCCATTCAAATTGAAAATGAAGAATCGTGAAATTATATATTCTGTCATCTCTTGATTCTAAATGTCCATCTTCATCTTCTGTCCCTTAGGGAAATCTTCTTCGGCTATGGTTAACTGCTCCTTAACAACATCTAAGTTTTGCTTTGTAAAGCTGAACATTGATGGAAGAAAGATAAATCCCTTGTCCATTTAACATCTTCATATTTGTACCACTTATTCTTCTGCACTTCGTGATGCAAACTCTCAGTATTTTCAATCTCTTATTTTGAATGGATTGTGTCCTCCCACGTATTCCTCATGTTATGATATATATATCTCTAGCGTTGGCTGCTTCTGATATTTATTTTTTTTTGAAAAAGGGCACTGTGTGCTGTCTCGTGGAGTTGCTGTCCCTCGCGGGCCTCAATTCGACGTCATCATCAGTATAAGTAGCACACGCAGCGCCCGTTGGCTTCAGTTCCGTTTTTCCTAGCTAACGCATCGAGAGAATTACGGCATGCTAGTATGACTGGTTCAAGTAGAAGTCAATAATGTGTTTTAAGATGCTTTTATGAATTAACATTAAAGAGATTTATGTTTTTGCTACATTGCATTCAATTGAAATAATTCTTTCCCACAAAGTGTTCAGTACACCTGTACAAGGTGTTCTGCACAATAAGTAAGCAGTCTCTCTGTACCTACACCTGTGTCCTCACAGGACCTGTAGAGAGGGATAGTCAGTCTGTTATGTACTTTTTTCTTCGTAGACTCTCCCTTCCAACAGACTTGAACCCCTGTCAACAAAAACAAGGGAGTACCCACCCATATAGCCTTTCTCAGATCCTACAGCTTCTCCAACTCCAAGACTGGATGATATCATTGGTCCTTCAGGATGCCTGCTTTCATGTGCCTATCCATCTGAAGCACAGAAAGTACCTGAGGTTCGCGCTTGGCGGTTCTCATTATCAGTTTATAGTTTTGCCATTCGGCTGACTCCCTCCCCAAGGGTTTTCACCAAGTTGATGGTGGTGGTGTCAGCGAGTCTCAGGAGAGGAAGGATTCACGTCTACCCGTACCTGGACAATTGGCTGATCAGGGCTCGTTCACCAGAGCAGGCCTGGGAACATCTCAGCGTAACCTGCCACTCTCTTCACAAACTGGACTTCTCCCTCAATTACAAGCAGTCTCACTTGATACCATTCTAAAGACTCCAATGTATTGGGGCAGACCTGGATACTTCCTCGGGGAAAGCCTCGCCACCCGAGGTGAGGGTTCAACACATTCTGCAGATGGATACCAAATTCCAGGGTGCCCAGCATCTGCCGGCCTTCGATTTTTTGAGGTTGCTCGACCTCATGGCATCCTGCATTTTCCTGGTGCTGGAGGCTCCCCTGAGAATGAGATCCGTCCAATGGGCTCTCAGGACTGAGTGGTCCCAGTTCTCAGGCGGAATGTTAGACCACATGTAAGTTCCGAGCAGACTTTCTCAGGACCTTCTGTGGTGGGCTTGCATAGACAAAATTCTCAAGGGGGAATCTTTTTGGCAGCCATGGCCCGAGATAACGCTACTGACGGACACCCTATTCACGGGATGGGGAGCCCACACCAACGATCTGACAATCAGCGGTTGTTGGTCTCCATCGGAATCCAAATACATATCAAGATTTTGGAGCTGAGGGCAATCCGACTACCGCTGAAGGCCTTTCTGCCCTCTCTACAGGGAAAGAATGTCCTGATAATGACGGGCAACACAGTGGTCATGTACTACTTCAACAATAGTGGAGGTGTAGGATCACTACCACTGTGCAGAGAGGCATTGCAGCTGTGGTTCTGGGCAATGCAAGAAGGAATCTCCCTATCGGCAGTTCACCTAGCAGGAGAAGAGAACACGAAGGCAGACGCTCTGAGCAGTCAGAGCACAGTCTCCCATGAGTGGAAACTAGCTCAGGAAGTCCTTCAAGAGATCTTCTTTGGGGAACCCCTCAAGTGGATCTGTTCGCGACCAATGTCAACCTGAAGTGCAAAATGTTATGCTCAAGGGAATTTCCTCAAAGAGGAGCTCTAGGGGACGCATTCTTGGTGAACTGGGAGTTTCCAGTCCTGTACGCTTTTCCTCCAGTCCCCGTCATTCCTCGCGTGATCAGGATGTTGAGAAGGTTTGGGAAATCCATGATCCTAATTGCTCTGTATTGGGCCAGGAGGATGTGGTACCCAGACTTTCTGGACATGTCCATCTGCCCTCCAATACGTCTTCGACAAAGAGAGGATCTTCTCTTGCAAGACTATGGTCGGGTTCTCCATCCAGAGGTCAAGGCACTCAGCCTTTATGCATGGTTTCCGAAAGGCTGAGATGCAAGGTTTGGGACCTACTGTCATGACCACCTCCAGGGTTGGGTTTAGGTATTCAGGCCACAAAGGATTCTTTGTGCAGATCTGTGGGGGCTAGATGGGTACTAGCATTGCAAACCCAGCGTTCTCGCATTCCTCGGTACCAAAATGACAGTGGGCTCCCGTAGAGATCCAATGGTTAACAATTTCCCTTAAGATGGCCGCCCGGCGGGTCAAAGACTAGGTAGCAATTGAGAACTAGTAGTTGGGCATGGAGGACTATAAAAGCCCCGCCCCTGCAGTAACACGTGGTTTGCTTTCTGCTGACAGTGGTGTAACCTACCGGCGCTCTGCTCACAGACCTGTAAAGACAATAGAAAAGTCATGTTATGAATTTATTGAGTTAACGGAAAATCCACAGACCTAAGTTTTCAAGGTTCCTGACAATAATTTCCATAGCAGCAGTCCTCTGAAAGGTGACTTCTTTCTCGATAGTTCTGCGGTTCAGTTAGCACCTTTCTTCCTCAGCCGCGGCTTCACCGTGGAATCCTCCGCCCTCCGAAAACCTGCAAAGACAAGGTACCATAGTTAATGAAGAACATTAAAGACATTGTAGCGAGTGAAAATAAAACTATGCGCTTACGTACCTCAAGCTCCGACAAACTCTTTCAAGCCTGGCCTCACAGAGCGTGTACCATAGCTTGGTAACAAAGGCACATAGTGCAGAATGTCTTTCCCAATTACACGCACATTCTTACCTCAAGAGAAGACGACATGTTTTTTTCTTCGACGATGCCTGTGTTCCTCAAGTGAAAATTCTCTCTTCAATGAAACTGCAAAAGAAAGAGAGAGTTGTTAGTTACATCGAGAGAGCTCTCTCCTCGGTAACTTTTTTACTCTGAGACTTTAACACCCAACTGACTAAAAACAAAAGATCCCGCCAAGAATCAACACACTTAACCTTCGGAGGCCTTTTCAACGTTTTCCAGCCTGAGTTCTACTTGTGCCTCACCACCAACACACCCCTGCACGAAAGCAGGATGGAGAGCTCCCTAATATAAAAACACAGGTGAGGAGGCGAACGGGGCACATAGATACTATATGGCAGTCAGCAGGGTGGGAAAAAAGGTGAGCCATAGAATAGTGACTGCATTATATTCCAATTCCCCTCCCTGTTTTTTCTCTCCTTTGATGACCAGGGAAATTCCTGTTTAACCAGTATTGGCAGATCACGAGGGTGCCCAGACCATTTACGCTCCTGCAGGGACAAGCGTTGCTGTCATGATCACTATGTCTGGCCCCATTGTGGTCCAATTTCGCTGAGGACACTTTCTGGTTTCACTATGGGCAGTTTTGGCTGGAGTTTGAAGCTGCATCTCCTCCCGAGCGCCTTTCTTCTAATATTTTTGTTGGGGGAAGCTGTGGTCTGATTTTCCCCTCCAGTCTGCTATGAGGTACCCCGTGGACTTACTGTGTTCAGGCGTTGTTGAATGTTCCTCGGTGGGGGGCCCGTGTGAATGCTCATGATTAATAGTGTGGGTGGCCTTTCCCCTCTGTTGCCAATTCTCTGCACTGTGCGCATAGTGGGATAGGGTCTTCAGATGGTGGAGGGGTGTTGGAATGGTTCTGTTGATGCTGCTTTGTACATGTGCGGTGCTTCAGAGGCCGTTTTTAATAAGGTATGCAGGCTAGCCTCTTCTTATGTCGCCTTTGCTTCCTACCAAAGGAGTGCGCAGGAGTTGGGCACTACAGTGTTAGAACATCTGCATTTGGATGATGGGTTGAACTGCACCGTTTTCTTTATTCCTTAGTATGAGCTACCTTCCCACGCAGCTCTGTGAGGGCTTGCTGTTCACTTGCTTTGGGAGGTTGTAGGGTTCTTTGCGTGCGACTGGGCTGGCAGTGTTGTATGTGTGGGGTATCCAGGCCGGTTGGTGGTGCTTTGGCTTCTCCCTTCTCTGCCCGTTACCTCCGGCGCCGCGTGTGGTGAACCTGTTGGTGGCGCACCAGTTGTTGGGGGGAGAGAGCGTTGGGCGGCGGGTGTTGTGGAGGGACCTCCGCTCACGGGATGCTGCGCTATTGGGTGGAGTGGCTGCTTGGGCTCTGCAGCTCTCCGGGTGGGCGCTTGCTTACCGCGGACAGCTGGAGCTCTGTCTCTGAACCCCGGTGACACGCGGGCTGGAATCCGCAGCTGAGAAGACCTTCTGGGCGTGCCGGGCTTGCAGTCTGCGCACGTCTTCACTCTCCGCTTGGATGGGGGGTGCCGGGGGAGGCGAAGGGAGGTGTCCATGGGCCTTTCTTCTGGGTGACCGCTGACCGTGGAACACCAGTCCCCGGCTGGAGCGTTGGTGTCAGCGGGTTTCGCTTTCACTTTTGGAGCGTCCTGTGAGGTGCAACTTTAAACAATGGTTTCTCCCCCTTCCCAGCTCCGATTTTCTTGGCGTTTTCTCCTGGGGTGGCGGGGGGGGGTCTTCAGTCAACGTCTCCTCTGTTCGTTTTCCTGGGGGCGTTGCGAGACGGGGGCTCTAATCGCGTCTTGGACCTGCGGCAGAGGAGCTCACACAGAGTGGCTGCTCATCAGTGCGCCCCCTGGTTGCCAACCCTCCAGGACGTTTTTGAGAAGGAGCAGGCCAACGTGCTCCTGCCCCATCGGCCCTACGATTGTCAAATCGAACGGATTCTTGGATCCCAGACCCGTGTAGCAGAATCTATGCCTTGACTGAGCAAATAAATACACATCTGAACACATACCTTGCTAATGGATTTATACGACCTTCAAAATCACTTGCAGCCTCTCCTCTATTCTTCGTGCTTAAGAAGGAGGGGGACCTTTGCAACTGCATAGATTATAGTGCGCTAAATCAGATCACAGTAAAGAACAGGTACCCACTTCCACTTATTCCAGTGTTGTTGGACCAAGTCAAAAATGCTAAAGTTGTCACCAAGTTAGACCTTCGGGAGCTTACCACCTGGTGCGAATCAAGAAAGGTGATGAGTGGAAGACTGTTTTCCGCACTAGGCATAGATTATTTGAGTATCAAGTGATGCCCTTTGGCTTATGCAGTGTACCGGCTGCTTTTCAGAATTTCATGAATGATGTGCTACGTGAATTGTTAGATGTGTGCGCTGTGGTGTACATTGATGACATCTTCATCTATTCAGCTTTAGTCCAGGAACACATTGCCCATTATCAAACGGTACTTAATAAGTTACGGAAACATCAACTGTACGTCAAATTGGAAAAATGCTCTTTTCATGTGACTTCTGTGGAATTTTTGTTATTAGTCTTGTCACCACAGGGTATTCAGATGGACAACAGAAAAGTGGAAGCAGTTTTAACCTGGCCATATCCCACATCAGTGAAAGGAGTCCAACGTTTTTTGGGATTCGCCAATTTATATCGGCACATTGTACCTGGTTTCTCTCAAGTTCTCCATCCAATAACGTGGTTACTACAGAAACCCAGAAAGTGTGATTGGACTGCTGAAGCTGGAGAGGAATTCCATACTTTGAAGAATAGGTTCACAACTGCCCCAGTATTATGACATCCTCAACTCGATCTGCTGTTTGTGGAGGAGACTGATGCTTCTAGTGCTGCCATGGGAGCGGTACTGTCCCAAACGGACTCAGAAACTGGACAGTTGCACCCAGTGGCCTTTTGGTCTAAGGTTTTCATCAGCGGAAGTGAATTATGCCATCACAGACAAGGAACTATTGGCTATTAAGAATGCATTCAAGGAATGGAGACATCATTGGTTAGGAGCTTGACACACTATCACTGTTCTCACAGACCAAAGAAACTTGCAATACTTGCAATCTGCAAAAGCCCAGTCCTTGCGACAGCTCAGTTGGGCTGTTTTTTGCAGAATATGATTTTGTCATCTCATACCGCCCTGGAGTGCGCAACAGCAAGGCGGGCCCTTTGTCACGCATCGGGGAGGGTGAAGAAGTCCATGTAGCCCAAAATCCTGTGAACATCATTCCTGAATAAAAAATGTTGGGAGTTACTGGATGCTCCGTGGAGGATTTGAGGACAAAGATCTGGCTTAGTATGACAACCTCTGAGTTGGATGCCTAAAGGGCCTCAGTGTTCAATCCAAGAGAACCTACCATACTTTCAGGGGCGTCTTTATCTGCCTACTCGGGTCCTGCAAGAGCAGGTCCTGGCAGATTATCATCGAGCGCCATTGGAGGGTCATCCGGGGATTGCTAAGACTACAGCTAAAATTAAACAACTGTTCTCGTGGCCCACATGGCGTAAGGACATTATTGCTTTTGTCCAAACTTGTGGAATATGCGCCCAATATAAAGGTTCAAAGCTCAAACCTGCAGGACTTCGTCAACCTTTAGCTGGTCCACCAACCCCATGGCACACTATCTCAATGGATTTCATTACAGAGTTGCCACCCTGTTCTGGTTACAAAACGATCTTGGTAGTGGTGGATTTGTTTTCCAAAATGGCCCACTTTGTGACTCTAAAAGGAATTCCGTCTGTATCAGTTTTGGCTAAGGTCTTCTTGGAACACATTGTCAGTCTACATGGTTTTCCTTCAGTTGTGGTCTCTGATAGAGGGAGCCAATTTGTATCCAAATTTTGGAAGAGGTGTTGTGAGATGGCCAAGATAGAAGTGCGTTAGTCTACTACTCACCATCCACAAACCGATGGACAGACGGAGCGAACAAACCAAACCCTAGAGCAGTATCTCTGATGTGACCTCAATCAAATGGATAACACTTTGTTGGATTTGCTCTGGATTGCACAGTATGCCTACAACAATTCAGAGCACACATCTACCAGGCATACTCCTTTTTACATTCTGAATGATTGCCATCCACGAACCTGCACCTTTGATCCACCAGAGCCATTTGAGATACCAGCAGTGTTTCCCGAGCTAAAAAGGAAGCCTTGGTACATTTGACTGCAGTGAAGGAGAGCCAAAAGAAATTTGATGACAAGCACCGAAGAGAGACTGTTTATCGAGTGGTGGACAAGGTGTGGCTAGCTTCTAGATACATTGCTCTTAAGGGGCTGCCTAAATTCCAAACTAGATTTCTGGGCCCGTTTCCAGTGAAAGCAGTCATCAATCCTGTAGCTCTGAAGCTGACCCTCACATCTCATATGTGAATACACCCTGTATTTCATGTTTCATGTTTCCCTATTGAAGCCCATGAGTCAAGGAACCAGAGTGCAAAATTCTCCGGAACCAGTGATTGTAGAGGGTGAACCCGAGTTCGAAGTGAAAGATGTCTTAGATTGTGGTCAGGAAGAAATTGTTTTATCTGGTGGATTGGAAGGGGTTCGGTCCGCAGGACAGATCTTGGGAACCTAGTTCTAACATTCATGCTCCCAGCTACTTAAAAGATTTAATCAGAATCATCCAACTAAGCCAGGGCCGAAAGGACCATCCTTAGGAGAGGGCTTGGGGGGCAAAACTGTCATGATCACCTCCAGGGCGGTAGGGTTGGGTTCAGGTATTCAGGCCAGAAAGGATTCTTTGTGCAGATCTGTGGAGGCTAGATGGGTACTAGCATGGCAAACCCAGCGTTCTCACATTCCTCAGTATCAAAATGACAGTGGGCTCCCATAGAGATCCAGTGGTTAACAATTTTCCTTAAAATGGCGGCCCGGCGGGTCACAGACTAGGTAGCAATTGAGAACTAGTAGTTGGGCATGAAGGACTTTAAAAGCCCTGCCCCTGCAGTAACACGCGCTTCACGTTAGTTCCGCTGAAAGCGGTGTAACGCTACCGGCGCTCTGCTCACAGACCTGTAAAGACAATAGAAAAGTCATGTTATGAACTTATCGAGTTAACAAAAAATCCACAGACCTAGGTTTTCAACGTACAGGTGACTTCTTTCTCCGTAGCTCCGCAGTTCAGTCGGTCCGCGGCTTCATCGTGGAATCCTCTGACCTCCGAAAACCTGCAATGAGAAGGTACCATAGTTAAAGAAATAACATTAAAGACATTGTAGCGAGTGAAAATATAACTATGCGCTTACGTACCTGAAGCTCTGACGAACTCTTCCAAGCATTCCAAAGCCTGGCCTCACAGAGAGAGTACCAAAACTTGGTAACAAAGGCACATAGCGCTGCACGTCTTTCCCAATTATGCGCGCATTCTTACCTCAAGAGAAGACTTCATGCTTTTTCTTCGACGCCTGTGTTCCTCAAGTGAAAATTCTCTCTTCAACGAAGGGGCAAAAGAAAGAGAGAGTTGTTAGTTACATCAAGAGAGTTCTCTCCTCAGAACCTTTTTTTACTCAGAGACTTTAACACCCAACTGAATAAAAACAAAAGATCCCGCCAAGAATCAAGACACTTGCCTTAAGAGACCTTTCAACGTTTTCTAGCCTGAGTTCTTCTTGTGCCTCACCATCAACGCACCCCTGCATGAAAGCAGGATGGAGAGCTCCCTAATATAAAAACACAGGTGAGGAGGAGAACGGGGCACATAGATACTATACGGCATTCAGCAGGGTGGAAAAAAAGGTGAGACATAGTATAGTGACCACATTATATTAATTCCAATTCCCCTCCTGTGTTTTCTCTCCTTTGATGACCAGGGAAATTCCTGTTTAACCAGTATTGGCAGATTACGAGGGTGCCCAGACTATTTATGCTCCTGCAGGGACAAGGTAAGCATTACACCTCCCTGATGATGTAATCGAGATAGTTTTTTCAGCTAGAAGGCCAACAACAAAATCTTTGTACCGCTTCTGTTGGAACAAGTTCAGCAGCTGGTGCAGGGATAAGAATGTGGATCCCTTTCTATGTGACACACATATGGTGCTTTCCCTTTTATTATATCTGGCAAATCTGGGGCTCCAGATTGGAACAATTAAGGGCTACCTAGTGACTTTCTATTTTTAAGCGCTCTTCAGAGGAGGAATCATATTTTAAGATTCCCTCCAATTGTTCAATTCTTGAAAGGCCTTACTAATGTATATCCACCAGTCCCATTCAATGTCCCTGTATGGGATCTCAATCTAGTGTTAAGGTTTTGAACAGATTGTTTAACACTTTGATTCTAGTTCACCCAACACTGTATGTACCTGTAATTGTTTATAGCGTGACACAAGTTCACGTCTATTGTTTGTTTATGTAATTTGTCTTTGAGCTTTCGTGCCCTGATGCCTCTGGGCCTGGCGCGCGCTACAAATAAAATACAATACAAAATACAAATCCATGTATTCTTTTTGAGCCTTTACACTCATGTCCATTAAGACTCTTGACATTAAAAACCGGTTTGCTTAGCCTGCAGGGTAAGCGAGTTGCAGACCCTTTCCTGTAAACCTCGACAAGGTCATTCTCAAGGTAAAGCCTTTTTATTTTTTTACCGACTTCCACTTGTCACAAAAAATTACCTTACCAATTTTCTATCCACCTTCTCATGCAGGAAAAGAGGAGGAGAGAGGTTGCTTGGACTGGACCCAAAAAGGTCTCTCGGATTTTTTATATCCAGAATGGTTTAATTTCACCAAGGTCGCAAATTATTCGTTGGCTATACTGGCCCCAAATTGGATCATGCAGTTGTTACTAAACAAACCATATCCAGATGGATCATCCTGGCTATTGGCGAATGCTACAGATTAGCGGGCAAGGACCCCACCAGAAGGCCTAAGGGCACATTCCACAAGGGGCATGGTAACCTCTGCTGCTCGTCAAAGGGGTGTGCCAATCAATGATATTTGTTCAGCGGCCACTTGGTCGTCTATCCATACCTTTGTGAGACATTACTACCTGGAATCATCTTCCAGTCCGGGAGGACAAATTGCAAAAGCAGTCCTTCATTCAGTCCATGATTGGATCTAAATTTAATTAGTACTCCCACCTCAAAATGATTACTGCTTTGGCAGTCTATCATAAGATGAGGAATACATAGGAGGACACAATCCATTCGAAGAACAAGTTACTTACCCCTGGTAACATTCATTCAATTGGATGTTCCTCCCACGTATTTCTCATCACCCCTTACAGCCTACCCTGCTGTACAATTTACTTATTCTTACTTTACGCTTTCTGTGAACCAACGGTCTAGGGTACGCCTGGTAATTCCTCTTCAGGAGGGGAAAAAACAGAACTGAAGCCAACGGGCACTGCATGCGCTACTTATAATGATGATGACATCAAACTGGGGCCCTCGAGGGACATCGATTAGACGAGACGGCACACAGCGCCCCTGTCGAAAAAAGATTCCGAAGCAGCTGAAGCTGGAGATATACATATGGTACAATGAGGAATACAGGAGAGGAACATCCAATCGAAATAATGTTAACAGGAGTAAGTAATTTGTTCTTCTTATTTGTCATCCCCTCAACAGCTTTTTCTTCTTCCTCCTGTGGACCCAGCTTTAAATTCCACTTTTTGAGGACTATGCTACATTAGTATTAACTTAATCGGGATACACTGAACACTACAGAGTATAATTTACCTAGCACTGTTGATTTCTTCGTTTTCTTTGGTCACTAAAGCTAATATTGCTTCACTCATTGGTCATTCTAATCCCTTGGCAGCTCACTCAGATGCCTGACCTGCTTGTTTGATGAAACCAGTTTTACCTTTGTTACAGTCATATCTGGTTGTTCTTTTTAATGCTTCTCTTCAGTTTGCTATATTATGCGTGTGACCAATCCACACAGATGGTCACCTCTCTTCAAGGGGAGCCACCCCCTTTTGGACTAAGGAGCTGAGCGTGCTACACTTAACACCCCGTAGGGGAGAGAGTAAGTCTGATCCCTCGGGAGGGGTCTCCCTTTAGGGAATAAAGACCATGCAAAGGGTAAAAGTCGCAACAACTCCCACCCACGCGGTGTACCAGCACCTTTGTGAAGTGTCTAGGGCCTAGGGTTTACAATAACCAAATACACGGTTTATTAATGGCTGACTCAGTGTCTGTCCCAAGATATGCCCAACCTCCTCTGAAGAACGAACAAAGACGAGGAGTGTGATGAATCAGAGATGATAACCACAGAAAACCTGGCCTGCAACCCTTCTCGTGTGGCCAGGGAAAGACAGACACTTTCTGATCCAGACCCTGGGGGTTTTGTTCTGTGGGGGAATCACATGAGGTGGGGGTTAGGGTGGAGCTGTTCAGGAGGAATGGGAAACCTCCTTGTTCAACTTCCCCCGAGACCCCAACCTTCTAATGGCCTATTGTAAAATAGAAGAAGTTCGAAAAACTGATTTTACATAAGTCCCATAATCCCCCAGGGTACTAAGATGAAGAAAAGGGCTTTAGAGGAACAAAACTGCAAAGTGCAGTTTGTTATCCACACCTGAGGGAGACTGTTAGGGAGAATTATCTGTTAAGGCTAATTTCCCAAACCTAGTGAGCAGCTTTGCTGGATTTTTGGGGTTTATTTTTTTCTCTTCTGCTAAGAGTGAGACTCTTTTACTCCCACTCTTAGACATGATTTGAGGTGTTCCTTTGACTTTGCATGTGTTTTATGGGCTATGTGGTCCTTTACCCATAGGGCTTCATGTGTTTTTGGTATGTGGGTTACACAGCACCCTCAGTGCAGTAACCCAGGGGAGTCATAGTGACCCCCAAACATAGACTCCATACCCTGGGATTGACTACTGTCTCCCAGGGCATGTAAAGTCACCATTGGCTTTACTAGTCCTAAATTATGAACAGAAACCAGTACAAACCATCATATTGTGGACGTACTGGTCGGGGCAGTTCGATTGCCCCGTGGTCTGTTGTTCGAGGGGGCATGTCTCCGTCCCCCCTGATCGAGTTTTGGCTGGTGGAAGTGGATACTACTTTTTATATTCGACCGCGAATATATCTCTATGGGAATTTTCCCGTTATTCGAGGCTACCACTTTTTAAAATGGCCTCGAACATACCGCCGGTTTATTAAATTAATATAAAAGCACCGGTTGGTATTTTTTGACGAAACTCGGTTCCAAAATGGCGTTTGTGTTCGCTTCTGTGACTCCAACCCAAGTCGGGCCCTTTGTTCCACTTTTTGGTGGGCTTCTCCACAGAAGCCTCCAAAGTGGTGCCACTCTGTCTGGGTACCACAGCGGGTGTGGGAGGGGGTTTATGCACCCTGGACTGAGTTGCCTTGGCAACTCAAGTCGAACTCTTGTGTGATTGGCCCAAGTGGTGAGCCGCCTGGCTCACCACTTACCATGTTTGATTGACAGCTAGGCTGAATGAATGGGGGTTTGCTGCATAAAAGCAGGGCTTTGGGGACTGGAACTTCAGAAGTCGCCACAGGACCTAAAGAATCCGAAGAGTGAGAAGCTGAGCCGACCTGCAACGACGACACCACCGGTGGAGCCCTGCAGAACCGTCTCACCACTTTTCCCGACGACAGAGGAGATCTCCAGCCGGAGAGTCTTCTTCCTTTGACTGGTGGGGATAACCAGTTTGGCCGTCTTTTCGCTTTCCCTAGCATCTCGTGGCCGCCTTGCCTGTGCCAAGCACCCCGGCAACCGGGATACCACGGTTTTTCCACTACCGTGAGTAAAAGGGTCATACCTTTTAACCGGAGAACTCTGCGGCTGGTTTCTTCCCTGGCAGTGCAACAACCTTCAGCTTTCCTCCACCTCGAGACCATCTCTTCCTCTGGACGACGCCGTGACTTCCACCTGCTGCCAGGAACCACTGCCCCCGCTGGAGGATCCTCTCCACTTTGAAGGTACTGTGTCCGCCTGGCCTCCCTCACAATGGTCTGTGTGGGGTGACTCTTAAAGCCTCCACTTACCACTTGGGTCGACCCTAGGCTGGCTAAACTGAACCTTTCTGAGCTGAACTAATTCTTTTCTAAACTCCCTGCAAGACTTCAAGACTTTTAAACTGTGTGATCTTGGGCGCATTGGTGCTCTGCTCTCTCTAAGAGGGAGCCTGGCCTCTGAACATTTTGCTCACAAGTAGACTTGACTTTCCTGCCTTGCTGGGTACTTCTAAAGTATTGTGTTGTGTGCTTTTCCTAATTTCTGCCTTTTCCCTCCCTTTTTCTTAACTTATTGGAGTGCCATCTTTAGTTAAGCGCTCACCTCTGTCTGGAAATAAGTGGTGTTAATTAAGACTTGTCTAATAAGGAATAAGGGATGTACATCTAGTAATAGTGACTGTGTGTTGAATTTACTTTCCTCTTTTTGTGCTAGTGTAATTTACAAGTGTGTATTTAAATAAATAATTATATACTTTTACACCAAAGCTCTGGTCAGTGTTTGCTTGTGCTACTGTGTCTCTGTACCTATTGTGTATACTCTGCATACTGCCTAACTCATCTTGAGAGAAGTCTGACTGCTCAGCCACAGCTACCAGGTAAATCTGGGTGGTACAGACTGCTACCAATTAGGTTTACTGCCAAACACCTGTAGTCCTAAATCTTTTGCAGTTGTCCTTAAGGGAACTGCACAGGTTTCTGCCTAACAGAGACTGTCCGGCCTAAAAGGCCCCCCTCAGGTGCAGGCCATGAGGAAGAAGGAGCAGAACAGTAGTTGTAGATGGACGAGTTGTGAACTCTGCATTGCAGCAGAAGCAGAGACTGGAGGAGAAAGAAGACACTAGTGGCAGTGTCGAGCAATAGCCAGTCCTGAAAGGGTCTCCTCCAGAAACCTGAATTGCAGAGGTCGCGCAGCAGGAAACATCAGTGGGGGAAGCTTGACCCCTGGGGACCTGAATTGCAGAGACTGTGCAGCGGTAAGCGAAAGTTGGGCAAGCTTACCAGACAGAAAGTCTCTCTCGGGTGGCATGCAAGCACCGGAGAATCTTTGGAGCAGAGGAAGCTCCATGTGCAAGTGGCGC
Organism: Ambystoma mexicanum; assembly: GCF_040938575.1. NCBI lineage: Eukaryota > Metazoa > Chordata > Amphibia > Caudata > Ambystomatidae > Ambystoma > Ambystoma mexicanum. Next base: position 388,266,147 of record NC_090922.1, read on the forward strand.
AGGTTGCGGCAGACTGTAAGTGACAGATTGCTGGACCGCGAGAAGCAGTTGAGGTGGAGGGCCTGGGAGCAGCGAGGGAAACTGACGCGTATGCCATACCCGGTGAGTTCACTAAGCTATTGTGACACCAGAGCGCTCTGTAACCGCTCACGTGCTCCGAACAGGTACTTTAACAACAGAAAGCAAACACGTAGAGGGAAAACCATGATGTAAGGCAATTTTCAATACCAAACTGACAGAAAGCAAAGAAAGCATTCTTTTGCAAAGCAAACTGATAATGATTTTAAGCATGCAGGTTTGTTTGAAAGCCAACAAGAGGTGACAATAATTTGAGAACTCAATACAAACTACCATTGCCCAAACCAAAAGAAAGTTAAAACAAGGCAATTTAAAACAAACACACATTGCTTAAATCAAGAAGGGGCAAATAAGAATTCAAAAGTTTGTAAAGCTTTTTGCCTTTGTAGAAGTGCATAAACGAAGCTGGTGAAAACCCACATTGCCAAAGCCAAAGATGAGCTAGAGTGAGAGTACATTTTTGTCAGCGTTTGGTTAATGAAGAAGTGGTGAAACAAGTGGCAAGAAGGCTGCCCTTCTGGCAAAGAATATGCACTGGAGCATAACTCGCAGAAATTTTGGAAGTCACAAAAGTGTAATAAAGAGCACCAATGTGAATCATGTCTTCCCTGAAGAAATTCTCAAAACATGGTGGTGTGAAGCAAGAGACATTGCGAAGTTGTTGTAAGCTGATCTTGACCACAGAAGCACTTGTTGTTCGTAATTTCCTGGCCGAGCCAGTGGGGAGTACACCAGGTCAGTGGTTGTAGTAACACTTTATCCTGTTCGGTCAGGGCAGTATAGCTGAACAGAGAACTTTGAGGAAGTAGCCCTGGCATGGGAGTAAACCAGGTGTAATTGAAGTAGTAGGCCTGGCATGGAAACAGACCATGTGGAAGTTGCTGAAGTGGTGTTCACAAATGGTTTATAGTCATAAAACCGAAAAAAAAATCTCGAAATGAAAAGGTCGAAAAAAAAAGTCGCATTTTTTTTTAATGACGTTTTTTGTTCGAAATGGGGGGGTTCCCCCCCAACCGCCCTTTTTTCATTTTTTTTTATTTTACCCCTTTTATTTACTTACCTGACCCAAAAAATTTGACTTTTTTTTTCGATATTTTTTTTTCGAGATTATTGTAATTCGAGATTTTATTTTCGGTCTTTTGACTGACCACCTTCACAAATCATCCTGACAAACTTTCATTGCTGATGAAAGTGTTGTATAAACTACTGCAAAAGTGTATAATTGTTTCTAAACAAATATGTGATTGAAGAATACTGTCAACAAAGACAATTTGTGTTCATTCTACTGAATTCAGGAATTGTTTTGGGTTTATGCGAAGAAGATTGTTTTCCTTAATATTACAAATAGAAGAGAAAGAAACCTTGTTGAATGATCCTGACGTGTTGGAAACTTTTGTTGCTAAGTGGAAATCAAAAGAACTGCATTGGAGCTTTGTTACAAATGAAGGTTACTGCCCAACATGCACGTATATCCATTAGACCAAAATAAAGGACACAACCCGCTAGGGAATGAGACCAGGAAAATAATTGCAAGTGAAACTAATTTATGTAAGATATGCAAATACAAGCAGAGAATTCTGCTACCCGAGAACGCTCTGCCAAACAATACACGGGCAGCACATTATGAACCAAAATAACGTCACGAGTAATGTAACTACATACAGTATGAAATAACAGTTTCAGTTGGTTGGCCCACATGGCACAGCATGCTCTATAGGTGATGTCAGGCTACAATTGCTGCTTTGTCTGTGCTGCGGAGATGGCATGTGGGTCAGCTAGGCTTATCTCCGCGGTGTGAAGGTCGAACTTAGTTCATGAAGAGTTACATTTCTAACTAATCTAAACAACACAACAATCATTGGCATACAGAGAATAATGGTGGTCCTAAACTATTAAGTGGATGGGGAGCCTTTGCAAAGCATAGACAGATATATGGGAATTCAGACCCTTGCATTTATGGGGTTATGGTGGCTCTGGTCCCTTCTCCCAGGTGCCTTATCTGTGGGATTTGACCTGTAATTTATGCTCCCTGGTGCCTCACGATTCAAACAAATATATAGACAGATGTTGGTTTTGGAGAGAATACGGGATTACGTATATGGTGGATACTCTGGTGGGGTTGTTGGGAGGGGTCCTGCAGGCAGTTACCTTCAAAGAGAGTGGAGGGCAGGGGCCCAGTGGACCATGGCCTGGCAGGGAGGGGGTAGAGAGGGCACAAGTAGGTCAGCAGAGAGGGATGAGCACAGGGTTTGGAGCTTGCCCCTGTCTCACACTCTTCAATGAGCACATTCTGTCAGTGTTCAATGCTAACTAATTGCAACAATAAATGGCTGGACTTCTGTGAGAACACGCTCACGCGGAGCCGTCGGGGAGTGGAGGCGTTGTGGGCTGTCTGTGCATGGTGCTGGGTATGGGAGCACTGACATCTCAGTGGGATGAATTTGGGCCTAGTAAAAGATGGAATTTGGCAGGACACAAAATGGAGTCTCTAAACACACGCATATATTAGGTTATTGGCATGCTGGTTAGTGTTATACTTTGCAAATATGTACGGAGGGGGTGGAGGTGTCTTCCCCCCTTTGCTTAGACATGGTCTATCTGCTGAAGGAATGCAAAAAGGGGGATTGGGCGATGCCACCTCTCCCCCAACACAAGACAGGATTTCTTTTTCATTTGGACCGAGACTGGGGAAGGACAATTCACCCAGATTGTAAGGAGAGGCAGTTATATTGTTAATGTAACTGTATATATATATATAATTATTATTTTTTTAACTGCCATATATATTTCCTTGTTGAGTTGGTGTATTTACCAGTGTGAGGGACAGAAATCTTTTGTCAGTGTGTTTTCCTTAGTTTATGTTAGGCAGGGAAATCTTCGTCAGAGTAGGGATACTGAGGCGTTGACCCAATCTTTTCAGTTAATAAAATGACATCTGTTGAAAAACCTTCACAATGTTGTCCGCCTCACATTTCTGACACCTGACAGGAGCCTCAGCAGACCCTGTAGAGTTTACCTGTGCCAAACAAGGAAAAGAAAGTGTGTCTGGTGAGGAAGGCAGGTAGGCCCGAAGCCCGCACAAGGCGGGTGCAGAAAGGCGCAGCTAACGGCCGGCCGGAGCATCCTAGAGAAGCTGCGAGGATGAGGGCAAGACCGTCGAAGCCCGAAGTTGAGCCTGGATGAAAAGTCACTTAAGCGGCTCCCTGATGAGAGAAGAGCCAACCCGACTCCCCTTCCATGGTGCTCTGCTCGAGGATATCTGGTGCACAGAGGCTCCAGTGGAAAGGGAGGCGGGTGAAAGAGAGAAAGGAAAAGCATACCACAGAGCAGGGGAGTGAGAAGGGAAAGAACCCTGGAAGGCACAGAGACTGAGAACACCCCAGAGTGGGGTGAGCCTCAGAACACCCATGGGGGGGGGGGGGTAGTGGCAAGAAGAACCTCAGAGTGGGGAGTGCAAGTAAGCAGCGCCCCACAGTGGGGATAGCGTGAGACCACCGCAGAGTAGAGAGTATGTAGAAGAACCCCAGAGTTGGGAGAGCCTTAGAGGACCCCAGAATTGGGAGTAAGAAGAAGCAGAGCCCCCTATTGGGGAGAGACTGAGAAAACCCCAGAGTGAAGAGGGTGAAGAATCGAAAGAATCCCAGAGTGTGAGGAGATAGAGAGAAATCTGGACTGAGACACCTGAATAGCCCTGAAAAGGACTTGGTTGGGGCTAGAAGCCAGCGGCCATCCATGCCAGTCTGTCTTCGTTGTTTTTGTTGTTTTGGGGTTTTCTTTTGAGTTAGGGAAAGAAATCAGGTTAGAGCATACTTCCGGGCAGAGGACTTTTATCATTTTACAGACATCCTGACAAACGCCACTTTTGACTTTCTTTTATAGAACAGGGACCAAGGTGGTAGACTTGGGCTAAGATTATTTTGGAATTGACAGCAATAACACCTTTAAACTAAGTCTCGGTTTTGGATTCCTGATCTGACCTATCACATGCCACAAGCTGAGCCCTTTGAAATAAAGGGTAGGCTTTGCCCTTCACACCACAGCCTCCTTCTCCACCTGTTCATCTTTCCAATCCTAAACCAGCCTTCTGCTGATCCCAACAACGCAGATCAATATAGCCCATTTCTCTCCTCCCATGCTTTTTTAAAATGTTTGAACTTCTTGTATTTAACAGTATTTCTCCCTGCATTGACTCTAATGACCTCTCACCCTCTCTAGTCTTGATTTCTGAGCTGTCAATATACCAAATCTGCCCAAAACCATGTAGGAAACTTTCTTACTTGCTGCTTACCACTCCAAACCTTCCTCTTTCCTAATTCTACTCAAAATATCTGTGTTCTTTGACACAGTGGACCACTACTCTTTTCTATTGGCCCTCAGTGAAACCAGAATACAGGAATATGCTCTTGCATGGATTTCATCCGAACTCTGTCATTGATATTTCTCCATCTCCTGAATCATGGCCACCTTTGATAGTACGCCTCTACCTGCTGGCATATCTCGAGACTCTTGGCCCCCTACTATTCACCCGAGACACCTTGTTACTTGGTCAGCCGTTCTCCTTCTTCGGATTCTCATACAACCTCTTTACTGACAAGCATACCATATACTTCTTCTTGTGTTTTGGCTTTTCCCTGTTAGATGGCATTTCAGTGTCACATGTTTAACTCTTCCAAGACTAAAGTATTCTAACTTCCTGCCCCAACTATCCACTCACTTTTTGACACTTCCCTTAACTGCAACACCTAGACAGCGGCTACAATTACAATTAACCTGCTTAATATCCATAAAATCACCCCTGCTCACCATTCCACCAAAACCCTTATATGGGTTTAACTCTCGTCACCTTGACTACTGTGCTGCCATCTCCTTGCCCTCGCTCCTTCTCCCACTTAGTAAAATACTTATCTTTGCCAAGCGCGCACTCTGCAATCTTCTTTGCTTTTCTTCCTCTACCAATCACCACCTCTCCTCTGTTGGCTTTCCATAAAAAATTGTTACTCTTTAAATTCCCATGGTTGTTTCAAAATTGCTATATAGGCACTCGCCTCTTTACCATGTAAATCTGTCTCTCGCTACTTTTCTCCCTCCTTATCTCACTGGGCCCCGGCCACTCTCTGCCTCCTCTTGCTTCTGCTCCCACCCCCTTCTCCCCCACACCACTGGAGTTCCGTTCCATCCTCTGTGAAAAACACCTATTGCCTCCTTCAAATATTTACTAAAAGTCCACCTCCTTAGTCAAGGAGGGCTACCATTTACCTGCTCTCATGTTATTCCTCCTCCATACCCATCCTGAATCTAACCACCTTGTGCTGTGCAACCTGTATGTAACCCGTCTCCAGGACCACTATCACTAATGTTTGTTGTGTCTCTATTATATGCAACATTGATTCCTGATCATCCACCATCAGTGGTTCACTACCCCTACAACCCCCCTTGCTAATGCATGGTAACTGACTCAGCCATTTTCCCGTTGATGGATTATTGCTATGGTAAGTGTTTCTGGGTCAGATACCTATTAGCCTCAATCAAATACAAATTAAGTATGCACTGAATGATCTGACTGAAATAACCAAGTCGTATGTAAAATCTAATGGTATCACTTTCTGCTTTTAACAATGAACTTAGGTTGGACAAGATTCCTAAATATGTTTCGAACTACTTCTCTTTAGGGACCATAGACTCAGTTACTTATGAAGTGTAGTCTTTTTCATACCCTGCATTGCAAACAGCAACATGATAGTGTACTGTTCAGCATATTGTGTTTTACCAGAACCTTTTCGCTAAAACCAAACATGCATTTATCATATTAATAACTAAAGTATTTAGACTAATTGGGATGTTTAAAATGAACACCATGCTTCTTTCTGGTTGAAAGTAAATCTCCTCTTGTTTGTGCAGGCTGTTTCAGCATATTTTATCCTGGGTAGGTTTGCTGTTGGAGACTACACATGTAACTTGTTTTAGTACTATTGTCAGGTGTTCCAGTGATGTTTTGGGATAATATTCTAAGTTGTCTCTTTGTAAAACCTCAAATGTCTTCCTGTTAACTGCGGGCCCTCAGTGAAGTGATACAAATTGAATTTAAAAAACAGACCTTTTGTCCATGTAGGTGCAAAAGCTGCAGGCCATCTTGAAACCAATGATGTTGAGGCGCCTGAAGGAAGATGTAGAAAAAAAGTTGGCCCCAAAAGAAGAGACTATTATTGAGGTGGAGCTGACCAACATTCAGAAGAAATATTATCGTGCAATCCTGGAGAAGAACTTTGCATTCCTTTCCAAAGGAGCTGGACAGGCAAACGTACCCAACCTAGTAAACACAATGATGGAACTCAGAAAGTGCTGTAATCACCCATATCTCATTAAAGGTAAATTATGTTTAGCCTTTGGCTTTGTAGCTATTATTTTTAGTGTCATGGAAAAAGATACTTTATGGCAGGTAATATTCCATGTAGTTTAAATTTATATACTAATAGTAAATCACTTTGGGTGTTAGGAGCCTTACTGTGAGAAAACAAGGTTGACACGCTGTGTGAGCAGCACTTTTTAAACCTAAAGTGCACCCTAACAATACAACATTCTTTAAAAGTTGTAACATTTTGTCACTATAAATTAAGAATTGTTCTTTCCTTCTAGAAAATATACTGCAGTTAATAAATAGGTGTGGAGCCTTTTATTGAGATTTTGTGGGACGTTTTGATTCACATGCTTAACATTTTTGTATGCTTAGCTCTTTATGTGGCTGTTGCGAAAATGCTATATTCTCCTCTAGTTTCTTGGGTTTCAGAGTTCCCTTACAAAGGTGGAAAGTGGGCCAGGATTTAGTGATCTTAACCTAAATGCTGCTTAGACCAAGGCATTGCTTATCTCGAGTCACTTACTAAATACCAGAGAAAAACTCTCACTTCCTCCAAGATTTTTTTTGTTCAATTAAGTCCTTTCTAGTCTGGTTAAAAGCCTGGGAGTCATGGTGGAATCAGATCTCGGCATAGGATTTCAAGTTGAGGCCGTAATTCTAGCAGGCTTTTTCTGCCTTCAGCATCTTCAACGGATTCTCCCATATATTCGCTTTGATTCTCATAATGTGATGGTAGAATCATTGATCAATTCTGGATTGGACTACCACAAAGCCGTTAACTTTCGGGCTTCCCTCCAGTCTGCTGGTCAAGCCCAAGGAGGTTAAGAAATTAGTAGTTCACCTTATCCCTGGCAAGTGGAAAATACCCCTCGCTTCACTAGATGCCTGTGAAAGCCTGTCAGAGTTTTAAGCTCTTTTGTCTAGTTTTTAAATGCATGCATTTCCTCCTTCTTTGCTGAGAGAATTGACGTCCACTCTCACCAGCAACTTGGGTTCCTCTGAAACATATCCTGGTAGTCCCTCTAGCCATCTTTAAAACATGAGGTCATGGGAGATGTGTGGTCCAAGCCCTTGCCTGTGGCACACCCTTCCTGCAGAAACTGGCAACAGGACAAAAGGTTCTGCTTTTTACGTGGTCCTCAAACCTTGCTTTTGCTAAACAGTTATGTGGCCTACATCGCCTCTTGCAATCTGCCGCTAAACTTTGACCCCTAAATTTAATTACATTTGGTGCAGCATGTAATAAATGCTAAAATGAAATTAGATTACTACTGAAATATTCCCAGAGATCTGATTGTATTCTATGGATCGAAAATATTTAGTGGAAATAGAAAACCGTGCAAGTAAAACCAGGTGGGCCGAGGAGGCATCTCCAACGTCACCAGAAGTAATGGCACCAGTAACATAGGTGCATGTTCAAATTTTTCCACAACACACACCACGTTAACGTGATACTAGACTTGGCACTTACAGATTGGTTTTGCCTGACAATATAGTATATATAGCCACTGATGTTACCAGTGGTGAGTGACTTATACTCCTACATCCCGTCCCCTTTCATCGGATCTGTGTGATCACTGAGACCACACATAATTGCGAAGGCCGAAAATGCAGACTTTTTTTTTTTTAATTAAACCCTCTTTGCACCACATAGATATGCGGGGTAGACCCCCCGCATTCCCCCATATTACTATAATATCCCATACCCCCACATATATATGTGGTGTAAGGGGGGTTTAAAAAGAAAAGTCGGTATTTTCGGCCGTCGCAATTCTCAGGTCGACATTTATGTACAATTCCCTTTCATCCATACTGCATGGGCGTCCCCTGCTGGGGACGGGAGACGGAAACTTTTTCCACAGAAAAATCACCTTCCCCTTTAAATTTGGATGCGCGCGGGGCCCTCCACTGACTCTACCCACCAACGCCATTCCTCGGTCCTCTTTTCCACGTCGACTGGAACAGAACGCTTTCACCAGTGCTCCTGGGTTAGGCCTCCGGCATAGTAATTCCACACGCTCTTCCCTGGAGAAGTACTTTTGTCTTCTTTTTCTTATCTTCAATCAGGTACCGCTCTGTCCTCTGGCGCCACGCTCTTTCCCTGGGCAAGTCAACGTCAGCGGTCTTCAGAAGGTGTCCTGCCTATGAGGGTCTCTTCTCTACTTCCAACCCCCACACTCTCTGCATCTGCTGCCTTGGCCCCGACCACGGCTTGGAGGGCTGTACCGCGTGTGACACGCTGACACCGCACGCTCTGAAGAACAGATTAGCCAGGTGGAGGGTGCTCTTCGGAAAGTCGCCTCTAGAGGACCTAAAGTAGTTTGTTAAGCACAAGACCAGGCCCAAGGTAGGGTAACTGTTCCCATCTGCATCCCACAAAGGTGACTCCTTCTGCAGGAAGAGCATGAGCATGTGGGACCTATCGGGTTCTTTTACCAGCACACGTACCGAAGCTGCTTCAGCTACCGGCCACCAGGCCAAGGAGTTGCAAGACCCTACCAGTGACTACTCTGAGGGACTGCCAGGTTCTATTGCCGGGTCTCAACCTGAGGCGCAACGCCCTAATACTGGACAGATTTCGGAGGGGGCGCCTGTACGCAGCACTACCGGCGCCACAGCTGAGGGCACTCTGCCTACAAGGCCCCGTCCTTAGGTGCAGGGTAGGCCTTCACCTCACTGCTCAGCGTCCTGGAGGAAGATGGGCCCAGCGCAGCAATCGCCACGACACAGGCACGTGGCTTGCAGCCGGACAAAATGGCTGCCGGGCAGACAAAATGGCGGCTCGCCCAACACCATTCCCCTTTGGGGACCAGGTAGGGGAACGGGGTTCCAAGTGGGACTGGTCATCGCCTGGCACGTGGCCCACGGCATATCTATCAGCGTTACAGCGCAGATGCACCTCGTCACATGCAGCAAGACAGGGTGTGCCCAGGTCTCGGCAACCTCGGGGCCCTTCGCCCATGTCCGCTCCGCGAAGCGATCCTCCGGCCTATGAAGACAGGTTTTTTGAGAAATTCCTGACTCTCATGAGGTCTCTACAAATGGGCATCATATTTAAGGATGTTATCAAGGACATGCTCCCTTGGGTCTAGCTCCTCTGGGACCAATGGAGCCCCAGCTGTCTGCACCAGTGCCCACGACACAGGCTCCCATGCCTCTACCGGTCACAGCAGCCCTGTATCCGCTGCCTCAGCAGCCTCTGGTTCCTATCAGTACGCCACAGCTCCCTGCTCCCAGCACTCCACCAGCTGCTCCGGATCAACAGCACACTTTGGTGGACACGGATGAAGAGGAGGACCCTGACACGCCATCGTCGGCCAAGGCCTTTCAACAACGGCTTGCAGGCCATGCTGAGTATTTGGGTCTCCCACAGCCAGAGGTGCAACAATCAGAGGCGGAGATATTGACAGAGGTTCTCACTCTACGCCCCATGGCTAGAACGGGAATCCCAATGCAGAAGGGCGTGGTGGCGCTTGCTAAAAAAGGATGGCTCAAACCACATTCTACACAGCCTACCAATAGGCGCCTCAACGCCAAGTTTAGGCAAATGTAGAGGGACCCTCTCTTGCTGTCGGAACACCCCCAACCACACTTCTCGGTGATCGCCACAACTTCATTCTAATCCAAGCCACAATCCTCCTCTACTACATCAGTCTCCACACTCCTCCTGGGTAAGGAGAAGATCCCAGAAGCATATGGAAAGAAAATCTATTCCAACCCTTCTCCATCTCCACCAGTCGAATGGTGATGCCATGCTGGCTGCTGTCAACCGAAAGCTATGGTGAAAGAACAGCGATTTCCTTCCTGAACTCACTGTGCAGAGCCAGGCGCGCTTCAAAGCTGGGCTGGCTGAAGCCAAAATTGTAGCGCATGATATAATGGAGTACACGGGGGCTCACATGGACATCTCAGGGCGTGCCATATGTATTGCTAGTGACATGAGAAGGACGAAGCTCAACCCAGAAGTCCAGGAGCGTATTCTGGACCTTCCTTTCGAGGGGGCGATCTTTTCCATTCTACTACGGACGAGGAACTCGATAAGAACAGTTCGCAGGCAGCCAAGTCCTTCTCTATCCTCACTAAGTTCACCCCCAAGGCATATAGCCAGGCGCACCAGCGCTCAGACAAGAGTCGGTCCTTTGGATGCTTCAGGGGTTTCCAGGAGAGACAGTCCAGGCAACCAGACATATCACCTAGCCAGCACAGGCGCAAGCACAACAAGGCAGCTCACAGGGGCTTTTTCCAGTCCCCCTCGTCAGCCCCAGTCTCAGAGGGCAAAAAGGCTTGGTGCAGGCATTCGGATCCACGAGTCTCTGGTGGGTGGCAGGCTTGACCTTCACTCTCAATGCTGGCCAACAAGGTTCACAGACCCATGGATCCTCTCAGTAGTGTCCACGGGCTTCCGGCTCCCTGTCCCTGCTTCTCCTCTCTGCTCTCCAGCGCCTCCACAGATTGGAACAGCAACTGTGTTGGTGGAAATTCGATCGCTCGTAGAGAGTCAGACAGTGGAGGAAATCCCTGTCTCCCGGCAGGGTCTGGGCTTCTATTCACTGATTTTCTGCATATACAAGAAGAAGCAGGCTGACCTGAGAGTTGTGTTGGACCTTTCCACCTTGAACCCTTCACTTCCTCTCCAAAAGTACAAGATGGTTACCCCACCACTTATAGCAGATACATTGTATGTGGGAAACTGGATGTGCTCCCTGGATTTGAAGGATGGCTACTTACACTTCCCGATCTGGCAGACCCATCGGTCCTTTCTGAGGTTCAGGATCATGGGTTTTCATTTCCAATACAAGGTTCTACCCTTTGGCCCCAATTCGATCCCCAGGGTCTTTGCAAGACTAATCGATGCAGTGGCAGCCCTGCTCAGGGTCACCACAACTACCCATACCTAGACGACTGGCTTGTCAGGGCAAGGTCTCAGGAGGCAGTCCTAAACACAGCCTCTGCCCTCATGAATACACTACACGAGCTGCGATAATCCGTCAATCTCAAGAAATGACAGTTGGAGTCCACGCCGAGTCTAACCTTCCTGGGCCTCATCTGGAATACAAGCTCCGAGAGGATTTTCCTCTCAGAGGACAAGATCACAGCCATCAAGAGGGCCATGGAGCATTTTCTCAGCAGAGCAGTGACCTTGGCGTGGTGGTACCAACACCTCCTGGGCCTCATGGCGGCATGTCTAGTGCAGTGCCGCATAGGAGGCTCAGGATGAGGCAATTGCATTTGCACTTCGCAGCCTCCTGGAGCCAGGAGAAGGATTCCCAGGCGGAGATGGTCAGCATCCTACATCATCTCAACCAGGACCTAACTCTGGTGGAGCAGGGACAGCAACCTGCGGATAGGCAGATCCTTCCGTCAACCAGCGCCTCGGATTACCATCACCACAGGCTCTTCCCTATAGGGCTGGGGAGCTACCTTGGGCAGCCAAAGCACCCACAGGGTTTGGTCCCGTCAGGAGCAGGCAGCTCATCAACTGGCTTGCGCCGATGGCTATCTGGCTCGTCCTCAGTCTTCCTCCCAATGATCAACGGCAAGGCGATCATTATTCAGACTGACAGCTCCACCAGCATGTATTACATCACCAAGCAGGGTGGCTCCAGGTCCCCTCCCTTCTCTACCTTAGCAGTCAACATTTGGGAGTGGGCTCTGGTAATGCACTTGGCAGCAATGCACCTCCCAGAGGAATCCAACCTGGAGACAGGCAGGCTTAGAAGGCTGGGTGTGGACAACTACGAAGGGCAATTGAACGAACATGTCCTTCAGGGGATCTTTGACAGGTGGGATCATCCTCAGGTGGAGCTCTTCACCACATGGTGCAAAAGGGTACAACAGCAGGTGCCCCCAATTCGTGTCCTGGCAGGGACAGCACAGAGGCTCCCTGGGCGACGCTATGCTGATCCAGTGGAACAACATGAACATGTATGCCTTCCCTCTGACTGCCCCCTGGTCCACAGGGTAATCTGCAAGATCCGGGAGGCCCGGCATCTCCGTATCAGCCTGATAGCTCTGTGGTGGCAAGCGAGACCCTGGTTCTCGGAACTACTCAGCCTGTCGGATCAGGCTCCGGTGCACCTTCCGCTGTGCTCAGCACACCTACTCTCTCAGCAGGGAGGGACGGTCATCCACCCCGCCCCCCAGAAGTTAGCCCTCGCAGCATGGTTCCTGAACAAGTCACACTGAGACATCTGCAGATGTTGCAAGCACTACTGCTTTTATGCCAGCTCCTGTTAGACGCGGCATTTGGTCAGGCAGTGTTAAGGAACTTGTTTTTGTAAGAGAGCACCTCTCCACCCTTGGGCTGCTTTCAGTTGTACTCGCCCATACAGTATGGAGGAAAGGGGTCGGGACGTAGGAGTAATTGGTGACTAATGTACTTCTAGTCCATAGTCCCCTTTCCTCGATACGTCCCACCATCTTCCCCCTTAATAATACTGTGTCATTAGGCAATGTTAATATTGTCAACGCGTCAAAGGGGACTGAGGAGTGGCACCAGTGGGCAGAGTCAGGGGAGTGCATGCTCCCAGGTCTGCGCCCCGCGCTCCTCTAAATAGAAAGGGGTAGATGATTTTTCTGGTGAAAAAGGTTCAGTCTCCCGTCCCTAGCGAGGGGCGCCCATACAGCATGGAGGAAAGGGGACTATGGACTAAGAGTACGTTAGTCACTATGGTGAGTAACTTATTTCTTCAAATACTGGTCTCTGCAACCCTGGACTCTCCAGGTGTTTTGGACGACTCCCCCCATGAAGCCTCGACTCAATACCTGTTGGTTTTGTGCTCTTTACAAATGTATAAATAAATACTTCCCAAAGGCTATGTTGGTTAGGGCTGTTGGGAGTTGTAGTCCAAAACACCTGATAAGCCAAAGGTTTCAGACCCCTGCTCTATGGTTTCCTTAGTTTGTGAAAGACTACCTAATCTGTACAATCCGTAAAATATTAGAATTATTTTTGTATGATTTGGCTAAAAGTAGGTGACAAACTTAGTAACTCATTTAAGGGTGAGCTACTGCTGGATGATTAGAAAGCTTCCACTCTAACATTCAAATCCTGTCATGAAATGCTTAGCAAAAGGCCAGAATGTCAGACAGCATGATGTATTGAATGCAGAGGGTGGTTAAAGAGGTTTTTCCCGCAGGCCTCTGGTGAAGAGTGCGAAGAGCCCTAGCCTATGTGGAAAACAAGGCGTCCAGCAAGTTAGACGAAAACCTTCTCGAGATATACAGTTGCAGAGCGGTTAGGCCTCAATCTTAGGAGAGGATGGGCTGGTTAGATTAGTTAATCGTAGTTATATATCTATATGCACAATAACATAAAACACGCGCAAGATACCGGAAAGATATTTGAGGCTTGTGAATCCGTTTAGAGTCACATGCGTGGCATAGGCCACCATGTAGTGGTTGTTCCTGAGTACTATAAGTTTACTTACAAAGTAAAAGGGTGTTGGCAGGGCCAGTTCTATCACTCTTTCACTAACCAACTTGTAACGGTAGCTATGATGATCCATGTGCTGACGTCCTCAGACTTTCTTCCACCATTGATTGGTCTTGTGAGGGAAGGCAGAGGATAAAAACACGTTGTGGAACATTTCTTGAAGCTGGAGGGTAACGAATATCGACAATAGTAATCGACACTCAACCTTATCAGACTTCAACTACTGGAGGGCGTACATTAGGGATAGTTTGGGGGCTTGGGGATCATTAACTCTTGAGGTTTGGAATGCCTGTACTCCCCCATACATCTACAGTTTGTGGCTGACCCAAGTTGCACTCTCCTAATGTAAAATTCACCTTATAAATTCCTTCTCAGCTGCTGTTAGAGATACCCTTTATAGGACACTTAGTGTGCAACCATGATCTTCTAAGAGATAACTCAGAAGACAAAGTCTCAGTGTATACGAAATTCATGACCATAATTCTAAAAGATCATAGTCCTGTTCCGGGAAGCCTCTGCAATGTAAAATGTTGCAGATCACACTAGCATACTCCTGCAGTGAGTACTCTGTTCCACCCCACCTGTAATGTGTGTTGGCAGGGCGGTGCAGCCATTTTCTGGTTATTGCAAAGCACAATTTAGGGATCTTGGCGCGCACAGGAGTCGGCGCATCCATTTTGTGCTGTTTCTGGCATCAAAGCAGCAAAGTGGTGTAACATAGCACATCTGAGTGTGTCAAAATATCCCACACTCCTCATCCAGGAAAGGAGGAGGAAAAATCGCACAGACTGGACCCAAAAAAAGACTCTGTTTTTATATATCCAGAATGGCTAAATTTCACCAAGTTGACCAATTATTCATTGGCTATACTGGTCCCAGATTGGGCCTTGCGGTTACTAAACAAACCATATCCAGATGGATCATCCTAGCTATTGGCGATTGTTGAAGATTAGCGGAAAGGACCTCCCGGAATCCCTAAGGGCACATTCCACAAGGGGCGTGGCATCCTCTGCTGCTTTTCAAAGAGGTGTCCCTATCAATGATATTTGTTCAGCCACTTGATCGTCCATCCATACCTTTGTGAGACATTACTGCCTGGATTCATCTTCCAGTCTGGGGGGACAGTTATCAAAAGTGGTCCTTCATTCCGTCAATGATTAGATCTAAATTTCATTGATACTCCCACCTACAAATTATTACTGCTTTGGGAGTCTATCAAAGATGAGGAATACGTGGGAGGACACAATCCATTCAAAGAATAAGTTACTTAGCCCCGGTAACGTTCTTTCGATTGGATGTTCCTCCCACGTATTCTTCATCACCCCTCCCAGCCTTCCCCGTCATACAATTTACATGTTATTACACTTTCTCCTGCATTGGATCTTTCATGGATTCACATGCTTAGAATATTTCTCGTCGTCAGGCTGGGAACCCTTGGTATCTTTATTAAAATGTTTTCCATTGGTTTTCCTTCTCTGTCCTATCGACGTCCTTTTGGGACGCTTATGCATGGCCCAATAGGACGTACGGCATAAATAGCCCTGCCCCCGCGGCTCCCTTCAGATTTCAAGCGTCTCCAAAGTAGTCGGGATCACCTTGTGTTTTCTACACTTTGTTAGGTTGTACTTTATTTACCAATGTCGGGGAAAGCGGTGTTCCGCCCGTGTGCCACGTGTGGAATGAAGACATTTTGAGGGGGACGGACACATGGATTGCCTTTATTGTCCCTACCCTCATCACTCTGCGGACACCTGCGATATCTGCAAGGGGTTCTCGCAATCTTCAAACTTCTGCAGCGCTTCAGGGAATTCACGATTTGCCACATCCAGAGACCGGAATTTCAGTAGATCGGCCTAGAGACTCAAAAAATGCGGGATCGCCTGAAACGCCTGTGCCACAACTGCCAGTGCCGTCAACGGGAGTCGTCGACACCAGTGACTATCGATAAGGGAGAAAAAGAAACTCCAAGGTTTTCATCGTCGACGGTGGGCCCTCCAGACATTTGGCAGCCGACGGTGTATGACTCAGTTCTGCCGGATACTCTATTACAGCAGGAGTCGGCGTTATTGGTGTAGTCGATGGAGGAGGAGCGGGAACCAGTGGTTTATCCATCAGATCTCGGCTTACAGGGCGATTGTCAGGGATACAAGATGTTCCTCCTACGCATTCTCTACTAAATTGCAGTCGATGTTGTCTTTGCAAGTTTTATCTACGCTGCAGTCCCTCTTAAGCTAGTTGGATGCATGGCTGCCTCCCATGGGTGCACCGCCAGTGACATCCCTCGTCGACGCGGCAGGCCCCTCTCCACGTTCAATGTCAATGGCTGAGTTGCCGCTCTCCCGTCCGGTCAGTGAAGAACCTCCCCGTTCACATCCAGAAGAGGGTGAGCTACAGGACTCTGAGTCAGATCAAGGTCCCAGGAACTCCATCTCGGACATTTCATCATCGCTGTCAAGAGACCCTACGTGGGAATCAGATGGAGAACTGGAAGCTCCTAGAAGCCCAGCACATCCGTCACCTCCAGATGACATCGGAGCCTTTCAGGCGATGATGGCGAAAGCCTGTGTTGAATTTGGTCTGACCCCAGAGGAAGAAAAGAAGGAATGCTTCTTGTTTGACCATATGGGGAAGAGAAGGAAGTCGATCTTCTCGTTCCCAATTCTAGACCACGTTTGGCAGGAAGGCTTGCGTATCATGTGCCATCCATTTTCGGAGCCTGCAATCAAGGGCAGTTTAGAAAAAAAGTTTAAGGCTCCAGACTCTATACCTAAATGTTTGACAGCACAGCCCTCTCCTGAATCTGTGGTGTCAGCGGCGGCTAGCAGAAAGGCTAGATCACAACACAAGTGCACATCTCCGGACAGTGAAGCTAGAAGGCAGGATGCTTTTGGTAAGAAAGTCTTATCAGTGGGAGAGACTACGGTCAAGGCGGCTAACTCATTAGCTATTATGGCACGATACGACCGTGAAATGTGGCATCGCCTGGCCCCCATCTTGGAACACTTGCCCGAAGAACAGCTATGCTACTGGTTCGGGAAGGTGAGGAGGCTTCAAATCATAGCATCAACATTGCTGTGGACTTGGTGGAGTCGGGATTCAAACAAATAAATAATGGAGTGGTACTAAGACGGCAGGCATGGTTAAAATGTACAGACTTTAGACCGGAGGTCCATTATAAAGTGCTGGACATGCCCTTTGAAGGTGAGCAGTTATTTGGTGAGAAGATAGACAAAGCCTTCAAGGGCATGAAGGAGGATTCAGATACGGCAAGATCACTGGGGGCATTACAAAGTGGGTGAACATTTGGGCCTTTTCGCCCCTTCTGCAGAGCTTCAGGGAATTCACAATTTGCCACATCCAGAGAGCGGAATTTCAGTAGATCGGCATACTCCTCCCAGGGATACAGGTGAGCTGTCCAGGCGACAAGGAGAACCTGGAATTTCCTAACTTCTAGAAGGAGAGGAGGACAATCTTCGTCTATGAAGAGTAAGCAATCAAAATCTCAGCAATGACAATCTTCAAGGCGTCCTGGGAGGCAGAGTGTCCCATTGCGTCTGCGAATGGGAAAGGATAACATCAGTCCGTTGGGTGTTGGACACGGTGAAACTAGGCAACTCTCTGCAGTTCAAGATCACGCCCATTCCTCCAGTATATTCGGCGCAACCCCATCTTCAAATCTTAAAGCAGGAGGTGGTGCTTATGCTGAAAAAAGGGGCTATAGAATTGGTTCCGGCCGCAGAGAGAGGCTCTACTCACGTTACTTTGTGGTAAAAAAAAAAACAACGGGAAGTGGCGGCCCATTCTCGACCTTCGAGCTCTCAACAAAACTCTATAACGCCTGAAGTTCAAGATGCTTACACTTCAGGAGGTCATCCGGTCGATACAACCGGGGGATTTTCTGGCGTCGTTGGACTTACAAGACGCATATTTCCACATAGCCATGCATCGGCGGCACAGAATATTCCTAAGGTTTACCAATTCAAAGTGCTCCCATTCGGTTTACAGAATGTTTGGCCCCGGTGGCGGCATTGCTGCGACGAGAAGGTCATCACGTCTACCATGACCTGGATGACTGGCTTATAAGGGGCTCGTCGCCGGCAGCAGCGCAGGCAAGCCTCAACGTTACCATGCGGCTACTGCAACGGTTGGGCTTCGCAGTCAACTTCGAGAAATCCTTTCTCTCTCCATCCAGGAGCTTGGTGTTTCTGGGAGCGGAATTCCAAACCCAATCGGGACTGGTAAAACCTTCTGTAGAGAGAGTCCAGAAACTCTGGCAGAAAGCGGAGGAGTGGAGAGCTGGAGCCAGAGTGTCAGTCAGAGGCTACATGTCGCTTCTAGGAGCCATGGCGTCATGTATCCAGTTAGTGAAGAACCGTTGTCTCTTCATGAGGCCAATACAAGAATTTCTAGTGGAACGGTGGTCTCAAAGTTGCGGATTGTGGTCCGACAAAGTGATCATCAACAGCGACCTGCTGGGAGATCTTCGGTGGTGGCAACTCTCAGACAATCTGACAAAGGGGATGCCTCTGCTAGAGCCAGAGTTTCAATCCACAATTGTGACTGATGCCTCCCAGACAGGATGGGGAGCTCATCTGGGGTCTTTACAAGTTCAAGGTCAATGGTCCCCAGGAGACGCGGACCTTCACATCAATGTACTGGAACTAAGAGCCGTTTGTTGGGCTCTGAGATCGTTTTTACCACGCATACGGAGATCGGTCGTGAGAGTGTTAACGGACAACACGACCACGATGTTCTACCTCAGGAAACAAGGGGGCACTCATTCGAGAGTGCTTTCGACGGAGGCTCAGGAGCTATGGCATTGGGCCCACGAACAAAGCATAATTATCGTGGCGTTTCACCTGTCAGGACTGAAGAATGTACAGGCAGACTCTCTCGGCAGAGAGATGAGCCAATTCCATGATTGGCATCTGAACGATCAGCAAGTGTTGAAAATCTTCAGAAAATGGGGTCGGCCTTTGCTGGATCTCTTTGCAACCCGGGAGAACAAAAAGTGCAAGCAGTTTGCCTGCAGATGGCCGCAGCCCAATTCGCTGGGGGATGCATTCTCCTTCCCGTGGACGGGCAAGTTCGCATATGCGTTCCCTCCGTTTCCGCTCATTCGACGGACCCTCCAGTGGATTCAGAAATATCCATGCCGTGTGATTCTGATTGCCCCTCACTGGGCCAGGCAGCAGTGGTTTTCGGACCTGCTTCATCTATCAGTGGCAGAACCGATGAGATTGCAAGTGACGCCGGACCTTCTATTCCAAGACAAAGGAGCAATTTGGCATCACGACCCGGGCTCCCTCAGCCTGACGGCTTGGTCTCCTGACTTCTCAGAGTTTGGTTCGTTTAACATTTCTAGAGATTGTCACCGCATTTTAGAGGCGGCGAGAGCTCCGTCCACGAATGTCTCATATGCATGCAAGTGGAAAAGATTCTGTGTGTGGTGTAAGGATCAGTCAGGGGTGGACCCTCTAAACATTTCGTCAGAACAAGTTCTGCCTTATTTACTACACCTGGCGAGTGGAGGTTTGTATTTCTCCTCCATAAAAGTTCACCTGCTGGCCATTTCTAGGTTTACTCGGAAGAAGCACTCTACTCCGTTGTTCAGTGAACGACTACTCAAACATTTTCTGAGAGGTTCATTTCGGACTGTTCCTGCGGCCAAGAAGTTCCCTACTGGTTGGAGTCTCAATTTGGTATTATCAGGACTAATGAAGGCTCCATTCGACCCTATGTCATCGTCGCCCTTGAAGTTTTTGTCCTGGAAAATGGCCTTCTTGGTGGCTGTTACTTCAGCAAGAAGACTGTCGGAGCTGCAAGTGCTGGTAATTGATCCACCATACTTAAGCTTCTTAAAGCACAAGGTAGTGTTTGCCACTAACCCTCATTTTGTTTCGAAGGTACCAACTACATTCCATAAGCACTCTTCTATTGTGCTACCAGCATTCTTCCCTGCGGCTTCATCTTTGGCAGAGAAGGCTCTCCTATCGTTGGACGTGAAAAGAGCGTTAAAGTTTTATCTGAGTTGTACTCCAGATTTCAGGCATACAAGACAACTGTTTGTAGCCTACGGACCCTCAGTAAAGGGAACAACCAGCCTCCAAACAAGGACTATGCTGCTGGTATCGTCTGCTATTGCCTTCTGTCATTCTAAAGCAGGGAAGCCTCTGGAGAGGCATCAGAAGGCTCATTCGACAAGATCTTCCGCGTCTTCAGCGGCATTGTGGTCGGAAATTCCGCTGGTGGACATCTGTCAAGCGGCATCCTGGTCGGTGCTGCATACATTTACTCGGCATTACTGCCTAGAGCAACAGCATGGATCAGAGGTGCAGATGGGACGGGCAGTCCTGCAACACCCGTTTCAGTAAGGTAAACCCCCACAAAGTGGGGTACCTGTTTTAATGTACCATGCTGGTTAATGCTTTTCTTGTGTTTTTTTTCTGCGTTTGCGTTGCTATTTTATTGGTTTGTATTACATACCTCCAAATATAAGGATACTGCTATGTAATCTATTCTAAGCATGTGAATCCATGAAAGATCCAATGCTGGCGAAGGGAGTAGTTTCTTACCTGTAACTCCATTTCTCCAGCGTTGGTATCTTTCATGGATTCACATGCGCCCACCAGCCTGCACTGAATGCAAACATGATATTGCCTCTATTTTGGAGGTTAAAATCTGAAGGGAGCCGCGGGGGTGGGGCTATTTATGCCGTACGTCCTATTGGGCCATGCATATGCGTCCCAAAAGGACGTTGATAGGACACAGAAGTGTCGGTTTTTCCAATGGAAAATGTTTTAATAAAGATACTGAGGGGTCCCAGCCTGACGACGGGGAATATTCTAAGCATGTGAATCCATGAAAGATACCAACGCTGGAGAAAGGGAGTTGCTGCTTCGGAAAAAATAATTTGGCAGATGCCGCTGTGCTGAAGGTGGTGGCGTTGATTGTCCCTCGACGGGCTCTGTACCTTGTCGGCGTCACTGCTGGTATAAATAGCTGGAGCCGGGGCTGTTGGCTTCAGTTCCGTTTTTCCGATTGCCTCGCTCTCGAACAGCGCGCTTCGAAATTTTCTTCTGAAAATGTCGTCTTCTTCAACACCCAGACTGGGTTTAAAAAGTGTTATCGACTGCGGATTGAGGATGTCGATCACAGATCCTCACCGCGTTTGTCTCTGGTGCCTCGATTCAAGTCATCGAACCGGCGACTGTGGCTCCTGTGAGTCAATGACGGAAAAGGCCCTTCGTGAGAGGAAAGGTAAACTGGCGGTGGGGCGGGAAGCTTCTGTTAGGGAGAATTCTCATTCTATGGCTAATTTCCTTTACCTAGTGAGTCCCTCAGCAGCTTTGCTGGATCTCTGGAGTTATTTCTTTCCACTTGGTAAGAGTGTGAGCTTTTCCCCCACTCTTACTTTTATTTTGCTATGTGTTTAACCTGTTTTTGTGATTGTGGGCTCTGGAGTACACCACTTTGGTAGCCCCCTTCTTTGTGTTTGTCACACAGCACCTTCTGTGCAGTGACACAGGGTTGTCATTCAGACTTCCCACCTACTCCGTTTCTGAGGTGACTACTGTCCCCCAGAAAAGGGTAAAGTTACCACTAACTAACCCCAAGGAAACCCAAGTCGCACTTTGTCATGATGGGTCAAGGTGGTTGTCCTGGCTGGACAACCCCCCTGCTGGGTGATTGACAGCCAGGCTGTGTGAATGGGGGTTTTTCACATAAAAGCAGATCTCTTGGGCTGGAAGTCAGAGAGTCGCCACTGGAACTACAAGGAACCAACGAGAAGTGTAGGAAAGGTCAACTTCTGCAACTACCCTGTCCCGGTGAAGCCCTGCTGCCGTCCTGAGCTATCTACCCTTCAATGACTAAGAGGAGATCCAGTCCGGAGTCTTCTTCACTTGAGCCTGGTGGGGATAACCAGCTCATCATCTTCAGCCAGTGGTTGCCTTCGTGGTCGAAATCGCTGCACACTGCTGTAGTGGTCCGGATAGCCACCTGAAGAACCTCTCCTGTTTTTAAGGAGCGCACCTTTTATTCATTGTCGCAGATGCCGGCCTCATCCCTCTATGGTGCTGACCCCCTCATCGTCCTTCTTTGTGCTGAAGCTGCACGAAAGCGTGGGTCTGCGGGAAACCAACAGGAACAACTGCAGTGGCACCAGCTTCGTTCTTTGAGAAAGGTACTGTGTCCTGTTTGAGGAATTTTGGGTGAAATCCCTATTTCTCTATTTTATGGCTTGTCCTTACTTTTCCCTCCTTCTTATAACTTTTGCTTCCAAACATTGACAATATCAAAGTACTCTTGGCAACGTTGAATCTTGAACTGTCCGACTGTGTGATCCTCGAAAACAGGCACCCGGTGTCATTGGAGTTTGGCTCCGGCCCTTTGACTCTTGAATTCCTGTCTGTGTGTTCTTCGATTCTGTCTGCCTAACCAACATATTGCCTGTGATTTTTGCCCCCAACTCGCTCTGGGTATCTCGGGTGCTAAGTATGTTTTTGTCCCGGTAACATTTCTTGCCGCGGATACGCGTTTATCTAGTAGACCGAACTGTCAAAAAGTGATCACAATTGTATTCACGGTAACGTGTTCTGTTTCATAACACCGGTCCATTCAAACACAGGGTACTTAACCTTGAGTAATACTGTACAAAGTGAATTGGTTAGTTGTAGTAGATTTTACGTGTGATTTTTGAATTAATAGAAGTTTTGTGTTGATAACAAACAGTTTAAAAATAAATGTACTTATATTTTTTTACTTAAAACCTTGAGTCAGTGTTTGCTTGAGTCACAGTAATTGTGGTCCCTCTGTGTAATCTCTGCTACTGCTCATATACTCTTGAGATAGGCCTGGCTGCTCCGCTACTGCCACCACTTTAACATAGTAGTACAGGCTTGTACCAAAGGTGAACTTGTAATACCACTTGTGGTCTTAATTGTGTGTAGTAGTCCCTGAGGGCACTGCACAGGATTTTGCCTAACAGTGGGTATATAAGCAGCGCTCAGATGCCTGAGGGTTCGTAGCACTATATAAATGCTGAATTATTATTATTATTATTATTATTATTATTATTTATTATTAACGCCCTTGGTGTGCAGCCATGAACAAATGGAAGTTAGAGAAGGTTTGGAGTTGATCAGAAAGTCCAGATATAGAAAAGAGTCGAGCCTCTCCACTGGCTCCATTTGTATGTACTACTTGGATGGAACCTGTTTCTGTGTACTCAAGTGTTGCATTACTTTTGTCTTTGCTGGGTTAACAGACAATGAATTTGCATTCAAAACACATTGTAGGCCAATCGGGATGTTATCAAAGACCAAGTAGTCATCAATCAACATAGCCTGTTCATAGGGGCCTCAGAGTAGATATTTTTGGGTTGCCAAAGCTAACGGCTGTAAAGATAGTTCCAGATGAGCTGTATACAAATTGTAAAGGCCGGGGTCTAGGGCACACCCCTTCCTTACCCCTCTGTGTGTTTTTATTGGGTGTGAAAGTGTGCCTTGCTGGTTTAGGCTAACCAGGGTACTTACCTTGAGTAATACTGTACAAAGTGAATTGGTTAGTGTAGTAGATTTTACGTGTGGTTTTGAATTAATAGACGTGTTGTGTTTATAACAAATAGTTTAAAAATAAATGTATTTATATTTTTTACCTCGAACCTTGAGTCAGTGTTTGCTTGAGTCACAGTAATTGTGGTTCCTTTGTCTAATCTCTGCTACTGTTCATATACTCTTGAGATAGGCCTGGCTGCTCCTTTACTGCTACGACTTTAACATAGTAGTACAGGCTTGTGCCAAAGGTAAAACTTGTATTGCCACCTGTAGTCTTAATTGTGTGTAGTGTTCCCTAAGGGCACTGCACAGGATTCTGCCTACCAGCTTCTAAAGCCTCGAAGGCTTCGTCTAAAAAACATAAAAAATCAAGCTATTCGAAAGAATTGGATTGTCATAGACACTCTAAGAGATCTCGATCTCGTAGTAAATCGAGGCGCTCTTCATCTTCCTCTTCTAAGAGAGTGAAAAGGAGACCTAGATCTCCTTCGTCATCTTCAGATTCATCAACCGAAGTGGTACCCTAGAAAATGGAAGGAATTTCGAAAGAAGATAATGGAGGTCTTTGAGAATGCAGCCTCGACCCCCTCAAAGGAACCTCAGAAGAGCCGTAACCCTGTCGCTCCATCGGACGACATAGGGAAGTCGGTAACTACTGTGGTAAAACCTGGTAGTATGGATGGCCAAGTCGTCGAAGACTCATCGAGAGTCGAGTATTTCTCCGATACCACATAAGAAACAGAAGTCGTCGAAAACATCCACGACTTCGTCGACGCCATCGGCGCCGGCAGCTTCGCCTGTGTCGAAGACTTTATCGGGGTCGTCGAAGATTCCTTCGACACCTTCGAAGAATCCTCCCATTCCTTCGACAAAAACTCAGGAGCAAGAGAGAAGATTTACTCCATTACCAAAATCAGACTTTTTTAAGTCTATGGGCCTCATTACGACCCTGGCGCTCCCGTAATGAAGGGGGCCGGTACGGGACTGGCCCCCTTCATTACGGGAGCGCCTATTACGAGTTTCCCTTTGCGGGACCCGGATCAGACGTCTCGTAAAACCAGACGTCTTTTCTGGGTCCTGCGAGGGGAAGAGGGAGGTAACAACGGGACACTTGTAATGTGCCCATTGTTATCTCCCTCCCCATTCCCATTGAGCCCTATGGGGGCTCAAATGGGAATGGGGAATGGTTCCTGCGAGGAGGAATTGCCGGGTCCTCCTATGTCAGAATGACCCGGGCAGTCCCCATTGCAGGAACCCGGTAATGGAGCCCGGTTTGGAGGCAGCCATGGTGCTCGTAGCACCATGGCTGCCTCCAAACTCGTAATGAGGCCCTATGTCTTTGATTTTTAAAGAAACTGGCACTGAGGATGAGGAAATATCTCCTTTTGATTCGGATCTCGTCACCCTAAAACGCAAGTGCAGGGTGGCAGAGAGGAAATGGCGTGCTTCATGTTCATCCTCTGACAAACTGGCGTGCCGCCTGCTCCAAAGGCAATACCATCTCTCTGTTCTCACCAAGAAGAGAGCCCTTATCCTAGCCCGCATCTCTGCGGCATCTAACAACTCGGATGAACTCTTTAAAATCTGCAAGGAGCTTGCCAACCCTGCTGCAGTCTCTACCTCTCCTGTCCCCTCCCAGGCCCTCTGCACTGCACTGGCCTCCCACTTCATCTCTAAAACTCAGGACATCCTGCCCTCACTCTCCTCCTATCACCTCCCCCCTCTCTTCCCTGCTCTTCCTCTGGCCCTTCTGCAGCCACCCCTCCTCCCTCCTTCTCTGCCTTTCCCCATTTTTCTGCTGACGAGGTTTCCAGACAAGTCCGATCTATGAAAGTCTCGTCTAAACAGATTCACCCCTGTTCCTCCAAAACTATCAAGGACCACATCGACTCCCTGGCTCCTGCCCGGCTGACTTTTGCAACCACTCCTTCGCCTCTGAAGTCTTCCCATCCCCCCTCAAGCACTCCCTTGTGCACCCTCTCCTTAAGAAACCCTCTGCCGACCCCTCCTGTCCGGCTAACTATCGCCCAATCTCCATCACTCCCTTCCTGGGCAAGCTCATGGAGAAACTGGCCATCTCCCAGCTTAACCTCCATGCTGAAGCTGTTGATAGTCCATCAATAGTCCATCAATCTGGCTTCAGAGCGGCCAGAAGCACGGAAACTGCTCTCCTGAACATCCGTGAGGACCTGCTCTTGAACCTCGACTCCAACACTCCGTGTGTTCTCATTCTGCTCGATCTCGCTTCTGCCTTTGACACTGTCAACCATGCCATCCTGCTCAACCGTCTCTGTGATAACCTGGGTATCACTGGTCAGGCTCTGGCGTGGCTGACCTCTTTCCTTTCCAATCGACCCTCCCAGGTCCAACTTGGGTCCTTCTTCTCTGACATCTTTTTCTCGACCTTTGGCGTTCCCCAGAGATCTAATCTCTCTCCCTGGCTGTTCAACCAGTATCTGGCACTCCTTGCCCACCGCTTCGCAGCCCTCTGCCCCAACTTTCAGTGCTATGCGGACGATACCCAGCTCATTTTCAGGCTACCCTCGGCCTCCTCCTCCTCTCCCTCCCTCATCTCTGACTGTCTGTCTGCTATCCCGGAATGGTGTGCTGCCAATGACCTCTGCCTTAATGCTAGTAAGACTGAGATCCTACTCATCGGCACACCCACTCCCTCCTTCCCTGCAGCTCTCTGGCCGGCCTCTCTTGGCCCTCTTCCTGCTCCTACCTGCAAGGCAAAAAACCTCGGGGTCATCTTCGACTCCACACTCTCCTTCTCTCCTCATATATCTGACGTCTCTAAGAAGTCACATTCCCAGCTGCACCTCCTCAGAGGTATTCTTCCCTTCCTCTGCTTCCCCCAGAAGCTCACTGTCTCACGAGCCCTGGTTCTCTCGAAGCTGGACTACTGTAACAGCCTCTATCTTAATCTGCCTGCCTCCACTCTCCGCCCTCTGCAACTCATCCAGAACAGAACTGCGAGACTTGTCCTTGGCCTCAAGCCCAGGGACCGTATCTCTCCAGGACTGAAATCTCTACACTGGCTCCCAGTGGCTACGAGGATTAAGTTCAAAACCCTCTGCATTGTCCACAAGGCCTTCTGGGTCCTGGGGCCTAAATACCTTCAACTGTCTCTTCCTAAATATCTTCCTTCCCGAGCCCTACGCTCATCCGTCTCCAACTCCCTCAGGGTCAGCCGCTTCTCGAAGCAACGAGCTGGGGGTAGATCTCTCTCCGCGGCAGGGGCCTCCCTCTGGAACAGCCTTCCTGCCTCCCTGAAACTTGAGGAGAACCATCTCCGGTTCCGGAAGCACTTCAAAACCTTCCTCTTCACTTCTGCTTTCTCTCTCCCTCTCCCCTGCTAAATTCTTCACCATAACTGCACTGATTCTGCAACTGGGCCACTCTCACCGACCTCGGTCCTGGGCCCAGTCACTCTTCACTTGCACTGCCTCCCTGGCAACCCCTGCATTGCGGGACTGTCTCTGTATCACTACAGCCCCCCCCCCAGCACTTGTCTGCACTTACCTTGCACTTGCCACCAGCTGGCCCTATTTATTTATTATTTTATTTCTATTCTACTATTTGTACTGCACTCCCCCCTCCCCCTTGCACTTTTTCCCTTCCCCCTACCCCTGCACTTGCGCGGTCTGAATGACACCTGACATAGTAGGATCGTTGTCTGTCTTCCCCTTGTTCCCCCCCTCCCTGCCTCGTCGCGCCTTGAAACACTTGTGTATAGGCGCGTTACAAATGCCTTATCATATCATATCATATATCTTTTGGAGTGCAATAAGGCACTAGACAAGTTCCAGAGGAATTTATAGACCCAGAATCTAAAATGAGTCATGTGCGAAACTCTGCATTCTGCTAGTGGCATTGACACGTCACCTGAATTAGAGTTTGCAAGACCTGACCCTGCAGATCATGCAGATTCACGGTACAGGAGTCTAATGAACAGAGCAATAGAATATATGGGCTGGGGTAGAGCCTCACCCACTTTTAAACAGGACAATATGACGGACATAATTGTTCGGGCCCCTAGAAGGATCCAGTTCTCCCCTTCCATAGGGCACTTCAGAGAATAGTGGAAAAGAACTGGGAAATCCCTGAAAATATTGCTCCTGTAAACAGTAATTTTCCTAAAAAATATAGACCGGCTAGTTCTGATCCTGAATATTTAAACAGACAGACATCCCACTCCAGAAAGTCTGGTTATTCAAGCAGCAACTACTTAAAGACAGACTGGATATCCTACTATCGCCCCAGATAGAGAGGATTAGAAAGTCGATGTTTGGACCCGTAAAGTTTTTACTTCGGGTAGTATGGCTCTTAAGTCAACCAATGTCACCTGTACCCTGACCAGGTTTACCCATACCCTGTGGGACTGCATTTCGGCCGCTGATCATATTCCGGAAGGCGAGGAAAGGGAAGGCTTCCTGAATATTGTCAAAGACGGGAAGGAGGCAATGAGGGAATGTCTCCAGTCTGGACTGGATACTGCTGATAGTATCACCAGATCCATGGCAGCAAGCACTGTACTATGCAGATTTGCGTGGTTGAGGAAGTCGGGGTTTGCACAAGATGTGCAGGCCAGACTTCTCAACATGCCTTTTGATGGCTTGAGGCTGTTTGGTAGTAAGGCTGATGAAAGCCTAGCAAAACTACAGACCTCAAAAGCGGCAGCTAAATCTCTTGGCGCCTCCATGCAACAGCCTCAGAAACCCTATTCGGGCTCATCTTCCTGGAGGGGTCGTCCTTTTCGGTACTACTCCTCTTTTGGTAGAGGAAGATGACAGGGTTTTCAAAGAGGCAAAAGAAATGTCCCTCGTTGTGGACGAGGAAGAGGTGCGAAACCAGCATCAGGAACGGCATCTTTGCCTTCAGCCGCCCCTGCAGCCGCCTCCAAATCACTCTGAGACCTTTTTACACAAACCCCCAGTGGGAGGCAGGATCTCTCAGCATCTGAAGGAATGGCGGGGCATTACCTCAGATGCTTGGGCACTGGAAACAGTAGCTCAAGGTTACTGTCTCCCCTTCCTAAAAAGGCCTCAGAACCATCCACCGGGAACCAACTCTGTCAAAATTCCAGATCCGCTCCTGTTGCAGGAAATTTTAACCCTGCTGGAGAAAGGTGCTATAGAACAAGTAAGGACAAATCCAAGATGGTAACCCTTTCTCAGATCCTTCAGGCTCTCCAACTCCAAGACTGATTGGTATCATTGGACCTTTAGGATGCTTACTTTCATGTGCCAATTCATCTCAAGCACAGAAAGTACCTGAGGTTTGCGATTGGCAATTCTCACTATCAGTTTCGAGTTCTGCCATTCGGGTTGACCTGAGCCCGATGGTTTTCACCAAATTAATGGCGGTGGTGGCAGTGAGTCTCAGGGGAGGGGGATTCACGTCTACCCCTAACTGGATGATTGGTTGATCAGAGCACGTTCTCCCGAACAAGCTCAGGAACATCTTTCGATCACCTACCACTTCCTTCAAAAATTGGGCTTCTTCTTCAATTTCAAGAGGTTCTAATATGGTTGGCTTGCAACGACAACATCCTCAAAGGAGAATCTTTTTGGCAACCATGGCCGGAGATAACAGTAGTAACGGACGCCTCACTCACGGGGTGGGGAGCACACACCAACAATCTGACAATCAGCGGTCGTTGGTCTCCATCGGAGTCCAAACTACACATCAACCTATTGGAGCTGAGGGCAATCAGACTAGCGCTGAAGGCCTTCCTGCCCTCTGTAATAATAATAATAATAATAATTAGGCACTTATATAGCGCTACGAACCCTCAGGTATCTGAGCGCTGCTTATTACCCACGGTGTGTTGTGTACAGGGAAAGAATGTCTTGATAATGACGGACAACACAGTGGCCATGTACTACCTCAACAAGAGAGGAGGCGTAGGCTCACTACCACTGTGCAGAGAGGCAATGCAGCTCTGGTTCTGGGCAATACGAGAAGGAATCTCTCTATCGGCAGTTCACCTAGCCGGAGAGCAGAACGCTGCGGCAGACGCTCGGAGCAGGCAGAGCACAGTCTCCCACGAGTGGGAGCTATCTCAGGAAGTCTTTCTGGAGGTCTTCGTCCTTTGGGGAACCTCTCAAGTGGATCTGTTCGCTACCGCGGTCAACCGGAAGTGCGAACAGTACTGCTCAAGGCAATTTCCTCAGAGAGGAGCTCTAGGAGACACGTTCGTAGTGGAGTGGAGGTTCCCACTTCTGTACGCGTTTCCTCCAGTCCCCGTGATTCCTCAAGTAATCGGGAGGTTGAGAAAGTTCAGGAAAACCATAATCCTAATTGCCCCGGATTGGGCCAATATGACATGGTACCCGGACCTTCTGGAAATGTCCAACTGCCTTCCAATACGTCTTCCACAAAGAGAGGATCTTCTCTCGCAAGAGGAAGTTCAAGTTCTCCATCAAGAGGTCAAGACACTCAGCCTTCACGCATGGTTTCTGAGAGGCTAAGATATAAGGATTGGGACCTCTCAGATGACATAATGGAGATTTTGCTTTCGGCCAGAAGGCCAGCCACGAAATCTTTGTACCGATGTCGTTGGACCAAGTTCAGTAACTGGTGCAAAGATAAAGATGTGGACCCTTTTCAATGTGGCACCCCAATGGTGCTTTCTCTCCTATTACATTTAGCCAATCTGAGGCTCCAGATCGGAACAATTAAAGGATATCTTGCTTGCTGTCCATTTTCAAGCGCTCTTCGGAAGAGGTTTCCGACTTCAAAATTCCATTAATCATTCAATTCCTGAAAGGGCTTACTAACGTATACCCTCCAGTACCTTTTCATGTCCCAACTTGGGATTTAAATCTAGTAGTTAAGTTTCTTACTTGTATACCTTTTGAGCCTCTGCACTCTTTTCCCTTGAGGCTTCTAACATTAAAAACTGTCCTTCTTGTGGCCTTAACATCAGTCCGCAGGGTTAGTGAACTACAGGCTCTCATGTAAACCTCCATATACTACTTTTTACAAGGACAAGGTAGTTCTTAAAGGTAAACCTTCCTTTTTACCAAAAGTAGTTTCTGACTTCCATTTGTCACAAAAAAATAATTTTAGCAACATTCTATCCTCCTCCTCATTTGGGCAAAGAAGTGGAGAGACTGCATAGACTGGACCCCAAAAGGGCTCTCAGTTTTTACATTTCAAGAATGTCAAAATTACGTCAAGATGACCAACTCTTTGTAGGTTATACAGGTCATAAATTGGGATTATCGGTGACAAAACAAACCATATCCCGCTGGATCATTCTGGCTATAATTGAATGCTACAGATTGGCGGGAAAGGACCCCCCAGATGGGCTTCGAGCCCATTCCACTAGGGGGGTGGCTATTTCTGCGGCTCTGAAGAGGGGATTCCTGCAGCGGATATTTGTTCAGCTGCAACATGGAAATTGATGCATACTTTCATCAAGCATTATTGCTTGGATGCCTCCTCCTCCAATGAGGGGTTATTTGCCAAGGCGGTACTTCGTTCCGTCCATGAAAACAGTATCTAGTACTCCCACCTCCAAAATTGCCACTGCTATGGGAGTCTATCATAAGATGAGGAATACGTGGGAGGACACAATCCATTCGAAGGACAATTTACTTACCAACTGTAACGTTCTTTCGACTGAATGTTCCTCCCACATATTCCTCATCGACCCTCCCAACCTACCCCGCAGTACAGTTTGCGTTTTCTTACACTTTCCTCTCACGAAGAGTGCATCAGTCATGAGGCTCGCCTGGGTGTTCCTCCAATATTTTATCGAAAAAACAGAATTGAAGCCAACGGGCGCGGCGCGAGCTATTTATACCACCAGTGACGTGGACGAGGTACGGAGCCCGTCGAGGGACAATCGACTCCACGACCTCGAGCACAGCGCCCTCTGCGGAAAAAAAAAATTCCGAAGCAGCGAAGCTGGCGATAACGAATTATCATAAAATGAGGAATACTTGGGAGGAACATCCAGTCAAAAGAACGTTACAGTTGGTAAGTAACTTGTTCTTTTGCAGTGTCCGCCGTATCCAAGCAGTGTTTCATTAGTCCTCTTCAAATTTAGGCGGAATCTCAAAAAGGTTGATCGAACAGCCTTAATAGAGTAAATCGATTAAAAAATGAAAATATGGAGCCAAAATGCCTTCCCTTTTGTGATCTTCATTTAAGTGGCTTAGGGAGGGATATGTTTGAAATTCCTTCACAGTGTTCACCCTGTCCGCTACAAATAAAGCCTTCATAACCTTATCTGGGTTATCCTTAAACTCGCATTCAGTGCACCCCGTCTCTGCCAATAACAAGTGGGCAAGCCCCCTGATTTCCGAAAGGGCTCGAATTCCCCCCACTCACATGCTTCTCCAAAATCCGACATCAAGCAGTTTGCTGATGGAATAAGCATTTTCCTGTAAAATGCTACGTATTGCCAA
The DNA here is from genome assembly GCF_040938575.1 of Ambystoma mexicanum. NCBI lineage: Eukaryota > Metazoa > Chordata > Amphibia > Caudata > Ambystomatidae > Ambystoma > Ambystoma mexicanum. The sequence continues at coordinate 388,297,995 of NC_090922.1, forward strand.
AGTGATCTGGCCTTCAATGAAGTAGTACCAAATTCAAAGCAGATAATTGCATCTAGCGAGGAGAGAGGAAGACTTAGAACTCTTCTCCATATCAAGATTAGTTTTGGGAAAATCTTTCCCTCAAAGAAGCGCCGTCATGGCAATAGGGAAAATTTGCCCAATTTCGAGTCTTCCCTGTGTAGTTGGTTCACAAGTTTAACGTTCCGTTTGAGCCGGTCCGATAACACAGCGGGTTGAGCGCTCCCTTTGACATTCGTGCAGAGCCAGTTCGAATCCCGGCAGGGCCAAACTCAGCCTTTCATCCTTCTGAGGTCTCGATAAACGAGTACCCCACACCGTGGGTGTTAGGGAGAATTCTCATTCAATGGCTAATTTCCCTTACCTAGTGAGTCCCTCAGCAGTTTTGCTGGATTTCTGGAGTTATTTTTTTTCACTTGGTAAGAGTGTGAGCTTTTCCCCCACTCTTACCCATGTTTTGCCATGTGTATTTCATCTGTTTCTGTGATTGTGGGCTCTGGAGTACACCACTTCAGTAGCCACCTTCTTTTGTGTGTTACACAGCACCTTCAGTGCAGTGACACAGGGTTGTCTTTTTAGACTTACCACCGACTCCATTTCTGGGGCTGACTACTGTCCCCCAGAAAAGGGTAAAGTTGCCATTAACTTTACATAGTCATTTAACCACAGATCCAGTACACCACATCCTACATGGAGTATTGGAAAGGGTTACTTATCCCTTTTTATCTGTACCTCCTAGAGCCTTGTTTTGCTCTTTTAACATTTAGACTCGGGTTTATTCGCCATTTCTTTTTGTTAAAGTCCTTCTTGTGTTTTACTTTGCGCGACAACCCAGGTTTGCCTTCTTTTTTCACTGTCTTTTGGTGGGCTTCTGCCAAGAAGTCCTCCTCTAGGCGCCTGGGTGTCTAGGTGCGCTGAATGTGAGGGAGGGGTGTAGTCACCCCTTGCACAGGGTATCCTAGGAAACCCAAGTCACACTTTGCCATGATTGGCTGAGGTGGTTGTCCGGGCTGGACAACCGCCCTGCTGCGTGATTGACAGCCAGGCTGTTGGAATGGGGGATTTTCGCATAAAAGGCCGGACTCTTGCGTTGGAAGTCAGAGTCGCCACTGGAACTACAAGGAACCGAAGCGGAGAAAAAGACATGCTGCTGCAACTATCACGTCCCGGTGAAGCCCTGCTGCAGTCCTGAGCCATCTACCCTTCGACGACCAGAGAAGATCCTGTCCGGAGTCTTCTTCCTTTGAGCCTGGTGGGGTCAACCAGCTCTTCTTCCACAGCCAGAAGATCCTCTTCTTGGTCGAAATCGCTGCACACTGCTGTAGTGGTCCGGATAGCCATCTGAAGAGCCTCTCCTGTTATTAAGGAGCACACCTTTTATTCACCGTCGCTGCTGCTGGCTTCATCCCTGCGTAGTGCAGACGCCTCCAGACATCCTCCTTCTTGCCGAAGCTCCAGGAACCGTGGGTCTGCAGGAAACTACCAGGAACAACTGCTGTGGCACCAGCTTCTTCCTTGAATAAGGTACTGTGTTCTGCTTCGAGGAGCTAGGGCGAATGCCTTTTCCCCTCCTCCAAGGCTTGCCCTTATCTTCCCTCCTTATAACTTTTGCTTCCTCTGTTGACAATATCTAAGTACTCCTGGCAACGTTGAATCTTGAACTGTCCGACTGTGTGATCCTCGACAACAGGAACCCGGTTCCACTTGACACTGGCTACAGCCTATTGACTCTTGAATTCCTGACAACTAGTGTTCTCTGATTCTGTCTGCCCTGACAAAAGTATTGCCTATGATTTTTGCCCCCAACTCTCTCTGGTTAACTCAGGTGCTAAGTGTGTTTTTGCCCCGGTAACATTGCTTGCCGCGGATACGCGTATCTTTAGTAAGACCGAGTTGTCATTACTGTCAAAAAGTGATCACATATGTATTCCCGGTAACGTCTTTTGTTTCACAACACCGGTCCGTTAAAACATAGGGTACTTACCTTGAGTTATACTGTACCAAGTGAATTGGTTGGTTGTAGTGTATTTTACGTGTGGTTTTGGATTAATAGAAGTGTTGTGTTTATAACAAATGGTTTAAAAATAAATGTATTTATATTTTTTACCTCAAACCTTGAGTCACAGTAATTGTGGTCCCTTTGTCTAATCTCTACTACTGCTCATATACTCTTGAGATAGGCCTGGCTGCTCCGCTACTCCATAGTAGTACAGGCTTGTACCAAAGGTGAACTTGCAATACCACTTGTGGTCTTAATTGTGTGTAGTGGTTCCTGTGGGCACTGCACAGGATTCTGCCTAACAGTGGGTATATAAGCAGCGCTCAGATGCCTGAGGGTTCGTAGCACTATATAAATGCTGAATTATTATTATTATTATTTATTATTAACGCCCATGGTGTGCAGCCTTGAACAAATGGAAGTGAGAGAAGGTTTGGAGTTGATCATGAAGTCCAGATATAGAAAAAAGTCGAGCCTCCCCACTGGCTCCATTTGTATGTACTACTTGGATGGAACCTGTTTCTGTGTACTCAAGTGTTGCATTACCTTTGTCTTTGCTGGGTTAACAGACAATGAAGTTGCATTCAAAACACATTGTAGGCCAATCGGGATGTTATCAAAGACCAAGTAGTCATCAACATAGCCTGTTCATAGGGGCCTCAGAGTAGATATTTTTGGGGTTGCCAAAGCTAACGGCTGTAAAGATAGTTCCAGATGCGCTGTATACAAATTGTAAAGGCCGGGGGCTAGGGCACACCCCTTCCTTACCCCTCTGTGTGTTTTTATTGGGTGTGACAGTGTGCCTTGCTGGCTTAGGCTAACCTGTATAGTGGAGTGGCTATGTAGAGCGACTATCAATCTCAGAAGACCGGGAGGAATGCCCCTTTACTGCAGCTTGCACCACAGCAGTGCCCGATCCACCATATCAAATGCTGCTGCTAAGTCAATCGAGGAAAGAAAGACGGGGTTGCTCCCCCTTTGACCAGGCCTGACACTGAATACACTTGAGCAACATCCCATTCCTGAAGCCAGTTTGCCATTTAGATTTTAAATTCTGGCTGCAAGCCCAGGATTTCAGATGTTCATAAAAGGAGGCAGGAAGAGAGTTTTGAATCAGCTTCCAGAATGGCAATTGGCCGATAATTACCTGGGTGTGCTCTCTCTCTCCTCCCTCTTATAGATGGGAATGTTGTGGGCCCTGTCCCAGGTAGATGGCAATTTTTCACGTTTGATTATATCCGAGAATAAGATTTTTTGCAGAAAGTGGCGGATTGGATTTAAGGAGACGGTTTGAGAGCCCATTAGTGCCTGGTGCCCGCGAATTGCTAATACTCCCAATTAAGTCAGTGAGTTTAGATTGTGACACGGCTATGTCAAACTGGAACCCGTGAGAGGGTTCCTTCACAGACATAGGAGAAGCAGGGTTTTGCGGGAGTGCATAGAGTAAGTCGAAGTGACGGACCCACTCATCTTCTGCTACTGCATTAACCAGCCTGCCCACAGGGATGTTTCCTGTAGCATTAATCAGTGTCCAGAAGGACTTAGAAGTCCTATGAACAAGTGCAGCAAGCATTCTTTCAGTGTCCATTGAAGGCACTGGCCTCTAGATGAACAGAGTCCATTTTTATAACCCTGTTGAGAGTTATGTGGGAGTCTGATTTGCCTAAGCAAACGTCTCAATTCTTTTATTAACCACCTCAGTGTCATATGCATGCAGGTGAGCAGAAGTGTGAGGTTTCCCACTGGTGGCCCTGGGCACATTTGGGGCAATTTCACTAGCCACAAAGCAGTTAAAATTAGCAACCGTAAAAAATCTGACCGCATATCCAGCATGGACATAAATGCGGTCGTTTCTACAATAGTTAGATTGACTTTAATTAACATGTGCGGTGTCCAGTGCAGGCGATTAGCCTGCTTATTAGTTGTAACTGCCTGCCACCCCTCGTGTATAGCCGACTGACTTCGAGCAGTTACAAAAAGATCATAGTGTGCTGCCAGGAAACGAGTGATCACTGAACTCAGACCCGTGTACAACAAAATGGGAGCAATTTGCCAAGAACTAAGGCCCCCACAAAAATGTAATGAATAGTGGAGGAACTCCGTCCATTTGACCAGGTGACTGAGGGGGTCATGTCCCTTGGATCTGACACATTAAGGGGAAACAACCCTATAAGTGTAAGACAATCCACCCACACTCTACCACTCTTGGTTTTGAAGTCCTCGTTGCTTGAACATACTTCGTGCAAGACCATAGCGGAGACAGTCTGAATTTAGATCACCTGCCACCATTACGTGCCCGGACGGAGTAATGTTGAGCCATTCTGCGACACAAAGGTTGACCGCTTCAGCTACTTGCGCTAAAATCCTCATACCCCGGTGCCAACAGATGTTAATCACCAGAACATTCACAACGCGTGACAAATCTAATGTGAGTGACCAGTATCCCAAACTGAACATTGCGGCATACTACCTCTATCATTGGGGAAAGTTGCACCAAAGTAAGGAGACCCCCCATATGGGCGACCATTGTCGCCCTGTCGTGCTGCCTGGTGGACAACCTTATACCTGTCAAAGGCTGGTTTAAGCCATGATTCCTGCAGATTGATAACTGTGAAATTCCTAAAGGTGCTGGACAGAGAAACACTGTTAAATAGATGAGTGTGCCCCCTAGAATTGAGTGAGGTCACAGAGAAATAGTCCATCCTTCCAGTTAAGGTGTCCGCCTTGCCCCCCTTGTCACAAATATGTTGGTCTTTAGTCTGTTGCGAAGAGGAAACTAAAAGCAGGCCAGTCCCTGGTTTCTGCTAATGCCATAATTTTGCTTTTTTGAGTCAAAAATTGATCCTCTGTTGTGTCCCGCAGCCCAGATTAGAGCAGTTGCTTTCCATCATGATCTTGCACCTGCACCATCAACGGACCTGCCCCCTGCCAGTAATAGATATCAAACGGCAACAGAGCATAACCCAGGCATCTCAAATCATCCTGTTCCTTAAGTATGGTGTCAATGACCAGTTTTGATGTTAAGTAGGTGCCACTCGGTCAAGTCTGGATGGGTCAGGAAAACAATACTCTGTCCACATCACCAGAATTGATTCCGCCCAACGTAGGTGTTTATTGTAGAAGGCACAGGATATTTGATAGATTCAGGACAGAGGAGCGGGTTTCCGGAATCACGCTTTCAATCACTACAGTTAGGAAGTCTTCCAGCACTTTCTGCTGTTTTCCCACATGCCCATTATGTGAGCTCATTGGATCCTGAGGGCGGCGGTCCTGTTGGTTTCCTACAAATGTATCCAGACACCCATGAGTGGACAATATACCTGGGGTAGCAAAGGGTGGAGCCCCTTATTGGAAACATTGTGGCTGCTTGGAGGAGATCGAATCAATCAGGCCCTACATATCAGAGGACAACTGCGCTACTATTGCAAGAGCTATCATCATGTCTCGCCTTGATTTTGGTAACGCTCTAGTCCTGGGTGTGTCTAAGCAGTGTTTGCACAGCTACCAAGTTGTCCAGAACAATGCTGTAAGAATCGTTAAGCACAAAGCTAGATCACAGCATATCAACGACTCCAGAAGGGAGCTACACTGGCTGAAAATCGAAGATAGGGTACACTTCAAGACCCTTACTATCGTGCACAGATGTATCTTCGGAAATGCCCTGGCCTACCTAAAAACCAGGATTCAATCAAATGTACCCAGTAGAACACTGAGATTGTCCTACCTTGGTAAAATCCTAGTGTCCCCACACAAACTCAAATGCGGCTTAGGCAGATCCTTCCCCACACTTGCAGCCGGTCTTTGGAACAATCTTGCGAACCACATAAGACTGGAAACTAACTACATGCGTTTTCACAAACTGGTGAAAACCCATATCTTCAAATAAATAACCACATGTAGGCCACACCTAGCTTCTGAGCAATCCTGTATGACTGTCCTGTCTTCCTGTTAGTCACTGTTCTGGGTGACTGGGTCACAATGTCAGGCTGCGGCGACCCACTCTCAACTGGTGACGGCAAGAGAGGGAGTGCGATAGCTTCTAGCATCTCATTGTCTGTAATCGGAGGAAGGGTTGGTCACGCCCTCACTACGAAGATCATACATCCTTCCCCATTAGAAATCGAAAGAAAGGACTCACCGTCTCCTGTGCCTTCGCCTCGACCCAAGATTGCAGTTCTACGTACCAGTAGGCAAGGAGGCCTCCGCCAACTGCCCAACACCTAACACACTGCACGTACCCCACGCATGCTCCGCGCCAGTGTTAAGTCTTTTAAATGATGGCTCACATCCAAAAAGGTAAACGGCTAATGCAGACTCCAAAGTCCAAATCTCCTCTCCATGCTCAGCAGCTCAAAACTCTGTGTGAGTAATGTGTTCCACCTAACACACTGCACGCATACAACCTTATTGATTGCTCTCCAGCAGACAATGTTACCTATTTCCTTTGTTAGACTCTAGTTTAGTCTACATTTGCTGCAACGTTCATTCAGCTGATCTGGCAGCATATACCACCTACCAACATAGTTTCCCGTTTCAAGGTACGTGTGGTTAATGCCTCATGCAGGAGGTTAAACACTTGGGCTCATCCGAGATGTATCTGGCTCCAGGCTGTGATCTTAACCTAGTGCTGTATAGGCTCATGGGACCCGCTCCTGTAGGCTCCTGTAGGCCTATGCATAAGGCATCCCTTAAAACATAACTTTCAAAATGTCTTTCTTATAGCCATAATGTCTATTAAAAGAGTGATTCAACTTCAAGCCACTCAGCCAGCAGCTGAACCTTTTGTCTCGGTGAATAAAGTCGTACTGGAATGACACCCACATGTTTCACCAAAATGTATTTCCAGGTTTAATGTCAACTAATCCCATAGGGTTATTAGCTTTCTTTTAACACCCACCTACTTGTGGTGAGGGATGAGCCCCTACATACACTTCTCATGCAACAGTCATGTTTTTTGTTCACAAGACAAAGTCACTGTACAAACCAGTCACGTGCTTCGAATGGATTGTGTCCTCCCAGGTATTCTTCATCTTTAGACATGTGTTCGAGGCCGCAGAGTTGATGTCCCTCGAGGGCTGCCGTCGGACGTCAACGTCATCTGCTGTATAAAGGGCTCCAGCAGCTCCCCTTACCTCAGTTCCGTTTTTCCGACGCAACTGCTTTGTGTCACGAACGGCGCATCTAAAATATCTTCGACAATGTCTTCGTCTTCAACTCCCTCCACACCCAAGACAGGGTTCAAAAAATGTCTGAAGTGTGGCAGGAAGATTTCTATTACCGACCCCCATCGGAATTGCCTCTGGTGCCTCAGCCAGTACCATCGTGTTGATGAGTGCGGGTCCTGTCAGGCCATGTCAAATGAGGCTCTTAGGGAACGCAGAGGTAAACTGGCGGTGGGGGAGGACAAGTATAAGTCTTCGAAAAGAGAAAAGGATTCAGACAAATCCATTAGAAAATCTCGTCACGCGTCGAGGAGGTCAAGATCAGAAAGTCGCTTGAGGAAGTCTTCCTCGTCTTCGACGAAAAAGTCTAGAAAGCGACGTCATAGATATTTTTCCTCCACGTTCTCTTCAGAGAGAAGAGTAACTTACCCTTCAAAACACGATTCCCCAAGAAAATGGGAGGCCTTCAGGGCTTCGATGTTGAAAATATTCGAGATAGCGGCCCAGACCCCCTCGAAGTTGCTGTGTGGAGATCATGCCTCTACTCACTCTAAAAGTGACAGAGGAAAATCAAGATCCAAACACACAAGGGTTGAAAAAGAGATGAGAATATCTTCAAGGGAAAGTTCCCTGACACCTCACTTTAAATCTAAGCCTCCGGTGCACAAATCAGGGCAAAAGGAATCGGCATCGAAGTCGAAGGCAAACCTTGAGTCGACATTGTCGACGACCATAGCGTCGAAACCGATTGCAAAGATGCCGTCGACACCTGTAGCTTCGATAGCATCGAAGCCTTCTTCGACAGCATCGAAGCCTCCTTCAATACCGTCGAAGCCAGCGTCTAACCTATCGACGCCTTCAACGCCTTTATCGAGGCCTTCTGAAATACCAAGGCCCAAGTCGATGCCATTTTCTATGCCTAGACAAGTTCCACCTTCTTTGCCTGAAAAGGCTTTTCACCCTCAATCTAGACAGGAATTTTTTACATCAATGTCTTCTATATATGAGGAACATTCCTCTGAAGAGGACATCACTCCAGCTGGAGTTAGATTTGGGGCCAGAGAGGTCCCTGAAGAACTGGTGGACCCACAATCAAGAATAACAGACTTGTATGATTGCCTACAAAATGGCAGTGGCTTGGACACTTCTCCTGAAGTGGATTTTGAGAGGCCAGACCGTACAGATCATGCTGATCCCAGTTATAGAAATCTTATGGGAAGAGTCATCTATCTTATGGGATGGAAAGCAGCTTCCCCGGATTTTGATCAGAATGACATGACTGATATCCTGAGTTGAGAGTCCCTTAAAAGATCCTGTTTTACCATTCCATAAAGCTTTACAAAAAAGGGTAATAGCAAATTGGAATAATCCCGATTCGATTCCAGCAGTGAATAGAAAACTGGTACCAAAATAAAGACCAGCCTTATCAGACCCAGAGTTTTTATCCAAGCATCCCTCTCCCGAAAGCCTTGTAGTTCAAGCTGCAACTTCCCCCTACGCAATCAGCTTATCCATCAATACCACCAGATAGGGACGATAAAAGAGTTGATGCTTGGGCGCGGAAAGCCTTTACTTCAGGCAGCATGGCCCTGAAATCAACTCATGTCACTTGCACATTAGTAAGATTTACTTTTAACCTGCGGGACTGTATGTCATCAGCGGCTGAACGCATCCCGGAAGGTGAGGAACTGGATGGTTTCCTGGCTATAGTGAAGGGTGGTAAAGAGGCTATGGAGGAATGCCTTCAGTCAGGATTGGACACTGCGGATAGTATAAGCAGGTCCATGGCTTCTAGCCCGGTCTTGCGCAGATTTGCATGTTAAGAAAATCTGGATTTGCACCTGATGTGCTGTCTAGACTACTTAATATGCCCTTTGATGGCTTGAGGTTGTTCGGCAGCAAGGCAGAGGAGAGCCTGGAGAAGCTGCAGACCTCGAAAGCGGCAGCAAAATCACTCAGCGCCGCTATAAAACAACCTCATCAACACTCTTACGCAGGCTCATCTTCCTGGAAGAATCGCCCTTTACGCTTTTATTCCTCTTTTGGAAAAGGGAGAGGGCAGGCCAGTCACAGTGGCCAACAGAGAAAACCTTTTTGTGGTGGAAAAGGGAGAGGTGCTAGATCATCCACAGCAGCGGCTACTACCTCCTCAGCCACTGCAAAGCCACTTTGAGGTCTTAACCCACAAAACCCTGATGGGAGGCAGAATCGCTCAGTATCTGGACTAATGGCGGGGCATTACGTCAGATGCTTGGGCACTAGAAATAGTGACCCATGGTTACTGTCTTCCTTTTCATCAAAGACCTCAAGATCATCCACCGGGAGCTAACTCTGTAAAAATTCCAGGCTCGCTCCTTGTGCAGGAGTTTTTAACCCTGCTAGAGAATGGTGCAATAGAACCATGTACCTTTAGCGGAGAGGAACAAGGGTTGGTACTCCCCCCCTATTTTCTCATCCCCAAGAAGGATGGAGGATTGAGACCCATCTTGGACTTGAGAAGCTTGAACAAGTTCCTCAGGATGGACAAGTTCAAGATGGTAACCCTTTCTCAGATCCTTCAGGCTCTCCAACTTCAGGACTGGCTGGTTTAATTGGACCTTCAGGATTCTTACTTACATGTGCCAATTCATCTCAAACACAGGAAGTACCTGAGGTTTGCAATTGGTGGTTCTCATTATCAGTTTTGAGTTCTACCATTTGGGCTAACCTCCGCCCCAAGGGTTTTCACCAAACTGATGGCGGTGGTGGCAGCAAGTATCAGAAGAAGGGGGATTCACGTCTACCCTTATCTGGACGATTGGCTAATAAGGGTGAGTTCATCTGAACGTGCCCAGGAACAGCTGGCCTTGACCTGCCATTTCTTACACAGTCTGGGCTCCTCCCTCAATTACAAGAAGTCACAAATGATTCCAAGCCAAAAACTCCAATTCATCGGAGCGATCCTGGATACTTCCTCAGGGAAAGCCTTGCCTCCCGAGGAGAGAGCTCACCACATTCTGCAGATGGTAACGAAATTTCAAAATGCCCTACATCTACCGGCATTCGACTTCCTAAGGTTGCTAGGCCTCATGGCATCCTGCATTTTTCTGGTGCCAGAGGCCTGATTGAGAATGAGATCTCTTCAGTGGGCCCTCAGGACTCCATGGTCCCAGTTTTCGGGGATGATGTCAGATCTTCTACAAGTCCCAACCAAAGTGGCTCAAGATCTCAGGACCATGAGCTCTCTTCTGCAATTTTGCCGAGAATTGAAAACCTTTCTCTTTAGGTAGATAGCCCTGTTTTTTTCTGGGGGACTTGTCCTGATTTATATCCTCTACCTTTGATGTTGTCATCTGCACCAAAATACGATTAAGTTTGTCATGTGCGCGCTGCAAATACAAAAACAAAAAAAAAATCTTCTATGGTGTGCTTGCAAGCAGAATATCATCAAGGGGGAACCGTTTTGGCAACCATGGCCGGAGATAACGAGGGTGACGGATGCCTCACTCACGGGGTGGGGAGCCCACACCAACGATCTGACAATCAGCGGCCTTTTGGAGCTGAGAGCAGTCAGACTAGCGCTGAAGGCTTTTCTGAATGTCCTGATAATGACGGACAACACAGTGGCCATGCACTACCTCAACAAAAGAGGAGGTGTAGGATCACCACTGTGCAGAGAGGCAATGCAGTTCTGGTTCTGGACAATGCAAGAAGGAATCTCTCCATCGGCAGTTCACCTAGCCGGAGAGCTAAACACGGTGGCAGACGCTCTGAGCAGGCAGAGCAGTCTCCCATGAATGGGAGCTAGCTCAGGAAGTCCTTCAAGAGATCTTCGCCCTTTGGGGAACCGCTCAAGTAGATCTGTTTGCGACCGGGACAAACCAGAAGTGCGAATTGTATTGCTCAAGCGAATTTTCCCCGAGAGGAGCTCTAGCGGGCGCGTTCGTAGTGGACTGGGTATTTCCACTCCTTTACGTGTTTCCTCCAGTCCCAGTGATTCCTCACGTAATCAGGAGGTTGAGAAAGTTCAGGAAAACCATGATCCTAATTGCCCCGGATTGGGCCAGGAGGACGTGGTACCCAGACCTTCTGGACATGTCCATCTGCCCTCCAATAAGTCTTCCACAAAGGGAGGATCTTCTCTCGCAAGAGGAAGGTCGAGTTCTCCATCAAGAGGTCAAGACACTCAGCCTTCACGCATGGTTTCTGAGAGGCTAACATATAAGGATTGGGACCTCCTGGATGACGTAATGGAGATTTTGCTTTCGGCCAGGCGGCCAGCAACAAAATCCCTGTACCGGTGTCGTTGGAATAAATTCAGTGACTGGTGCAGGGATAAGAATGTGGATCAATTTCCTAATACACTTGGCCAATTTGGGGCTCCAGATTGGCACTATAAAAGGATATCAGGCAGCGCTATCTTTCTTTAAGCGTTCCTCCTATTTTAAAATACCCTTAGTAATTCAATTCTTGAAAGGGCTAACAAATGTGTACCACCCCCCCTCAAAGCCCGTCTGGGATTTGATTTTAGTCTTGAACATTTTCATGTGTGCCCCTTTCAAACCTTTACATTCTTGCCCATTAAGACTTTTCACTCTTAAAACAATTTTGTTGGTGCTATAACATCAGCCCGCAGGGTTAGTGAGTTGCAGGCACTTTCTTGTAAGCCTCCTCGCACCATTTTCCATAGAGACTAAGTTATTCTAAAAGTCAAACCATCTTCCTTGCCTAAAATAATCTCTGATTTCCATCTGTCACAGATAATTACCTTACCTTCTTGTTATCCTCCTCCTCATGCTAGTAAGGAAGATGAAAGGTTGCATAGACTGGACCCAAAAAGGGCTCTCAGTTTCTACATTTCTAGATTGTAAAATCTTAGACAATGTGACCAACTATTTGTTGGGTATACTGGACACAAATTGGTCCTTGGAGTGTCTAAAAAAACTCTATCCAGACGGATAATTCTAGCCATCTCTGAGAGCCTCCAGATGGATTAAGGGCTCATTCAACCAGAGGCATGGCAACTTCCATGGCTCTTCAGAGTGGTGTCCCGGTGCAATGCACACCTTTGTGAAGCATTACTGCTTGGACTCTACTTCATATCAAGGAGGACTCTGCAAAAGCTGTCCTTCATTCAGTCCATAATTGAAATTTCTGGTACTCCCTCCTCCAAATTCTTACTGCTTTGGGAGCCTATCTAAAGCCTATCTAAAGACGAGGAATACTTGGGAGGACACAATCCATTCGAAGAACAAGTTACTTACCAACTGTAATGTTCTTTCGATTGGATGTTCCTCCCACGTATTCCTCATTCCTCATAATTCCAAGCTGCGGGGACATGATTAAGGATGCGCCCATGTTGACACCTTCAATATCATCATTCACAATGATCAAATGCCAGTACTGCTCCGCCGGATTACGAGTCGGCGCAAATACCGCCAGAGCCAAAAGGAACCAGCGCTATTACAGCCGGCACAAATACAGCCGGCGGTAATAGCCCCAACAACACAAAGCGCAATTACAGCCATATCCCAAGTACATGTACGGTGGTATTGGTGCCGAAATCCGGCGCCAAACAGCTGAGAATTACCTCCAGCTGGAGGTAAATGAACCCAGGTGTTGGGAATCAAGCCACAGGTGTTCACAATGCTCGCCAGAGGGCTATATAAGACACACCGAGGCCCAAAACACTGATTCCAACACCATGCTGCCATTCAGTGCTTTAGGCTGGAACAGGCAGCTGCTCATGGTGTGCCTGGAGCTTGAGATGCAAGCCAACCAGGTCAGGGCACAGGGACTACAGGTTGGTGGGGGTGGAATGAGAAGGAGGAGGAGGAGGAGGTGGAGTAGGAGGAGGCGGAAGAGGAGAAGGGCACCAGCAAGGTGAGCATACAACCCCAGGGCCAGGCCCTTTGTGACACCCAGTTTGTTACCGAGTACCGCCTGAGCAGGGAGACCGTCACCGAACTGCTGGCCACAATCCAGGAGGACATTGGGAGCAGGATCAGTATCCACACAGCTGTGCCCCAACTGGTGAAGCTGGTGGCAGTCCTGCAGTTCCTGGGTACCAGCACCTTCCAGCACTCAGTGGCCGTGATGCATGGCATGGCTCAGCAACATTCAGCACAATCCTGGGCCAGGTACATGTCAACCAACACATTGCACTGCCCACCACCCAGGCCCAGGTGAATGACATGAAGGCACAGTGTTATGTCATTGCACAACTGCCAAATGTGATAACAGCAATCGACTGCACCCATGTTGCGTTGGTTGCTCCCCAGTCCCATGAGGCTGTATAGAGGAACCGGAAGCTCTACCAGTCCCTCAACGTGCAGGTGACTTTTGGTCCTGACCTCATCATTACCCACTGCTGCGCCCGATACCCAAGTTACTCCCATGACTGCATGGTCCTACGCAACAGCACACTGCCAGGATACATGAGCGGCATAGAGGACAATGGACCTGGATAGTGGGTGAGTACAAACTGTGCCACATATGCACAGGGTAGCACAAGTCGAGACGAGAAAGGGGCGGGGGATAGCAACACTGAAAGGAAGCATTGCATGTCTAGAGAAAGCACTGTCAGCACCTGCACCAACAAGGAGGGGCATCCAAGGGAGCATGTACACCTTGGACACACCTCGACATACACATGCTGACGGACACACACCGCTGTCATCCCAATGACACATCAGACCACAATGCATCTTGAATGTGGCACAGCACAGATCCACCCAGCACCCCACAGCATGTCCACCCATACCACAGACGTCTGCCCATGTGCAGTCACCTAGGACAGACCACATAATACCCGCCACAATGACACAGGGTGCGTGTACTGGACAATGAATGCATGGCTTCATTAATTAAGGCTGCACACCCATCACACATACACATTGCATGGGTGGGATGCACACATGAATGCTCCCAGCTAACAATGCCCACATACATTGAGACAGCCGACCCATGCATGAGACAATTGGCGGATGTCTGTATTCCACACCATGCAGTTGACTCTGGATATCCCCAGCTGGTGTGGTTCATGACCCCTGTGCATGACCCACGTACACCGCACGAGACTGCCAGGTGCGATGCTGGTGCTTAGATCGCACTGGTGGAGCCCTGATGTATGCCCCTGCCAAAGTTCGGAAAATAATATTGGTGAGTGCAATGCTCCACAACATCTGCCTGAGGAGGACTGTGCCGCTACCGACCCCCCATAACCCCCCCCCCCGCGCATACCCATCCCATCACAGATGCAGAAGATGAGCATGTGGCAGGAGCCAGAGCAGACACTCGCACTAAAATGGATGGTGTGAGGGAAGGGAGACAGGCCTAGCAGGCACTAATAGACAATTACTTCTAGTATGATGACCTGACTCAGTCAATTACCATCACAGTGTGAATAAAGTTCACAAGAGCACACACATGAATGTCCTCGCATAATTGAAGTTCAAACTTGTTTGATCAACAATCCGGTTTCTCCCCGCCCTCCACCAACACCCCAGAACACAATCTGCACTCCCCTGCCCTCTGCCAACACCCCTGCACACAATACCCCCCGCAAATCCCCCTTTCCCTGCCCTTCACCAACACCCCAGCACACAATACCCCCTCCTTCCCTGCCCTCCGTTGTGTCCATTGAATGGCTACTCAAGCCACCATTAGTCATGCCATCTCCCATGGCCTTACCCTCTTCTCACAATCCCCGTCATCTGGTGATTGTGTGCACAGATGGCGAACGGACCGCTGCCCAGGGGTGCTCTGGCACGACTCCTCTGTTGGTGTGGTTGACGTGGATGGTATTGATGTTGCCCCTTGCAGGGCATCGCTTTCCCGGGTTTGTTCTGCAAAGGCTGTCACCCTCACACAACTCATGCACCCTTTGCCCGAACTCAGTCAGTGAAGCAGTGCATCAAGGTGTGGTTAAATGCATCTTGGGGCTAGGGGTTGTATGTCGTTTCCTTTGTGGGGAGGTGGTGGAGGCGCGGGAAGCGCACCTGCAGACGGCCATGCTGCTTCCTCGTCCTCTGACGCCTCTGGAGATGCTAGTGTGCCTGTAGAGTGTGAGAAACCTGAAGGTGTCTCACCCACTAGACCCCAGGGATCTGTCATCCAGGTGGCCAGGACACTACCATCACTATTGGATCCAGTTCCTGGGGGTGGACCAGTGCAGGAGGATCACCTGGATGAGGGTCTTCGGGGAGTGGAAGTGGGCCCTCCGAAGGGTGAGATGCGGTATCCCCTTTCCTGTAACACCTTTTCCCTATATACCCAGTAGGATACTTGGAAACTCAAACCTCCCCCGCCCCCTTTCCGACAAACACTTTGTCACGGACAGTTCATCATGAGTGACAACGGACTAACATCAGAGCTGTATACCGATCATGTCCCAACACAACACCCTGGTCAGGCAATTACTAATCATTACACACACCTGACTCCCATCGCACTTCTTCACACAGATAAAAGGAGGAGCATGAAAGCACACTCTAAGCAAAGAAAAGCACATGAGTAAGCAGCAGCTCCAAGGTGGCAATTGAACACGAGGAGAAAGGGGGCGAGACCAGAGAGGGTTGCAAGAAGGGAAGTACCCTTGACCTCTAGAAACCGTTACTTTTAAGAGCCTTGGAAAGGGAGAACCTAAGACTGGGAACTGAAGCTGAGCAAGCCTACGCTGTGCATCAAAAGCATCCGGGGCACTCCTGTGTCGATAACCCAGGATGGGAGCAGCGACAGCGGCCGTGGTACTATCCTTGGCTCCTGCAAGCAATGCCGCGCAAGTGGAAGCAACACAGCCGGTGAGTTAGAGAAACCGATATGAAATCAGCTTGTGTTTGACCCAAGGTTGCAAGCAGCAACATTGTATGAAGAAATCCACATAGGACAGTGTTTGAAGCGCATGTGATGAAAGGCGCAAACAAGTGGAAACTAAAGGAGTGAATGTACTTGGTAAAAATAAATCCTATAACTTGTGCAGAGTAGTCCGGCACCGCGTGGCTGCTCATTCACTCTCTGTTAGGTATCCACCTGAATGGCAACTGCATTGTAAGAATGGTACTTTGTATCGTACTGCGACTGGTCAAGCTAAACCCTATGCACATTTGAAAGTCTTCGATAAGTATCAAGCGAACTGCAATTGGTCCGAGCCCGGATGAGGGAGACTAATTGAATGTGTAGAAGAGATCTGAGCCTGGCTAAGGGGCATCCGGAGTGAATAGTGAGTCACCTGAGAAGGAAAGGAGTAAAGGTATTTGGACCCAGCTGAGGGAGATCCGGGTTGAACAGTCAGTCACCAAAGAAGGAATATTTTTGGAATCTTACAATAAAGGGATCTGAGCCTGGCTGAGGAGCAGGGGGTTCCAGGGAGAGACACCACCAATCATATAGTTAGAAGAAGAAAGGAACTTTTTATTTTTGTTTTGTACATCAGGTCCTCCAAATCAAGAGACTTTGATGGAAAAGAGACTTGAGCACAGAAGGCTCTGATGCTAGAATTGGAACTGTATCCTCGTGTCAAGGAAGCCAGAGTGAGTTCTTGGCTCGAGTGAACCGCCTTGCCCCATGCTGAAGACGTAGGGAAAGGAGGTCAACGGCCCGAACATCCTGACTTATCATTTTGTGAACCCTATTTATAAAGTGGCAGTAAGGATTGGCAATAGGTTTTTTAGTATAGGCCCTTTTCTTTTGACAAGACTCCACTAGGACTGCATTATTATTGTTTGATAGTTATAGCTTGCTCGCTTTTGTAGATTTACGTTTAGATAGGCGTTTTTCCCCCCTGCCGGGCCTGTCCCCCTTCCCTCACGCCATCCCTGTGAGAGTTTTTCACCCCCTTGTGAAAGTTCAATAAATACCCTTGAACTGTGGTCACTTGTATCGGTCTTACTTCCATACCATGCCTTCCTTACAAGGGTAGATAGGGGATGGCGTTAGGACATATTCTCCTACGTGTTCTGCATACACAACAGTAACTTCAGGGTGATGGGTGTGGCACTGGGCTATAGGACTGATGCGCGTGCCTGGTCTGGTTGTATTTGGTAGTAGATTTGCCACAATGGCAACATGTGTGGGAAGGGGGGTTTTCCCATTGTGGGATTGAATTTGGCCATGGTGGCCTGGCAGGGGTGTACACTGCTGGCCTATCTCTTGATTGACTTGCATGCATCTGCTCTCCATGCCCCAAATTAAGACACACATGGTTATTATGGGGTTTGGGGGCCTTTTACTTGTCACTGCCAGGTTCCGATGGGGCACTGCTGTGCCCCCGCCATGGCTATGTGGTGCATGGTGCTTGGCTGTGTCCCTTGGCTGCCCTCGACACTGCTCTTTGTAAGGATGGCGTCTATCAAACAGAGACAGACGAAAGTGATCTCAGTTCAATGGTGAACGCTATGACCATCAAATGATAATAATGCAGTCTCTATCAAAATAAAAGGGCCTATACTAATAAACCTAGTGTCAATCCTTCTTAATACAAAAGGGCGTGGGACAATAATGTATGCAACAAAGAAAAGTGTTCAAGAAATAATGTGTCAGGACGGTTGAGCAGTTGGCTTCCCTTTCACACATTTTCAGCACGGGGAAAGGTGGCACGTTGGAGCTTCGCACACACTCCGGCTTCTCTGCCACGAGGATACAGTTCAAAGCATCGACAGCAGGGCCTTCTGCCAAAGTCTCTTTTCCAATAACAGTCTCTTACTGCAGAGGGCCTGTTGTAACAAACAACTATCAAAGTTCAATTTCTATTAGGATCTTCACATGCACACATTCTCGCTGTCAGTATTTATAATGGGTCTCCCTCCTTCAGGCTTGGACCCCTTTTTACCACAGTGTTTACTCATGGCCTCCCTCGTTCGGGCTCCCTTGTTTGTTTTCAGATCCTCTTGATTTTAAAACTGAAGACTTTCAAATATGCAATGAGTTTTGCTTAAACCGTCACAGGACCACTTGGATTTACTTCATACCATATTCTCATCGAACTTTCGGCTTTAGCTTCTCTTGGTGGAATACCTTACAAAGACCTTTGATTGAGCATACTCGTGGTGCGGGACCACTCTGTTAACGGTATCGTATCTTTCCTTCGGAAGTTCAAACATTCATCGGCAGTTTAGCTTTACTTGCATCTTTCACGCATTTAACAATGTTCGTTCCAGTGCTTGTTATTCAATGTTGCCGGTTGCAACCTTGACTACAACACAGACCGGTCTTGCATCGGACTCCCCAACCGACCGGCTTTGTTGATCTCTCTGCTACTTTGTTCTTGGGGCCAAGGGTGATACACCGGCGGCTGCCGCTCCTCCCCACCTTGGTTGGTTACGCCCGAGGCCCTTTGGTATCTCCGACACACAATGCAGGAGTCAGCCTGGCTTCCTGGCCTTATGCTTTCTGCTTCGAAGGTTTCTATAAAGTAACGGTTTCTTGCCGAAAGGTTCAAGGGTATTTTCCTCCTTGCAAACCCTGCTTAGTTTCCCATCTTTCTCCCCCCGTTCAGCAGCCGACTCGAAACTACTGTACCTTTTGTGTGCTTTGCCCCGCTCAGAGTGTGCTCTCATGCTCCGCCTTTTATCCATGTGGAGAAGTTTAATCGAAGCCGGGTGTGAATGATTGTCAGTAATTGACTGACTTTGCCTGACCATATTAGCGGGACATGTCGGGTACACTTCTCGGGTGTGAGTCTGTTTTCTCCCAGAGCAGGAGTGAAAGTGTTTGTGTTGGGAAAGGGGGATGGGGATACCGTTCCCACGTATCCTACCTGGTAGGATGGGGTAAAGGTGTTTCAGAGGGAGGGATACCGCGCCTCGCCATTTGATGTCCCACTCACTCCCCGATGACAGTTCACACATGTGATCCTCCCGCACTGGTCCACCCCTAGGGTCTGGATCCAAAGGTGATGGCTGTGCCCTGGCCACCTGAGAGTTCCCCAGGGACTAGCGGGTGAGACACCTTCTGGTTTCTCACATCTGACTCACAGAGGTGGCATTGGTGCACTGGCACATCAGTGCTGCAATAGGCACCAGTAGTGGCTTCCACACTGTGCCCGCAGTCGCAGTGCCCGGCTCATGGGTCGTTCCATTGGAGGATGCTGAGCTAGGCTGTTGGAGTTACATGCAAATGTTGGGGGGGTTGACTCACCTTCTGCCACCTGGCTGCCAGCAACCGCCTCTGCACCTCCAACATCCTCTATACCCTCCATGTCAAGGGCCATGCAGCACTTTTCTTCTCACAGCGTGAGGTCAAGTTCCTGTGGTGGGCCTCCCCCTGTGGCCATGGTGTCCTGTCTGTGCATTCCCCAGACCTGCACATGCAGGTCATTCCACTGTTTCCTCCAGTCTTCCTTGTCACGGGGTACGCAGCCGACTGCAGAAACCTTTGACTCACCGCCGGACAGATTTGGGTGCACCGCTAGGAGGGGGTTTTGCACTGTCTTGCGCCATAGAATTACTCATGATTGGCCACAACCTCATCCACCAACACCACCAGCTCACCCACTGTGAATTTGGGCTTTTGCAGGCGATCCTGGGCTTCATTGCCCCTAACCCTCTCCTGTGACATTTCTGCTACTCAAGGAGTGTGGATGGCTGCCAGGGGCTATGATTTTAAATGGATTGTGATCTTCAAAATGGCCTCTGCAGTGCTTCCCGTTCTGGCGGTGATGTGTTTCCCACTGGACCTAATTGTGCCGGCGCTAATAACGCTGGCGGGGGTAGCACTAATAGCGCCAGTATTTGGGCGGTATCCCGCCTTTCGGCTCTGTTTCCGGCAGGCGAAATAAGCGTTAACGTGTGTGCTTGTGACGGTAACGCTATTTGCACTGGCCGGAAATAACGCCTGCTTACTGGCCAATTTTTGATGAGGCCTAAGAAGAGATATAACCCACGGTTTGAAAACTAGCAGGCCAAGAAAACCTGGTTTAAAAGGCAGCACTAGGCCCACTTCTGTCAATGTTGGGAGACTCAAAATCCCATTGCTTAAAAATGCAGGTGACCCCTGACAAAGCCACTGAATATATATCAGAACCCTAGGAACAAATGTGCCACTCGATGTAGCAAGCAATGGTGTGAGA
Organism: Ambystoma mexicanum; assembly: GCF_040938575.1. Taxonomy (NCBI): domain Eukaryota; kingdom Metazoa; phylum Chordata; class Amphibia; order Caudata; family Ambystomatidae; genus Ambystoma; species Ambystoma mexicanum. The sequence goes on from NC_090922.1 coordinate 388,318,219, forward strand.
GTGGTGAGTTTGGTTGCCAAATTTAAAATCTGGTAAGTTGTGGTTGGGGCCTTCAAGTAGAAGGGTCCCAATCCCTCAACCCATTAAGTACCCAGATGATCTATTGGGAAACAATGGGGGTAGCAGTGGTGAGAGACTTACTACGTGGAGGCAGAACGATGGACTTCAGCACACTCAGCTCGGAAATAGGCATACACGAAGGACAACACATAATGCACACTTCACTCTTCACTAGATTAAAACAGAAATGGCTGGGTACAGATGGACCACTACAGGATAACGACACATTAGAAACACTATACGGTATTTGGGAGGGCGGGCACGTGGTGTCAAGAATATATGAGCTATTAATGTCACAGAAGGGGGGACAAGCTGGTGCAGACCAGGCGAAGGTGGTAGGCAAACTTGCAAGAGCAACTAACAAACTAACAGATGCATCCTGGGGTAGAGTACTAGCCTATCATAAAAAAGTGTTGAGGAAAGCGAAGCTTCAGTTAATACAGCTGTATGTAACCCATAGGGCATACCTAACCCCGAAGAAGATTGCCAAATTTAGCAAGGCAATGGAACAGACCTGCCCGAAATGCAGACCTGCTGCATATGTTCTGGGCTTGTGCAAAGATCCGGCAATATTGGGAAGAGGTAACGCAAGCCTTAGCCAAGGCAGGTATAACATTGGACACAAGTACCCCCTGTGGCCTGCATGCTTGGCATTTCTGCGCAACCACAACAGGCAAGACATGTCAGCAAGCTTAAAGACTTACCATATATCCTAGCGAAACGTAGAATAGCAATGGGGTGGAAAGCGCACAAGAGTCCAGAAGTGCATCTGTGGTGGAGTGATCTCCAAAAATGGATGCTTGCAGAAACCTCAGTGTGGCAGGAAGCGGCCCGCCTAGGAGAACAAAATGTAGACCTAGACTCCTAGAAGCACATGATGCAGGAACTGGTTGCCTCGGCGCGCAATGATACCCGAATAATAACAAAGGTCCCGCCACAGGCAGCGCACTGATGTTAACGTATATACCTAATACAAGTTGATGTAAGCTGTTATAACAATGTATGTGGAATAGGCTGGGGGGGATGGAAGGGTGTTGGAAGGGTGTTGGGAGGTGAGGGGGGGCAGGAATATACAGATGCAATTGACTGGACATTCGCATGCAAATGGGAAAGGCAGGAGGCAACCCCGGACAGACCACGGGCAGAGCTTTGGTGTGGCAGCAGAAAGCCCCTTCACTTCCAGATGTCCTAAAAACAGTTGATATCCCAATTCCTGAACACACCCACCCTAGATACGAGAAGACCTAGCAAGCTACCAGCCGATCACGAGCCTCCCATTCATTGGCAAAGTCATAAATAAGGTAGTTGCTAACCATCTACTTACAAAAGTCGTGCAACTCAGTCTGCTCCGGGTTTACCAATCCGGGTTCCAACCCAAATGCAACTCTGGAACATCCAACATCGAGGTGGTCGATGCCCTGCAGGTTATCGACAAAAGGGACTTTTGCCTGCTAGTCCTTCTGAACATGGTTGTGTTTGACATGGTCGACCATCTCACACTTTCCATGCTGTGTGCTTACATGATGAATCTTTATGGCACTATCATGACAATGTTCACGTACCTATCTGGCAGGCACCAGGCTCTCCACATAGGCTCCCTCAGCTCTGAATGCTGCCCGTTCCCCAGTGGTGCCCCTCAGGGTTCCATTCTCTGTTATCTTTAACTTCTATGCAGAACTGCTGTGCTCACTCATAGATGACCCCAACATCGCATTACAGCAGTATGCAGATGATGCACAGTTATACGTCAAAGTCAAGGGTCCACAAGATATCGCTTGCTTTGCTCATGCCTTGCAACCATTCAAATGTGGATGACAAGTGCCTACTTAAAGCTTTTTTTTAAAAAAAAAATCTTTATTGGTTTTAACAATTTGTAATCAAACTTATAACATTATCAATGCAAAGTTCATAGTTCACACATCTTTAATTCCCTTCCCTCCCTCTTCCAAGACCACAGTCTATTCATCAATCCTCTTTGTGCCAGCTTTCGAGCCTGGGCTATCTGCTTAGTCTGAGGTAGCGCCTGACGCATTGGGATGGAGCAATGGCACTGTTAGCGCTATCCATCGGTGCAGGTCCTCGCTGGTGTCTAGCCTCTGTTCTTGAATTGCGGTTTCCCATGCTCCAGTTTCAGCCTTTATCCACCTCGTGAGGTCCCCCCACCATTGTGCCTCGCTTAGGTTTTTGGGGCTCTTCCATCCCATGGCTATGCGTCTCTTCGCCGTTATATATACTAGGTCCTTAAGCCAGTTCAGAGGTTTGTTTTTTCTGCTGCGTTTGTATCTGCCCAGGATATAGGCTGCCGGCGTTTGCACTTCCGCTTCAATGCCCACTCCTGCCACTCTTGCCTTCACTTGCGCCCATAAACCTTGTATCACTGGGCAACCCCAGAACATGTGGGTCATTCCTACCCTGGGTTTGTTGCATTTGGGGCATACCTGGGTTCCTCGCCCTTGAACTTTGATATGGCTTCTGGTGTGAGGTATGCTCTATTGGTGATGTAAAGCTGGATAAGTTGTAGGCGGACATTTCTAGAGTTTTTTTTGTGATGGTGGGTTATTTTCCCCCATTCTTTGTCTTCAAATTCTAGGCCCAGTTCGTTTTCCCACTTCGCCCTGAATTTGAGCTTGTTTCTGGTTGTACCCTGTATCAATGCTTCGTAAAGCCGTGAGGTTTCGTGGGCCCCTTCGGCTGTGTCTAACATTGTTTCTATGATCTTGTGCTCCGTTGCCAGGTTGGTGGCTCCGGGCCATCTGTCCCTCATACCCTGCACCACCGCCCTGTGGGGCAAGAACTGTCCAGTAGGTAGCCCTGTAGCCTCCCTGAGTTCGACGAACGTTAAGATCTCCTGTTCCTGTACCAGGTCTCCCAGTGTAGCCACACTGTAGGGCTCCCACTGGGTACTCGTTTCCATTTGTCCCCATGGGCTGTTCGCCATGATTGCTGCAATGGGGATTTGTGGGGAGTACGGGTCCACTATCCCCACTGTCCAACAGGCACGTTTCCAAAGCTGGGTCCCTAATTTGGCCAGGTATGGTCTGTTTTGTAGTGCACCCGCCTCAACCCAAAGTAGGTCCCTGAGTAACAGCCGAGGCAGAGCTGGTTGGAGGAGTCGGGTGTCTGTTGTGATCTCGTCGGCCATCCATCGCACCACATGCCTCAGTTGACTTGCCAGGTAGTATAGTTCAAAGTTGGGAACTTTCATTCCTCCCTTATCGTAGGGTCTCTGTAGTGTCTCCAACACCACCCTGTGTCTGCCTCCCTGCCAGAGGAATCTTCTGCAAAGTTTGTTTGTCTCTGAAGACTGAAGGGGGGACATTGAATGGGACATTGGTGAAATTGTGCAGTAGGCAGGGTAGTGCCACCATCTTGAGGAGACCCGCCCTTCCAGCCACTGAGAGCGGCAGCTTATTCAAAAAGTCCATTGATTTCTCGAGGGCATCTTTGGCTCTAACCGTGTTGAGGATGCGTTCTGTTTTTGGGTTTTGGTGTATGGTGATTCACAGGTATCTGAAGGAAGTTGTCTGCCATTGGAGGGCCAAGGGGGTTGGGGGGGATCTGGATTCATAGCTATGTAGTGCAGCGAGAGGGTAGAGGCAAGACTTATCTTTGTTAATCTGGATCCTCGTATATCTGTGGAATCCATCTAGGGTCTCTAGGATATAAGGCAGGAGGTGTTCAGGATTGTGTAGGTATAATAGTGTGTCGTCGGCATACATCAAGATGAGGTGGGTCACGCCATCTATCTCAATGCCCCCGTCTCCGTATTCTCATCTAAGGTAAGCCGCCATGGGTACAGTGGCGTTAATGTATGACATGGGGGACAGTGGGCATCCTTGGCAGGTGCCTCTGTGGAGAGGCCATGTTAGGCAGAATCCTGTGAAGTTCCCTTGGGGACTACTGCAAGAATATTAAGACTACAGGAGTAAGCAGTAAACCCAATTGGTGGCAGTCTGTACCACCCAGATTTACCTGGCAGCTGTGGCTGAGCAGTCAGACTTCTCTCAAGAAGAGTAAGGCAGTATATAGAGTATACACAATAGGGCCAAAAACACAGTGGAACAAGCAAACACTGACCAGAGCTTTGTATCAAAAGTATATAATTATTTATTTACCACACACTTTAGAAAATACACTAGCACTATAAGACAAAGCAAGTTCAAAACACAATCAGAAAAGTATTTACACCTCCCCTAGCAATTACTTGACAAGTCTAAGTTAAAACACCACTTTTTGTCAAAACATAGGTGAGCGCGTAACTTAGATGGCACTCCAATAATTAGGTAAAAGGGAGAGAAAAAGGCAGAGCATAAAAATAAAAAAATTCCCAACACTTTTCTAAGTCCAAAGCAAGTCAGTGAAGGCAGTATACACTGTAGAGCCAAAGCTCATAGACCAGGCCCACTTTAAATGTAGCAAAGCGAAATGTGCCCAGGATCACACGGTTTAAAATGCACTAAAAGTCTTTGCAGAGTGTTCAAAAGAGGATGGGGTGATTCGAGAAGTAAAGTTAGAAGGTCTGGAGCCAACCCAGTTGGAAAGCCAAGGATTTAAGGGTCACCTTAGCAATCTGAAGAAAGGGAGGCCAGGTGAAACACAGTACCTTAAAGAGAGAGGAAGCTCCAGCGGCGGCAGTTGTTCCTGGCAGTGGATGCAAGTTGTGGTTCCGACCAGGGGAAGAGAAGATCTCGTCGAGGAGGAAACTTGTAGTCGTTGCACTGCCCAGGGAAGAGACCAGCCGCGGAGTTCGTCGGTAAAAGGTGCGTTCCTTATATTCGCGGTCAAAGTGGTGAAGCTTGGCTATCCGGTCGCCAAGGTGCTTGGCACGGGCGAGTCGATCAAGAGACGTCTTTGGAAGGCGAAGTGGCGAACTGGTTGATCCCACCAGCTCAGAGGGAGAAGACTCTTCCAGCAGAAGATCTCCTCGTGTCGTCGGGAAAGTGGCAAGGTCGTTGCAGCAGGGCTCCACCGGTGGTATCGTCCTTGCAGATTGCTCAGCTTCTTCCCTCTTCAGATTCTTAGGTCCTGTGGCGACTTCTGAAGTTCCAGTCCCAAAGGCCCTGCTTTTATGCAGAAAACCCCCCATTCAACAGCCTAGCTGTCACTCATACATGCTAAGTGGTGAGCCGGGCGGCTCACCACTGGGCCAATCAGAATAGAGTGCGACTTGAGTTGCTAAGGCAACGCAGTCCAGGGTGCCAATTCCCCTCCCCACACATCCTGTGAAACCCAGACAGAGTGGCACCATTTGGAGGGCTTCTGTGGAGAAGCCCACCAAAAAGTGGAACAAAGGGCTCGACCTTGGTCAAAGTTACAGAGACGGACACAAATGCCATTTTAGAAAAGAGTTCTGGCAAAAAGACCCAACCGTTGATTTAATATTAAATAAATAAACCGGCGGTATCTTGCACCAAAAAGTGGTGCGTTTAAAATCAATGGGAAAATCCCATATGAAATATTCCGGTGGAATATTTCGCGTGGTAACCGCTGCCAGCAGCCAGAAACTCGACAAGGGGGGACTGGACAGTGCCCCCTTGAAAACAGACCGAGGGGCAATATAATTAACCCCTTCCAGTACTTCCACAGTGTGATGGTTTGTACTGGTTCTGTTCACAATGTAGGACTAGTAAAGTCAATGGTGACTTTACATGCCTTGGGAGACAGTAGTCAGTCCCAGGGTATGGAGTCTATGTTTGGTGGTCACAATGACACCTCTGTGTTACTGCACTGAGGGTGCTGTGTAACACACATGAAAAACAGATGATACCTATGGAGTAAAAGACCCCATAACGCATAAGCACACAAAAAGTCAGAGACATATCTCAAATCATGCCTAAGAGTGGGAGTAAAAGAGTTTCACTCTTAGCAGGAGAAAAAAAAACAAACCCCAAAAATCCAGCAAAGCTGCTGGGGGACTCACTAGGTTTGGGAAATTAGCCTTATAAGAGAATTCTCCCTAACAGGCCATTTGTTGGAGTATGTTTTATTCGTGCGAACCCTGGCGGTTGGATTGGTGTATACTAGTTGGGCCCATTTAAAAAAATGCGGGTCCTATCCCCATTTTCACCATGGTGGCATATAGCCATTCCCACTGTACTGAATCTAAGGCCTTAGTAGCATCTAGTGATGCGACTGCGTATTTCTGAGGCCTTTTTCCTGTGCTATATATGACTTGGTGCAACCTGCGCAGGTTCTCGGTGATGGAGCGCCCTGGCACGTAGCCCGTTTGGTCCTGGTGGATCAGTAGGGGAACTACTCTACGCAATCTATTCGCTCGCAGGGCAGTTAGGATCTTGCTGTCTACCTATAACATGGAGAGAGGCCTATATGAGCCGCAGTCTGTTCCGTCTTTCTCAGGTTTGAGCAGGGGGATGATTACGGCCTTCCTCATGGTGTCGGGGAGGGTGTCGCTTTCATAAGCCTCGTTGAACACTTGGGCCAGTAGTGGGGCCAGGGTCTTTTCGTATGACTTATAGAACTCCCCGGGGAGGCCATCCGCGCCCGGGGATTTTCCAGACGGTAGGGATCTAATGGTTACCATTACTTTGTCGGGAGTGATGGGTTCGTCCAGGGCTTCTGCCATCTGTGTGTCTAATTTGGGCAGCTTAATGATGTCCAGGACATCGTTGATTTCGGTGTCGGCAGGGGATGTGGTACTGGAATAGAGGTTTTGATAAAACTCAGAGAAGGCTGAATTAATTTCTTCTTGCGTGTGTGCAGTGGTGCCGTCTGGTTTGCGTATATGACAAATGGGTGTCCGGGGAGTCTCCCTCTAATAAAGCCAGGCTGAGTTTCCTGGGTTTATCTACTAGAGCATGGGTTCTTTCGGTGTATTTAGCATGACTTAATTTCCCCAGGGTCTCCCAATGTGTTAAGCAGGTTTGCCTGAGTTCGGTCTCCCTTTGCAAGTGTTCCGGGGTTGAGTCAGCCCTCCCTTCCAGTTATCCCAGCTCCCTTTCGGTGCGTTCTAATGAGGTTGTGATGGATCTCTGGGCGCCTCCTACAGCTGCAATCATTTCTCCTCTCATAACCACTTTCTATGCTTCCCACGCCGTGCTCATGTGCCTCAAACTATTCAGGTTTGTCTGCCAGTATTCCTTGGTACTATCTCTTATATTCTCTTGGAAGGCCGTGTCGAGCAGGGTGTTTTGCTCACCTGGTTCCACGGGGACGCCACCCAGCAGTTGGGACTCAGGTATGCTTCTCTGCGGTTCCCAGGTGTGACCAGCAGGAGGGTTCTGCCTGGAATACAGGTGGGCAATGTTCAAGACTGGGCAACTGGGGTAAACAGTCCCCCACCGGTGCGTATACCTGCGGCCTCACTGGACCTCTCCTCACCTTGTTTTTAATGCAGGTGTGCTCTCCGTCCTACCTTCTTGGCAGGGGCGCGTTGTGCTTGGTGGGCGTTTGCGATTGAGTTACTTCACTGATGCCGGCCCGCTTTGAGTCTTTCAGGTAGGTCTTATTGCTGTACTATATTATTGTCCTTGCATGCCTTTTTGGTTTAAATAATGTCTTTTCTCTTCCTTAGGTGCACGGAAGTCCAATATGTGGCATAGACTGAATTGAGTCTCGCCGGTAAGTAATGGCGTTTTTAGAGCGCCTTGATGCGGTGAGTAGGCGCTACGCGCAGCGCTATGATGCCTTGCCTCATGCTAACCTGTTGTCTTGTCTTCCCACAGGTCGCGGTGCCCACCCGGAGCATAGAATTCCTGAGGCGACGCTGGTCGACGAGTGGCTTGCGAGGTAAGCTTTTCGACACCGTTCATTAAATTTTAAAAATGTCTAATGCCTTGTTTCTCCCTTTTTGCAGATCCGTCGGTTTGGGAGGAGCGCTGGTTCCAGGATGCTGATCTCAAGAGCCGTGGACAGCTAACGATGAAATTACAGGTAAGCTGCTGCTAACAATGTCTTTTTTCTCATTTACAGATCCTGTTCTTCCGAGGTTCGCGGGTGCAGCTGAACACGGTGAGCGTCACGTTGCAGAATTGCAAAGTAACGCCAAGCGTGTTATCCCAGTCGGGTGTGGTTTAAATAGATTCAAGAAAGTAGTCCAGGTAAACTAGTTCCTATGCTACCACACCCAAAAATACTATACCGCATAGCTTAGTTCCAAGGAGCCAAGCTATGTGGATGCCTTCATGTTGATTGACACTGAAATAAAGTAGTTCCCAATACAAGTCCTTTATCAAGTATGAGCCTGGTGCCATAGGCGCCAGGACTGGCCCCAGGAAGGCCTAGGCCAAGGATGCCTGGTTTTAGTGGAGACCCTTCCAGGCCCACGGGCTTGCCAGGGGGTCTTCTGGATGTGGGTCGTGACACAGGGCCTCGGCCCTGAGCCTCCAAGTAGGCATTGGGGGTCTAGGCGGGGACACGTCCCACGTAATTACCAGCGGGGAATGGTCAGACAGCACCCTGGGCAAGTAATGTGCATCGCCAAACATGTCTTGTTGTTCTTGGCTCGCGAATATGTAGTCCAGCCTAGTGTGGACAGCATGCGGTGGGGAGTAAAAGGAGTATTTGCGTTGTTCTGGGTGTTGTTCCCTCTACAAATCTTGGAGTAGGAGCTGATGTGTTAGTTTGGCTAATATTTTGGCAGGAGGGGATGGGCGGGTGTGTTTGTTATCTGATCTGTCCTTTAGAGGGTCGAGGGTGCAATTGTGGTCTCCTCCCCAAATCATGGTGCTATCTCTGTTAGGGCTAAGCCGTGAGTATAGAGAGCGGAAGCAGACTGTTGCATCATGATTGGATGCATAGGTGCTGATTAGACATAACTTTTTACCCTCTATAGTGCCGTGTACTAGCACCATCCTGCCCTCGTCGTCAGTTTTGGTGCCTATTAACCTGAGAGGGATGGTCGGGTCAATCCAAATCAAGACCCCTCTGTCATAGGAGGAGTAGGAGGATCCTATTAAGGTCGCCGCCAAGTCTTGGCTATTGCTTCCAGTCAGGGGAGTTGCTGGGTCTGGAAAAGACCCGGGGCTACGCTGATGTTGGAACTGTTGGGTCTGGGGGCTTGCTAGTTTTTTGGCTGTAGCTCCTGAAACTCTATCCGGGGCTACAATCAAAAAGTCAGGGGTTATAACCCCCTTAACCCCCCCCCCCAGCAACACCCCTGCTTCCAGTTTCTACGCATTCAGATGAGTCACTTGGAGCATGGCAATCCCAACCTTGCACCTTTTTAAATATGCCTGGATGCGGCGTTGCTTGACGAAGTTGTTCATGCCTCTAACGTTCCATGTCATAACTTTTATTTTTGCAGCCATGGGTATTGAGTGGTCGGGCATTCGTATCGGGCATCACATGGGGCCGTGCTGTTGATATGTTGTATATGAGATTTACCTGTGGTCTTGGTGTTTCCCGGTTTCGGTTCCCAACTTTGGTGCCAACTCCCATTTTCCCTCCCCCTGATAACTTTAAACTCCCCAAACTTAGAACAGGTCCAGCGAGGTTTCCCTTGTTATGGCTTTCCCGTTTCTGCTCCATTTGACCGTACATCCATCTTTTGGTGCCCTACGGACGGGTATGTGTACCCTAAAAAACATCTGGGGGTAGAAGGATGTTCGCCTCTGGTGTCTCACTATAAGAAATCATTCCAGCTGCTCTTGAACTCAGTCGTTCTGTTGATGGGCTAATGTAGATTGGTGGACTTGCTTGCTGCCTTTTGGAGTTGGGCTCAGCGTGGCTTCCGCCTCTTTTCCTCATTGTCTGGGATCTGCTCCCCATCCATCCAGTCATGGGCTTCTGCCGGAGTGTCGAACAGGTGGGCCTTGTTATGTATTACCTTCAGTCTCGAAGGATACAGGAGCATATAGTGCAGTCCAGCTGCTTTTAATCTGGCTTTAGTGTGTATAAATTGTGCCCTTTTCATTTGGACCTGAAAGGTGTAATCTGGGTGGATAGCTACTTTTGCAGAGTTTCTTTGAATCTGGCCACCTGATCGCGAATAGGCCAGGATGATCTCTCGGCCCCTGTAATTAAGTACTTTTGCTATCATTGGCCTGGGCGGGGTGCCAGGGGTGGGGGTTTCTTTGCAAGAGATCGGTGGGCCCTTTCGATTGTGAAGCCTTGCGAGAGCTTCTCGGCACCTATTTCCTGCAGCAGCAGGTTTTCCACGTAATTCCTGGGGTCAGGTCCTTTGATACCCTCCGGCAGGCCCAAAAGTTGAATATTATTCCGGCGTGCCCGTCCTTTTGCCTCCTCGGCCCTATCCTCCAAGTTCTTTACTCTTTGCTGTAGTACATATACATCTTTTAGGAGTTTTGGCCTCCGTATTTTCTCGGGCCTGGATTTCCAGTGTTTCAGTCCTGCAGGCCAAGAAGCAAACGTCTTGACGCAGGAGACCCAGGTCTGTGGCCACGGTCTCAATTGTGTTTTCAGTGTTGCTTGGAAAGTTTTGATGGCCTCCAGGATCTGGGTGTTGCTGGGTTCCGCTGCCACTTCAGTGGGCTCAGGCTGCGCCTCTGTGATTTTCGCATTTGAGGTTTCCGGTCCTGTGGGCCCTCCGGCCATGAAGGTGTCCAAGGTGGTATGGCGCTGTTTGGACCTTGCCCCTTTCATAGACATCTCGCCCAGTTGTTGGCGTTCTGCCGTCCCAGGTGTAGGTCTGCGTTAGTTTAGAGGTGGCGAGAATGTGGGGTAGTGTAGTATCACGTGCACACCGTTGTAGTTCTAGTTGTGGTCTCGCTATGTTGAGGTGATATAATATTCTGAACCGAGCAAGATGCTAAAGAGAGCCTGCAACCCTAACACAAAAGTCCTTGGCCCTCAATTGCCTGCACAGGCCTAGATTGATTGGATGGATTGGTCTGTAGCAGCCTGTTTGTACTGTTTGCAATCATTCACAACTGAAGCGCTTGCCTCTGCCACTCAGCAACAGTATCCCGTTTTGTGTGTGAATCGCGTCGTAGAAGAATGGAACGCTGTGCGGGATGAGATGCAATTTATGCACAATTTCCGAATTGCATCTCTTTACACTAGTATTGTTCTTTGTAAAAAAAGGAGGGTGCCAATCAGTTTACCGACTTCCAGTTGTAGGGCATGCGGAAGTTGCTACTTGAAGCATTTCGTCAGGTATAAGAAAGCCTAGGTGTCCTGTGCCATGGCCCTGTGGGGCTCCTGCGTTTTGTTTGTTTTCCCCCTTTTTTTCACCCTCCTTTCGCACCCCCCTGCCTGTCCAACCGGTGGAGGCGCTGGAGGTGGTCTCGGCGGGATGGCCCGCATCCACCCTGGGGCCTATCCGGGTCTCAGAGCCCGATGGCCGGTGCGTGAAACTCCCCCCACGCCAGCTCTCCGGATGGACCGTTGGATTGTTATAGTTTGCGCGTGTAGCGCCTCCTCACTCCACCTCTGCGGGGGCAATCCGCTCCGCCGGTCCCAGTGATTAAGTGCGGTGCGGGGGGGGGGGTCAGGCGGCACCTAGTTTCAGGCCGCCGGAGCGCGGCCTGGTGTACAGGCCTTCCCCCCACTCACCTCTTCGCGTTGCCTCGCCGTCACGGTCTTCTTGTCTCTTCCGGGCAGGCCCCGACAGCTGCTGCACAGCCTCCGGGCACGCGCGCACTTCAGAGGCTCCGCTCATAGCAGGCAGGGTGCCGCGTCGCCGTCGCTCCTCTTCCCGTCTGCGCGCCCGGACGTGTGGGTCCCCTGCGGGCCCTGACTTCAGAGCGCACCGCTCCCGCTGCAGAACGGGGTAGAGTGCTCGCTCTCCCAGGCACCCTTGTGGACCGGCTGATCTCCGGCCTGCTCTGCAAGCACTGGGCAGGAGCCCCAGTGCCGTTTCAGCGCTCTGACAGCTTCGAGGGCTAGCGCGAGGGAGCCGCTATTTTAGCCTTGAGTCCAATAGTTCGTAGCGTGCGCTTTTTAAGTTCATGCAGGGCACTCGCAAACGTGAAAAAGAATGTGGGGCTACCAGTTCGTATCCGCAACAGGTGTTGTAGCTCGCAGGCTTCAGAGGTTTCCTTAGTGCCTTAGAAAACAGCTTATAATGGTCACATCGTACGGAGCACACCCGAGACATGTCGTCTTTACATGGCGGTTAGCCACGCCCCCGAAGTGCCTACTTAAAGCTTAACCTCCACCATGAACGGATTTGTACTCCTAGGCACCTCTCTAAGCAGAAACCCACTGAAATGTGGCTGGGCGACATGTGCTTGGACAGCTTCAACCCTCACCCCACCCACACTGCAAGATCCCTAGGCTTTGTTGTGGTTAGCAGACTATCCTTCCAAAAACACATCACGAGAAAGGCTCATTCGAATGGATTGTGTCCTCATATGTATTCCTCATTTTTGATAGTCAAGTCTGCTTGTTGCTTGCTTCAGAATTTTCTTTTCATAGGATTGGGCCTCATGCAGCATCGAGTCGTGGTCCTCGACGGCCTACGCCCTGTCCTCGTCTGTGACGTCTACGCCGGTATAAATAGCACGTGCGACGACAGTTGCCTCAGTTGTGTTTTTTTTCTGCATGCTAGCAAGCTTTGGACGGTCCTTCGCCTCAGCGAAATCTAACTGCATTTATCCTATCAAAGGTCGAATGATGTGAACAACGAAGACTGGGTTCAAGCGGTGCTCCGACTGTGGGTCGAAAATGTCCATAACGGACCTGCACCAAATTTGTTTGTGGTGCCTGGGAGTGGACCTCAAAGTTTATGACTGTGGTTCCTGTCAGTCATAATCCCCTTCTGTTACCTCCTCAAAAAGGAGGTCTTCTGATGACTCTAGAGATGGGAGGATAGCTCAGAGAGGATCACGTTTGTCTTGGAATCAAGACACTGCATAGCAACACAGGTTTCAATTCTAGGCTTGCGCTTAGAAACTGGTCCCCGGTATTGAGCGCATTTTAAAAAAACAATTATAATGAGTAGGAGCGCATAAAACACCAAAAACTCGTCATCCTCCTCCCTTAAAAAATCAAAAAAGCTATGCCACAGATCGCCGTCCTCTTCCTCCTCTCATGACAGAACAGTCTCTTTCCTGAGTAAGTAGGCGCCACCCGCTGACTGTTAAAGGTTTCAGTTGAAAATGCTGGAGGTCTTTCAAAAGGCGTCTCCGAGGGCCCCTTCCGAAAGAGCCAAAGAATGCTTCTAAGCCCACTACATCTGAGAAGACCAGCAGGATGCCTGTTGAGTCTTCCTCTCGCACGCCATTTAGCCTGGGGGGGTAAGCATCATAGACATGTGTCAAAGGAGTTTCTTCAAAGCGCAAGCAGAAGTCCAAGTCTCCCGCCTTGTCTTCTGAGAGGATACATGTAACTGGACCCGCAAAGCCCCTGTCGAAGCATTTATCGAAGTCTGTGAAGCTGTCAACACCATTGAAGCCGTCTGCGCCTTCAAGGATTTCTAAACCCGTGGCCAAGGCTTTGAAGACTTTTAAACCTATTCCCAAATCTGATTTCTTTAAAAACATTAGGCCTTTCTTTGAATAGGAGGATGACCAAGATGTGCCTTTTGGCTATGAGTATGGTACACCTAATGTACCTGAAGAGTTCGGGCCTCATTACGACCCTGGCGCTAATGGTTTAACGGCGCCATAAAGAGCGTCGGCGCCGTTAAACCATTAGAGCCTGATTACAAGGTCCCTTAGCTGGTTGGAGGCTTTAACGCCTGCTTTTTGCTACCCGCTAAGGGACCTTGGAGATAATTACGGCAACCGTAATTTACGGTGCTGTAATTAGCGCCTTCCCCATCCCCATTATGCCTATGGGGCAAAATGGGAATGGGGAAGGGCAAATGGTAAATGGGGAATTACCGCACCCGCCAACCTTGTGATGGGGGCGGTAATTCCGCCATCCACCATGCCGGAGACCGGCATGGACCATGGTGCTAATAGCACCATGGTCCAGCGCCTGGGTCGTAATGAGGCCCTTAGTCTGTGAAGAATCAAGAATCTGGTGGAGACTCTGATGGATGCAAACTTTTGCCAACCCAGAGGTGGGTTCCATGTAATAATGTCGCCACAGAAATCTCGCCATGCAAAAATATCGCCGAAAAATGGCCGTTTTTTGTGGCTACACTATTGCATTTTCCCGGCGATATTATTTACGGCGACCATATATATGGCGATATTATTACCTGATACCCAGAGGTGTCAGGCCATGCTAATCCTTCTTATAGGTCAGTAATGAGTAAAGTCACTGAGTACCTAGGTTGGGAACGCCCGTAGCCATTATTGAAAAGGACAACCTCACTGGCATCCTTGACAGTGGAGATCTGAGAGAGGCTGTCTTGCCTTTCATACAGCTCTCAGGACAAGGGCATTAGAAACCTGACTTAAGCCAGACTCCAGGCCTGGTGTGTATTGCACTAACAAATAGAGAGGTGCTGCTATTGATCCAGAATTCTTAACCATGCATCCTAAACCAGAAGGCCTTTTAGTGCAGGAAGCAACATCGTCTTCAAAGGCTACGACCTACCCTCCATCCCGCCAGATAGGGATGACAAGAGAATTAATGCCGTGTGGAAAAGGGGTTTCAGTGCAGGAAACATGACCCGAAAGTCGATAATTTCTACTTGTGCTTTGGCTAAGTATACCCAGTCATTGTGGGATGTTATTGCTTTAGCAGTGTTACACATCCCAAAGGGCGAGGAGAGAGAACGCTATTTGCATCTGGGACAAGATGGCACGGATGCCTTGCGTCAGTCACTGCAGTCTGGTTTGGACTCAGCAGACTCAGTTAGCAGGGCAATGGCAGCCAGCACAGTGGCTAGAAGGTTTGCATGGTTTTAGAAAGTCGGGTTTTGCATCAGACATTCAGGCTCGTTTGATCGACATGCCTTTTGATGGTTGTCGGCTCTTTGGATCAAAATCTGATGAAAGATTAGAAAAGCTACAAGCTTCAAAAGTTGCAGTGAAATCGCTAAGAGCAGCTATTAGTCCGCCAAACCAAAACCAAGGGCCCTCTCAGGGGTGGAGAGGTTGGCCTTTTCGTTTTTACTCGTCCATCACAAGGGAAAGGGGCCAATATTCACAGAGAGGCCAAAGGAGAGCTTCTTGTGGTTCCAGAAGCCGAGGGGGTAAAGCTTCCCTCTCATCCTCCGCTGCTTTGCTTTCAGCCGCAGCAGCACCTTCAAAACCACTCTGAATCCTTTGCCCACAGGACTGTGATGGGAGGCAGGCTGTGTTTGCATCTGGAGAGTTGGCGGGGCATAACCATGGCTACTTCCTCCCATTTTTTACAAGGCCCCCAGATTGTCCTGCAAGAGTACATTCTGGATTGAATCCGGATCCGCTCCTCTTACAGGAAATGTTTACCTTTTTGGAGAAAGATGCGATCGAGTTAGTACCTGCAGCAGAGAGGAATCAAGATTGGTACTTTCCCTATATTCGGATCCCCAAGAAGGACTGAGGAGTGCAACCCATCTTGGACTTGAGACACTTGAACAAGTTCCTCCGGAAAGACAAGTCCAAGATGGTAACTCTTTCGCAGATCCTTCAGGTCCTTCGACTATAGAATTGGTTGGTGTCATAGGACCTTCAGAATGCTTACTTTCATGTGCCCATTTATCAAAAACACAAAGAACCTGAGGTTTGCGGTTGGTGGTTCTCATTATCAGTTTCGGGTTCTGCCATTTGGGCTCACGTCTGCCCTGAGAGCCTTCACCAAGCTCATGGCGGTAAGTCTAAGGAGGAGGGGATTCACATCTACCCCTACCTTGATGACTCAGTCACACCTGCCACTTACTCCATGAGCTGGGCTTCTCCCTGAACTTCAAGAAGTCCCACTTGACACCATCAAAGAACCTTCAATTTATTGGAACAGTCCTGGATTCATCCTTCGGAAAATCCTTGCCAGTTGACGGCTCAACATCTTTGGTTGATGGTCCAAAAATGTCAGAGTTCCCTAAATATTCCGCCCTTCATCTTCCTAAGGTTGCTCGGCTTCATGGCATCCTGCATCTTTCTGGTGCCAGAAGCCTGTCTGAGAATGAGATCCCTTCAGTGGGCTCTCACATCCCAGTGGTCTCAATGTCCTGGCAGAATGACAGACCTACTTGAAGTCCTGAACAAGGTCCCCCAGGATCTCCTGTGGTGGGCCTGCCGGGAGAATATAATGAGGAGAACCCTTTTGGCAACCAATGACAATTGTGACAGACTCCTCCCTTAGAGGATGGGGAGCTCACATGAAAGACCTTTCAGTCAGCTGTCATTGGTGTGATGAATCCTACGGATTGCTCACTAAACCTCTGCCTGAAGCCTCCTCTCTCCTCGCAGAACACGACCCCCTAACCTTGGGGGTGGTGTTCTGCGGGAGGATCACATGGGAGGAGACAAGGCCCAGGGTGGTGAGCAGATCCCGTGGGATGAGACACATTATTGGTCTTTAAAAGGGAAGAACCTTTCTGAGTTACCATGGCATGTAATGGCTTATTGTGGTTATGATGTACCCAAACCACACATTGAACCTCCTAATGTGGGTAAAGCTAACGCGAAATCCCTAAACATCCTAAGAAAGGGAAGACCGTTTAGACTGCCAAAGTAATAGAAAAAAAAAACTCCCAGAGGTATAGTGAAATGGAACCTATATGCAGTGGCATAAGCAAACTGCCTTCTATTTTTCAAATGAACTTGTGTGATCTTTCCCTAAATATCTTTAGGAGAAGCAAACAGACATTTTATAATAGTAAGCTGACTAAAAAGCCTAATTCTATTGTTGGCAAGTACAAGTCCCATAATCCCCTAATTACTAGGATGACGAAGAGGGCTCAAGAGCAATGTTGCAGGAGTAGTCTGTTTGTTAAGCCTAATGAGCCATACCTGAGGGAAGCAGAGAATCTTAAAAGGACCCATCAGAGTGCAGGCCATTAGATGGACCTGGAGCTGGAATAGAAGCAACAGTAGCAGGAGAGCACGTTGCTGGCAGTCCAAGTACACGTTGGTGGAAAGAAGGGACGCCAGGATTTTAAGCAATCAGATTTCAACTACCTGTACTTGAAGGGTCCTGTTCCCCCTGAATCTGAAGTGCAGTGGGTGCGCAGCGGAAAGTGTGAAGGAAGACTGCTTTTTTCCATATATACCTGATTGAAGAGATTGCGCAGTAGGAAGCGTGCTGGTGACCGTGGCTTTTTTGGTGTACAGCCGAGGGTCCCAGGAGCGAGACGAGCTCTGTGACTGTACAGCGGAACAAGGACACCTTCAACGAGGAAAAGTGTATGTTCAAAGAAGCCAGAAGCAGTTAAAGCCCTGCGGAAAGCAAAGGGAACGAAGACAGAAGCCGTCAGCTGTTACAGAGCCTTTGGATCTCTTGCGCAAACACAGGCTGGCAACTGTAGCCAAGGAGAATCACTTGTGTGTGAGTGAAAGTCTTGTAAACACGAACGTTAATTTGTCAGATAATGAGAAGAAAGAAAAGTAGCACTTGCGTATGAGATAAAGCTATGCATACGCTATTGTTGATTGTTGAGCAATGAAGATGACCAAAGCAGCACTCGTGTAGAAGTGAAATTGACGGAATAGTTTTAATTGATGATTAATCTATTGGAAAGAGTCTGAAATACTAATCATGTGTGCTTAAAAACGATCCTGAATGTGAAGGCTAACTAAAATGATCATTTATAAAGTAGAAGAAAATTGTAGCAATGTACAAAGTGCCCGAACTTTAATTTGTGAGTTACATGGAACAAGAACTGCTCAAAGCCAATAGTGGTACAACCATTGTCCCAAACCAAGATTGAAACAAGCATTGCCCAAGTCAAGAGGGGTACAAGTATTGTCAGAGCCTAAATTGTTGTGCAAGCATTGTCAAAAGCCAAAAGAGACAAACAACAAGACATGCCGTTAAGCTGCTCGAGTTGGCAGGAAGAGAAGGGGTGAATGCAAGGTTGTAAAAGGGTGAAGCTTGTTGATTTTGATTGTTCCCTAAAAGCTGGCATAATAAACTCACACCGCCAAAGGCGAAAGGAGGAGCGGTACAATAATATTCTTAAATGCTTTGTTGTTGTTGGTGTTGCAGAAAGACCAGAATGGCAAAGAGGATGCCATTCTGGAAGGTGAATGTTCAGAAGAGTGCCTGGCTTTCTACGCAAGTGTTGAAGGTCACTACAGTGAATCTTGTCGTTTTTGAAAAGTTGTTGAAAGTTACAAAATTGCAAACTGCCGAAGCTGTGGTAAATAGTGATGCTGCAGAAAAGACAAAAATGTCAAAGATGCTGCCCTTCTGGAAGGTAAATGTTCAGAGAAAGAGTGCTTTGCCTACATGAAGGTGTTAAAGAGCACTAATGTGAATATTGTCTTTTCTGAAAAATTGCAAAAAAGCTATAAAGTGGCAAGCTGCTGAAGCTGCGGTAAAACATTTGGTTGTCAGTAGATTTAAGACTTTGGAAGCACTGTTGAAGGTGAAAAACTACCGGCAGGCAAATAAATCTGCATAGTGAGTCTTTGTAGAAGTAAACCTGGGGTGAGTCTCAACCAGGTAGAAGCAGAGGTGCTAAGATGTTATCCTCACAAAGTTGTAAATTGTGATTTCATTATTTGTACTATACAGAATAGAGCTTGGAAGAAGCTGTGTTTCTGTATTCCTTGACAAGAAGCTGGGTTTCTTTGGATCTGACAAGAAGTGATATTTTCTTTGACATTCATAAAGTGTGGCAAATCACCTTGACCAAGAATACCATTGGCGCTATTTGATGAAGTGGAAATTATCATTCAAAGAAGAAGTAGTGTTCTTTTCGTTGAACAGTGATTTAACAGAACTTTCTTTTGACACAGTGAAAGAACCAAGAACTGTGTTGGAACTTTGTTGCAAACCCAGATTTCCTTGTTTCTTTTTGTTGAACATGGGAACTGAATTCATCCTAAAACCTGGGAAAAAGGGGAGTTCACCCAGGTTATAATGAAAGACTGTGAAGACATTATAAATGCAGATGATGATGTTGTTGTGAATTGCCATATATGTTCTTGTACATTTTATGCATAAGTGTGAGAGCCAGATAACCTTTGTTAGAGTATTTACTTTAGTTTATGATAGGCAGGGAATTCCTTGTCGGATTAGGGATAGTGAGGCATTTATTGAAATGTATACTTTAATAAAATGGCATATTTTGAGAAATCATCCAAAAGTTGTCCGCCTCACATTTCTGACCCTTCACACTGGTGTCCGTGGGAGTACAGACTTCACGCCAACCTGTTAGAGCGGAGGACAATCAGACTAGCGCTGATGGCCTTTCTGCCTTCGGTAAGGGGGAAAAATGTCCTGATAATTACGGACAATACAGTGGCCTACCTCAATAAGAGAGGGGTTGTAGGGTTACTGCCTCTGTGCAGAGAGGCAATGCCGCTCTGGTTCTGGGCATTAAGAGAAGGAATCTCTCTACTGGCAGTTCATCTGGCCATAGAAGAAAACACAGCAGTGGACGCTCTGAGCAGACAGAGCACGATCTCCCATGAATGGGAGTTGGCTCAGGAAGTCCTTCTGGAGATGTTTGCCCTTTGGGGAAACCCGGAAGTGGATCTGATCGCAACCAGTGTCAACGGGAAGTGCAACCTCTTCTGCTCCAGGGAATTTCCTCAAAGAGGAGCTCTAGGGGATGTGTTTGTGGTGGACTGGGAATTTCCACTCCTGTACGTGTTTCCGCCAGTCCCAGTCATACCTCGTGTCATCAGGAGGTTGAGGAAGTTTGGGAAATCCATGATCCTCATTGCTCCAGATTGGGCTAGGAGAACATGGTACCTTCTAGAAATGGTCATCTGCTTTCCAATTCGTCTTCCCAAACAAGTGGACTTGCTCTCGCAAGAGGGGCGTCTCCTTCTTCATCCAGAAATCAGGACTCTGAACATTGTTTTCTAAAAGGGTAAGATACAAAGATTGGGACCTTCCGTAAGACGTAATGGAGGTGTTGCTTTTGGCCAGAAGGCCAGCAACAAATTCCCTGTACCGCTGCCATTGTAACAAATTTTGCAGCTGGTGCAGGGAGAAGATTGTTCATCCTTTCACTTGTAATACCTTTACTGTATTATCTGTTTTCTTAACGGCAATGACATCTGCCCATAGGGTGAGTGAGATTCAGTCTCTTTCCGCCAAGCCCCCTTTCACAACTTTCTTTAAAGACAAGGTGGTATTGAGAGTATGTGCATCATATTTACCAAAGGTGGTATCTGAATTCCATCTAACATAAAAAATAGTGTTACCTGCCTACTATCCACCAACTTACCCCTCTAAGCAGGAGGAAAGGCAACACTCAGACAGGAGGACCAATTTTGTATAGGCTGCTCAGGCCATAAATTAGGGTTAGCTGTGTTGGAAACCTGATGGTATTCTCCCACCTACTTCCCCGGGATATTCCATTTAGAGGGCTAGGGAAGCCATTGCTTTTGGATCCCGACCTTGGGGGTGCACAAGCGAGTGAGGATCACCTGAGTTGAGGGTCACGGGGGATTGAGAGGAGAATACGCAATGGCAAGGCATGGTATTCCCCCTTTCCCAATTATACGCCAACCCACTCTCCTTCAGCCTTAATGGGGTATTTCCAATGACACCCTATCTTCCCATTTCCAATAAGTACTGGGATGAAGAAGGGGCAATCGGGAGCCATGTCTCCAGAGAGCCCGAGTGAAGCAGACTGCAACCTGCTGGCAGAGTCCGGAGAGATGCTCATTCCCTTGGGACATGTGCCGGTCCCAAGAGTGTCTGAGAGGCAAGTGATGAGACCATGGCCTCGACCCAATGTATCCAGAGGAGACCGCTCAACAGCGCTGCCCTACCCAGTGAATTCCGTGAAGGTGAACAGAGAAATTCAGGCGTGTGTGGGTGTCTGGAGCAGGAGTGGAAACGGACAAGATTTTCAAGCGGCATGAAGGCAAAGAAAGCCGAAAGCAAGAGAGAAAGCATAAAGAAAGATGCACTAGCGGTGCAGAAGTAAAGAGAGATAACAGCAAAGTGCTCTTCAAAGAATAGAAGGAAAAGAAAAGGTGCAGGCGACATGAAAGCAAGGAGAGGGTGCAAGCAACGCAAAAGCAAGGAAAGGTTGCAAGAGACCCGAAAGCGAGAGAGGGTGCGAAAGACCTGAAAACAAGATATGGGTGCAAGCGACCCAAAAGCAAAAAAGGGAAAGTTGTAAGTGTGCACAGCAAAGTGAGAAGTGTGCAAGAGGCGCAACCAGAAGAAAGCAAAGCAAGAAGAAGGTGCAAGTGTGCACGATAAAACAGGAAGAGTATAAAAGAAATACAGATGGAGTAAAAAGAGGTGCAAGAGGCTTCTGTAAGGAGGAGCTAAGAGAAAGACAAATACAGAAAAGGAGGAGAGGGATTGAGAGATCAGCGTGGTTGTGCCTGGGAGGAGCAAAGACCCCAGCATTTTCGAAAGTTTATAATACTGCTCCTATGAAAGAACTGTACATTGAAAAGTACACCCTCACAAAAGGAATTTTTTGTTTGTTTGTTGAACTTCCTAAAGAGGGGCCTAGACTTGGCGAAGGGAACCCCGAGAGACCGAACAGTAACTTTGTCTTTTTGTTTTGAATTGGAAGGAACAGAGTTTGGGGAAGGGAACCCCAAGAGACCCAGAGACATTGTGAAATCTATTGACTTACGCCAAGAGCCCTACGTGCAAGGTTCCAAGGGCAGCCCTTTTGAGTTTTTGAACTGGCAGAACTACACATATTGGTAAGACTACCTGAAATGAGCTGTGGTTTATATTTCCTTTTTTTTTAATCACCATTTTTAGTTTAAGAAAATTCCGTATCACATTTTGCTTAAGAGTGAGGGCAAGCATAGGTTAGGACACAGACGGACTTTGGTCTTGGAATTACGCACATCGGCGGCCCTCAACAGTTGAGGGAA
Organism: Ambystoma mexicanum; assembly: GCF_040938575.1. NCBI lineage: Eukaryota > Metazoa > Chordata > Amphibia > Caudata > Ambystomatidae > Ambystoma > Ambystoma mexicanum. The sequence goes on from NC_090922.1 coordinate 388,340,049, forward strand.
CAATCCACTTGGGGTTATCACCATGTAGACATTACACCAACCCCACAAAGTTTGATAATAAAGGTTTTCAAATTATTACTTTTGAGTCTGTCTCTCTCTTGATACCATGCCTGTCTCACAGCTGTCACAAAACAGACTATTTATCGATGGATAATCTTGTGCATTTCAGAATGCTATTCTTTACCCGGCAAGGACCTGCCTGATGCTGGATGTACCCGAAAGTTTCGAGTACGTGCCTGGAACTGTTATTTTTGGCTTCTGGTCAGAAATCTACCACCAGAGAAATCTGCTCCAGAGGATCTTAAGACTTTGATGGCAGCACCTGAGGAGCTAGTTATATTCATTACTGAATCTTCTTCTAGAACCCTTTCTCAGTTTTGAATTTTCACAACAGAGTAGATTCTGCCCACTTTCTACGAGTCCCCGTTCATCAGTCAGGACAGACACACCTTGTTCAGGAGGTTTCACATTATTATTGTGGAGAAAGATGATGATTTACCTTATGTTTTTCAGGGTGGCCAAATTTATAGGGAGTGAGAAAGTCCAGATGAGATGGCTCTGGGTGACCAATGCAAGACATCTTTACTCCAATTAGCACACAGCATGTATGAAGCAAGTTTTCTTGACAACTTCCCTGATTCCAAAATCATCATAACAGCCATTTTAACTTTTGGCCTGGTATTTGGCGCTTTTGGGTCTGTGGTCGCATGGTTGGTAGGTCTGTCTACACATCCTAAGGAGATTAAGTGCCATGCCATCAATGATATTTGAAAGCCAGAGCCCAGAAAGATACCATTTCCTCCTTTAGTGAGGCGCTAAAGGACACATTGGAAGTAGCTTGAAATAGGCCATCTTCTGCACCATCAGTGGACAAAGATCTGACACAAAAGGAAAGAGTTGGGCCTTCGTGCCCACTTTTTCTTCTGTTACTTACAACACAAGGGTTTGTGGTTCAGGCTCTCATGACCAGTTTAACAGTAGCTCATTGGGGAGACAGGTGTTAACATCAGGTTGTTTGGCTTTAAACACCCTCAATGTGTGCTGTACTGTGACCCACTACACCCATGCCCTGTGGAAGTGGTGGTGGCTGGTCAGCACCTTCCAGTGAAAATGCAGGGACCATACCAACAGATGGTGCACACTGGAAAGAAGACTGCTAGGCATCCATTACAGACTGGTTGAGACACATCTGATTGTGCCTTTGGCACAAGTGTAGTTTTGAAGGCACTCTTAATTGAGTATGGTAGAATTTTCTCTAGAGGCGCATTAATCATTGTTAAACCTGCTGTTTGACAGCTCAGATCTATTTGAAAATGTAATGTCAAACATTTAAGTTCTTTAGCTTGTCAGCCTCCCCTCAACTTCACTCCCTTTCAGAAAACTGCCATACAGACTGTGGCAAAGATTTAGACAACATCGCCAATCTCAACTGTCCTTATGATCTTCTAAGGGCAAGGGGTCCTACTCATACGTCCCCTCCCCTCCATCCTTGGGGGGGGGGGGGGGGTGTCCCCCAACATGGGGATGGTACCAGAACCTTTGGCAGAGAAAAATTGTGCTTGCCCTTTAAATTTAGTATAGCGTGCAGGGGAGCGACCTCATGCGTGGGAACGGCCCATTGAGGCCCTGCACTCTGGCGCCTCACCTTAGTCCCCTTTTTCGCATGGATGGTGTCGGATCCGGCAGCCAGTGCAAAGACTTTTTTAGCCTTCCGCTCGCTCCCCGTTGTGTTTTTTTAATTTAAGTTAACTTCACTTTGGTGCCTCGCCTTCCCCGGTGTATGTCGGCTGCAGGAGAATTCACGAGATGCGACCGCTCGTTTCTGGCCTCAGACCCCCATGCATTCTGTCTTGAGTGTTTGCGGCCTGACCACCGCTGGTACGTGTGCTCGGCTTGCAGTGCTCTCGGTCACAGGGTCATGGTGGAGAGAGATCTTCCACACTTCTCCTCCATCCCACCTTAATGACTTTGTCTCCAGGACCTCTCATCAAGACAAGGTAGGCTCTATGGTTCAGCACGGCTCCGCAGCGCGGCGACTCCTTCCCCGGGGTTCCCACAGATCGTGCTTCCTCGTTTTCAGGTTCTGGCAGGCCCGAGGCCTCTAAGGCTTCCAGCTTCCAAGCCGAGGGGCTCTTCCGGGCGCTCCAGTGACAGACCTGAGTCCGTCCTGTTACCGGCTCCCAAGCTGGAGGGCTCAGGGGCCCTTCCAGGCTGTCCTTGGAATGGCGATCAAGTTCATCCTCTTCTTAAACCCCAGGGGGTAAGGGATCGTCGAGTGCCACCTCGAAGAGTCTGTCCTTGGCATGATCCAGCGCGGCTACCGGCACAAGTGCGAAGGGTATCCAGTCTACCGGAGCTCGCTCAGAGGTCGTGAGTCAGGGGGCTACGACTACCGGCCGGCGGCTCAGCGCCTACCAGAGGGATCTCTGAGGTCAATGCTTCTTCTTCGTGTTGTGGTGAGAAATCTGAAGGTGTCTCACCCGCTAGTCCCCGGGTGTCTGTCATCCAGGTGGCCAGGACATGGCCATCTCTTTTAGACCCAGTTCCTGGGGGTGGACTAGTGCGGGAGGATCACGTGGATGAGGGGTTCTCAGGGATTGGAAGTGGGACACCGGAGGGTGAAAAAGGGTATCCCCTTCCTAATAACACCTTTTCCCTATCATACCAGGTAGGATACCTAGGTATTCAACCCTCGCCCCCCTTTCCGACACACTTTCTCACGGACAGTTCACTGTGAGCGACAACGGACTAAGAACAGAGCCGTATACCTGACCTGTCCCAAAACCATCGACGGGCATGGTCAGGCAATTACGGATTATTACACACACCTGACTTGCATCGCACTTCCCCACCCGGTTAAAAGGCGGAGCACTAAAACACACTCTGGGCGAGGCAAACCGCACAAGGAAACAGCAGTTCCAAGGTGGCAGTTTAGTTCAAGGAGGGAAGTACCCGTGACCTCTAAAGACCGTTACTTTCATGATCCTTGGAAAGTAACTGAAGACCAGGAACTAAGGCTGATCAAACCTGCACATTATGTCGGAGGTACCCGCGGCTCTCCCGCGTCGATAACCAAGGCGGGGAGGAGCGATTTACCGCTGTGGTACTGTCCTTGACTTCTACAACAAAGCGGTGTCACAAAAGACAGCACAGCCGGTGAGTCGGAGAGAGTGATACCAAACCAGCTTGTGTTTTGAACCAAGGTTGCAAGCGGCAACATTGTACAAAGAGAACAGTGTGTGAGGCATTTGCAAAGAGCGACACAGAGATAATTTGAACTTTGCAATTGAACTTTGGGAAGCCCAGCAAAGATACCATACGCAGAGTGGCCTGACGCCACGTGGGTGCTCATTCGAAAGTCTCTGTTAGGTATCCAACTGATGCTGAGTGTGAGTAAAAGGAATAATGAGATCGAAATGGTTCTGCAACGGGTCAAGGTAAACCCTGTGCACATTCGAAAGTGCATCACAATTGGTCCGAACCCATCTGAGGGGGGACTAATTAAGTGAATGAAGGGGATCTGAGCCCGGCTGAACCGTGAGTCACCCGAGAAGGAATTATCTGAACTTAGTTGAATGGGATCTGAGCACAGAAGAGGGGGATCCACGGTGAACACCCAAAATTGAATATTGAATATTGGAAAAAGTGTTGTTTTGTGTAGCATGCCCTCTGAGTCAAGAGACTTGCGAGAAGCGAAGAGACCTGGGCCCAGAAGGTCTTGAACTGTGTAAATGAACTGTATCCTCGTGCCCCGAAGCCAGAGTGTGTTCTTTGCTTGAGTGAACCACCTTTTCCCATGCTGAAAACGTGGGGAAGGGAGGCCAATGGCCCGGACATCCCGATTTATCATTTTGTGAACACTTCTTTTTCGTGAACATCCCCCCCCATTATTTGTACATTAGTGGTAAGGTTTGGCAATAGTTTTTTTTAGTATAGGCCCTTTTAATTTGACAAGACTCCACTAGGACTGTATTATAATTATTTGATGGTAGGCATTTATCTCACCCTTGTGAAAGTTCAATAAAAACCCTTCAACTGTGGTCACTTGTGTCTGTCTTAATGTTGATACCATGCCTTCCTTACAGGGTGCAAGACCCAAGCTGTATCCTCCCGTTTCTGAGGCCTCTCGTGGCTCAGGGCCTTCGTGCTCTCCCGTCCAGGGCGTGGCGCAAGGTTTCAGAATGGCAGAGGGGGCATGTGGCAGAGCCTGCCAGGCCAGCAGCCATCTTGGATTCAGTTCAAGGCCCGCCTGTGCTTTCGCCCATTGAATGGGCTTTGCAGGATGATCCCAGTCCCCTTCCGTCATGAAGCGGCAGCAGATCGTACGGTACAGGCTTCTGGTCCCCTCATGGATACATCTACCCATCACAGCCTTATGGCTACACACCACAGGCGCCACATCACTTTGACCAGGAGTGGATGCCTATCGCCTCGTCAGGCCGGCACCTACAGACCGACTGCAAAGCAATTGACTAATTAGCAACATTTGTTTGTTGCTTTTTGATTTCCCCCCTGGGCCCCGGCGGCGCTGGCGCCAGCCAGGCCCATGTCCCATGGGCGCACGTGCAGCGTGTGCCCTCAGGCTATGTGCGTGTGCGCACTGATAACTTGGGGCTGGTTGGCTGCCTGGCGTTGTTGTCAGCTCTGGGCCCCACATTCCGAAAACAGGACAGGAGCGAGTGTGGATGCATGCTGCATGCACATCAGGTAAGTGTGTGTGTACAGTACACTAGATTGTACCGTGTTTGGGGGCCTGTGGCGACTAATGCAACATTTTTTAGATGCAGGCTGCAGCACAAAAGGCGTCGGCGCCAGCGCGCATCCCATCCCACGATTCCCCCCAGGCCACAGCTTCAATTGTGAGCACTGGCAGGCAGGCAGCACCGAGCCACGAGACACGGCCCGTGCAGCATGCCTGAGTCTGACGGCCGTGGGCCGCAATCTCATTCGCATATCATTTCAAGTGTACACACTTGAAGTGATATGCGTGATTGTGGCCTTCACTCTCAGGCATGTTGTTCCATTAATGCAGCACCCAGGCCGTGTCTCATGGGTCGGCCAGGGTGCTTCATTAATGGAACAACATGAGAGTCTGACGGCCGCAATCACGCATATCACTTCAAGTGTGTACACTTGAAGTGATACTGATATGCGTGATTGCAGTTGTTTCGTAACTGCCCAAATAATTGTATTTCATTAAAACAGTATACACTGCTGCTCTAGCAACGCTGCCTTGGAATCCTTGCCGTGTGCAATCGGTTCACTTTCCCTTCCCACGTGTTTCCCGCACATTCTATTCGCTATTCTCAAATCTTTGATTTTTTTGCACCCCACTGATGCTTTGTTGTGGCAGACAGATGGAACTGTTTTCAATGAGGCAGCTGTGAGGACATCCCAAACAGCCCATTGCGCCGCATTCATTTAGCAGGTTGGTTATTCCGATATGGTACCAACAAGCTTCATTTTTCCTTGATGTAAAAGGACAATGTCAACATGATCCAATGCCACGGTAGTGCCCTTGTAAAGATGAAATGCTCAGTCCCCACTGCGAACATGTTGCCTGCATGTTACAAAATAACTGCAGTAGGCTCTCAATACAATAAGCGTCTTTCGCAGGCTACGAACGAGGGCACCCAAGCCTCTTTTAGATGCATTACAACTCTTTTCCACATTTCTTCCACATTCCTATAACAATTGTCAACCAGTGCAGCCTATGATAAGAATTGTGCATCTGCTTTAGGTAAAGCTTGTTTGATTTATATATATTTGATTATCTGTATTTCCAGCATAGGTCGATCTTTGTCATGAATTATTTTTTATTTATTTATTAGGCTTATATGGCCTACAAACTGAACACTTTTTGCCTTACTAGATCCATACTCCATACCTTGAAAATAAAAATAAAACGATAAAAGGACAACAGAAAGAGAAAAGCTAAACACAAACACAGAGAATACTATACAACATCAGCAACCCATTTCGTTCTCTCCTTTTCTTCTTGCCAGAGAAAACCATTTGTCGTTACTTTCTTGATTTACTCCTTTACTTCCTGAATACCTTTCAGTGTTGTTTTCAGGAGTTTAATCAAAGCTAGGGTCATCAAGGTCTCCCGAAACGTGTTTCTCTCCACCAATCTTCCACAGATCTTGCTGGATACCATTGAATGGTAATTTATTATTTGGATACAAACAAAGGAGACAGTACATCTTTTTTTAGAAGAAGTACTGTGTGCTGAACAGGCAGGTGAAGGGCCTCTAGTTTGAGGTGACAGATTATCATTATATGCACCGCGTGTGAGCGATTGAAAGCATGCCCAAACCCCCTCGAAAAACAGAAGGGGGCATGGCTGGCTATACTCAAGCAGGGGAGCCGAATTATGAATTTCCGGGGGGTGCCCAAATATAGGAAGTGACATCACCAGCAGTTATATGACCGTATTTGCACGTAGTCGCCAACTTGGTGCGAGGGAGCCAGGGGCGGGGGGCGCAGAACAGTGGAAACATTGGCTAGCATGTACTACATATACTAAAGTCAAGTAAGAAGGAGGTTTAAGCCTTCCAGTTGCATTCCAGTAGGCCAACACTGCCCCTACTCCACCCCTCTATAATCATCCAGGTTGTAGTAGCCCTCAAAAGGCAGAGTAACACAACTAAGATGGGAGAACGAAATGCCATCCCATCCTGTGAGTGTGTCAAACCTCAGAACAAAGACTGTGCGTGTGCCTCCTACCTTGGAGCACAATCTCACTAATTTGGCGCAAATCTCGCAAGTGGGTGCATGGGAATCCCATGCGTGTGTGTAGGCTGCAGACCTCGGATCACATGCTCACTTCAGTGTGAAACTCTGGCCAAGGCTCTTTGGGCAAGCATTCAGGATGGGTCTCACACCTTTAAACAGTGTGATATAGTGGGCACCTCACTCCTTGGAGCATAGTATATCCGTTGCTGGTAATCTCACAACTGAACGTACAGTTTCACTATTGGTCATCTCAGTGACCCCATGTATATTAATGGGGACAGGCTCCCATCTGGGAAGACAATTATATTTCTGTTAGAACACTCTGAATTCTCACTCCAGTTTTCTCGATATATAGATCCATACCATATTCATTCATTGTGTGTGCGGGGGTGATAACTTGTGTCTGAGAGAGCTCATTCTTTCATTCAGGAGAGATAAAGGGGTAACAACCCCTTGTATGTGGGATCCGGCTCATTTTGCCCCATGGCCCCTCACTCCAGAATGAGTGAGCAGGTTTTAAGACCCTGCTGATTCTGCTATCCTACAGGCTCGAGCCTTCTATCCCTTGCCCCATCACGGCTTCCAACATTCTGAGCGGCAGCTTATGTACAGCAGGCAGCTCGGGACATGCCTGTTGCCAATTGAATGTAGCCAGATCTACTATTTAGACACTGGGAGAGTGCCATGAACCCACATTGGTGGTGAAGAAGCACTCAACATACAGAACACAATGCTATAGTGTTGCAGTCCTGCTGAGAAATCACACTTCGGTCTGTTTAAATGTAAAGCAGAGTGGCTGAGAAGTACACACACTGTGCCATTAAAAATAAAGCAACTGTGGTGGGTTGCTTCAGTGGCATGGAGAGTATGCAATTCCCTGCGGGGTAGTGTTGAACATTTCCTATTGAAGTATAGCAGCCCTATTGAGAAGTGCCATTAAAAGTGAAGCTGTCCAGTAGGCTCGATCAGTGCTGCCTCATAAAAGGTGTAGAATCCTCTGTGAGAAGTGGCAGTACTGTCCGAATGGTGAGAAGTGTAGTAGTTTCACATTAACTATGCTGAAACACTTTGGGTTATTGAATAGTGCTGCTACATTTTGAGTAACTCAATCCCTTTAAACATATTAGCTCTTGTATAACCACGACAGTGTTGAGTTATTCTGATGATGATGAAGATGATATCAGACTTGCTCAATAGTTCTGGTTCTGTATCATTAAATGTACTTCCGATCTTCAGTGTCTCGGGAGGACAGTTCAGGGGCAACATGCTCGCCTTGGAAGCAAGGCGACATGGAGTAACACGGGTTTGATCCCTCGGTCCGTGCTTAGAAACCTCTGGGTATTACCAGTGGTCGAAGCAGTTGGGAGCAGTGCACCTCTACTTCTTTAAACAAGTCTGTGCCTCCATTTCTAAAAATCGTTTTGGGTTGGGTGTACTTCTACATCTATGCACCCCTCTTGCCAAGAGGGGTGCACAGATGTACAAATCCACCCCAAAAAGATTTTTATAAATTGAGGGACAGACTTGCTTTGCATCTGTTAGGAAGGATTCTCTGTTTAGGCTGAATTTCCTAACCTAGTGAGTCCCCCAGCAGCTTTGCTGGATTTTTGGGGTTTATTTTTTTCTCCTGCCAAGAGTGAGACTCTTTTACCCTCACTCTTGGGCATGATTTGAGTGTGTTTCTTTGACTCTAGATGTGTTTAATGGGCTATGGGGTCTTTTACTCCATAGGGCTTCATGTGTTTTTGTGATGTGTGTTACACAGCACCCTCAGTGCAGTAACACAGGGGTGTCATAGTGACTCCCCAGTGTAGACTCCATACCCTGGGACTGACTACTGTCTCCCAGGGCATGTAAAGTCACCATTGACTTTACTAGTCTTAAATTCTGAACAGAACCAGACAAACTATCATATTGTGGACGTACTGGCTGGGGCAATTCAATTGCCCCGTGGTCTGTTAGTCGAGGGGGCACGTCTCCGTCCCCCCTGATCGGCTGGTGGCAGTGGATACTACTTTTTATATTCAACCGCAAATATTTCTCTATGGGAGTTTCCCATTGTTCGAGGCTACTATCTTTATTTATTTAATTACGATACCCTCGAACATACCGCTGGTGGTGTTTAATTAATATTAATTATCCGGTTGGTATTTTTTGCCAAAACTCGGTTCTAAAATGGCGTTTGTGTTCTTTTCTGTGACTCCAACCCAAGTTGAGCCCTTTGTTCCACTTTTTGGCGGGCTTCTCCATAGAAGCCCTCCAAAGTGGTGCCACTCTGTCTGGGGTACTTAGGAAGGGTGGAGGGGGATTAAGCCACCCTGGACTGAGTTGCCTAGGCAACTCAAGTCGCACTCCGTCCTGATTGGCCCAAGTGGTGAGCCGGCCGGCTCACCACTTAGCATGTTTGAGTGACAGCTAGGCTGAGTGAATGGGGGTTTTCTGCATAAAAGCAGGGCTTTGGGGACTGGAACTTCAGAAGTCGCCACAGGACCTAAGAATCTGACGAGGGAGAAGCTGAGCCGACCTGCCACGACGCCACCACCGGTGGAGCCCTGCTGGACCATCTCACCACTTTTCCCAACGACAGAGGAGATCTCCCGCCGGAGAGTCTTCTTCCTTTGACTGGTGGGGATAACCAGTTTCACTGTCTTTTCGCCTTTCCGACATATCTTGTGGCCGCCTTGCCTGTGCCAAGCACCCCGGCAACCGGGATACCACGTTTTACCACGACCGCGAATTAAAGGGTAATACCTTTAACCGGAAAACTCTGCGGCTGGTTTCTTCCCTGGCAGTGCAACGACTTTCATCTTTCCTCCAAGTGGAGATCTTATCTTCCCCTGGACGTCGACGAGACTTGCACCCGCTGCCAGGAACAACTGCCACCGCTGGAGGATCCTTCCCACTTAAGGTACCGTGTCCCGCCCGGCTTCCCTTGCCACTGACTGTACGGGGTAGATTTAGCCCCCGGCTTTCGAACCTGGGTTAGCCTGGGACATCCTGGCTAAACTTTTCTGAGCCTCTCTAAACTCTTTTTGAACTCTGCAAGACATTCTAAGCCTAGTGTAACTGTGTGATCTTGTGCTCTGCTCTCTCTAAGAGTGGGCCCAGCCTATGGACTTTGGCTCACAAGTGACTTTTGCTCTTCTGCCTTGCTAATAGTGTTCCTAAAGCTTAGAGTGGTGTACCTTCCCATATTCTGTCTTTTTCCCTCCCTTCTTCATGAACTTGTTGGAGTCGCATCTATAGTTAAGCACTCACCTCTGTATGAAAGTAAGTGGTGCTAACTAAGACTTATCTGATAAGGAATAAGGGTTGTATGTATTATAATAGTAACAGTGTTTAGAGTGTTTTACAATAAGAGTGCTGGAGTGTTTCAAACTGTGTGTTTTTAAATAAATAATTATATACTTTGATACCAAAGCTCTGGTCAGTGTTTGCTTGTATTAGTGTGTCTGAGTGCCTATTGTGTATACTTTGCATACTGCCTAACTCTTCTTGAGGGAAGTCTGACTGCTCAGCCACAGCTACCAGGTAAATCTGGGTGGTACAGACTGCTACCAAGTGGGTTTACTGCTAACACTTGTAATCCTAAATCTTTTGCAGTGTTCCCAAAGGGAACTGCACAGGTTTCTGCCTAACAGCATCTGTGCCTCCATTTCTAAAAATCGTTTTGGGTTGGGTGTACCTCTACATCCGTGCACCCGGGTGCACAGATATAGAAGTATACCCAAACCAAAACGATTTTTAGAAATTGAGGGACAGATGCAAAACAAGAGCCTCTTGCTTTGCATCCGTCCCTCAATTTTTAAACATCGGTTTTTACCTGGCTTTTACTTGGGCCGCCAGAGAGAGACACAGTATAGATGGAACAAATGCCATCCATACTGTGTCTCTTCTCTCTGGCGGTGGGGGTGGTGGTCTCAGCCCCGACTTCATTTTGCCGGCGGTTTCCCAGGCCCCGGAGCACTGCGTACTCGGCGCCCCTGTACTCAATGTATATTTTTGCAGCCTAACCTGCATGTTTCCAAACGTAAATAACACCGTTAGGATTTGAAAACGGGCATTGCACGTTGAGCCAGTTAATTAGGGGCACGCACATTTTTGGGGGAGGAGGGCCCCAACGATGCTTTCCGCCTGGGAATTTGGTGCAAGACCGGCCCTGCTTGAAGGGCCATCATCAAGGTTGCACGAAGGTGTGGTGTACTCCTGCCAGAGATTGGCGGATATCCTTCATCAGCTGGAGTTCTCCCTCAACCAGAGGAAGACACGGCTGTGCCCATCTCAGGAACTGGACTTCTTAGAGTTTTGTTGGAACACTACCTTTCAGCGGGTGTATCTCCGCAAGGCGATGAGCCACTTTCTGGCCAACTCGGCCACCTTGGCATGGTGGCTCCAGCGCATTCTGGGCCTGATGGCCTCCTGCGTGCTCACTGTACATCACGCTCACCTCAAGATGAGGTGCCTCCATCTATACCTGGCAGCCAATTGGGATCAGGAGACAGGGTCTCAGTCGGACAGGTTCCCAATACCACCACTCCTACGGCCCGATGTTTGTTGGTGGAGGATGCATGGCAATGTTTCAGAGGGGTCCCCCTTAACCCAACTGGATCCTACCTTGGTGGTCATTGCGCACTCCCCCTTTCGGGCTGGGGGCTACTCTGGAAGGCTCTGTGATTCATGTAGCATGGTCCAGGACGGAAGCCCTCTTGCATATCAATCTGCTGGCGCTCAGGGCAGTGGGCCTGGCCCTCAGGGCGTTTTTGCACCTCATCAGGGACAGGTATGTTCTGGTCAGGACGGACAATTCTACTACGATGTTTTCCCTGAACAAGCAGCGTGGCGCCCCTACCCGCACCCCCCTCCTCTGCATGGAGGCGGTATCGATCTGGGAATGGGCCCTGTCGGAGGGGATTTGGATTTCAGCATTACACCTCTCAGTGTGACAGCAATGCAGAGGCGGACCAGCTGAGCGTGCGGGGTGAAATATAGCCCCTGGATGCCAGAAATAAAAAGGCCAGTCAATTATGAGGGCTCACCAAAATACAAGTCCAGCACAGAAATGAGGTCCGATATAAGGACTATGGAACCCAAATCAAAAGGAAAGAAAGAAGGCCTCAATTTCAAAATGTGGAGATTTGCACAATGCACTTCGTGAAGGGAAAGAAACACACGTGGCAATGATGTTTTGACAAATCCATGGAGAGCTGTATCCACATATATGAAACAGCAGTGCACAGTATCTTCAATGGGATGCCATAATTGTGTTCCCAGAAGCTGCAGTGATAAGGAGCATTTTACATGTAAAATAAATATAAGAATGTCATTTTCGTTTTTCCCTCATCTAGATTAACAATATGCTCAGCAAAATGCCCTCCAGGCTTTCAAGCTTTGAGCATGGTGGTCTCATGTACATGTACCATTGCGAAATAATATGCATATATTGTTATTGTGTGCGCCGTATAAGATGTGCTTCAAAGCAATTGTGTGTGAGTTTGAAATGCCATATGCTGCTGGCCATTTCTTCAGATCTGAAACTAAACTCCAGGACCTCCCTCTGTTGCCCCAGAGATTCAGGCCTGGGTCTCTTCATCCATCAGTGCCCTTCCTTAAAAATACAAACAGGAATACTTTTGAGATCAGAAATGCGGTGGAGACAAGATAAAGTCATGTCTGTTCTGCAGCACTTTTGACCTGCATGTCACAAGTCCCATAAAGAAAATCCATTAGTGTCCATTGGGGAGCTCTGCTTACGTCATGTGCCTAAAGAGAAGTGAAACTTAAAAAAAGGTTGGGGCCCAGGAAAGGGTGAGGGAAACTGCACCTTTACTTAAAAAGGGAGAAACGCAATGTATCGTATAAAATGGACTGCGCATATCGCACAACAGTCATTTCAGCCCTATATTAAAGGTGACAGTCAACCCATTCTAACCATCCTAAAACTATTTTGATGGGATAAACACAACAAAAGTTATTAATGAAAATGTGATTTGGGCCTTCCTGTGAGCCCCACAGATGCATACGTTGATAAAAACATGCCAATAATAATTAGTATGATGCCCGTAAAGTGGCATATTTTTCACAGATATGGTTCCTTAGTAAATGAAGAAAGAGTGTATCTCTGCACAGAAAGAACGTGCAGACTCCAGACTAGTCTCATTTGATTTGCTTTAAAATGTATTTCTTGTAAATATATTCAGACATGTAAAGTTTTGGAAATTAAGGTTACTTGCCATGTTGAGATATTTTGTGAGATCAATGCAGACCGATCCCATCTGTCAAAGTGGGATGATGAAGCTCTCTCCTCCCACAGCTAACCCAAAGCACTCTCGCATCTGCTTGTCCTATCAGCACACAGCTGGGAGGGGGTTAGTGATAATCAACCAATCCCTTTTGTGAGAATCATGACAAATGGTTATGTCATTTGCCCTATAAATAAGCCAGTTTGCATCAGAGCTGGACTTCTTCCACTAATTCCAAGAGGTGACCTGCTGCCAAAATCTGTCGAGAAACATCCCAGCAGAAAGAGGCCTAATCTTGCAGTGGAGACAGAAGCCAGGAGACATAGAAACTAATTGGGACCCTATGAAGGAAAGAGAGGAGATCCTTGACTGACCCCTTGCTTTTCCAGCGGTATGTTCTGATGCTCCCTGATGCCCAATCCAGACCTCTCTTATAAGTGGAACCACCCCCAAAGCCCTAGATTATATAGGCCCTATATTTTTCATGCATTGTTTTTATTTCCCCATTGAAAAATCCTGTTTGCCTGTGTAGATTTTTACCATATCTATCAAAGTCAATCTTTTAATTCCCCTATTGAATTCACATGATATGTATTGTTGACTTTAAAAATAACAATCTTTTCCCAGTGTGTTGTGAGCCGGTATAGTCCTAAATATTTGCCAGGAGAATTGACCCTAAAGCCTTGTTCCACGTGTGTGCGCATGGTGTAAAAACGAAATTCCCCATTGATCCCCTTCATGTTAAATCAGAAGTGGGAAGCCCAGTAGTGCCTGTGTATATGCAAGGTGCAAAAACGAAATTGCCCCTGGGTACCCATTGTGCTCTGCAAAACAAATTTCCTATTTGCCATTTCTTTCTCACATTGCAGCTGTGCTAAACATCCCAAAATGGATTTTCCCCTTGTGCTCTGCAAAATGAATTTTCCCATTTGTATTTTCTGTCTTACATTGCATCTGTGATTCCAACCCAAAACTGATTTTCCCATACTTTTCTGATAAAAAACCCAAGGCCCTGTGTGTCATTGTCAGGTGTAGCAAAATGAATTTTTCCCATTGCCTTTCTGTCTCCCCTATTCGTTCTGTGATCAAATATTCCAAAATTCGATTTTTCCCTTGTGTTCCCACTCCCTTCCAATGTCTTCCAATCAAGTCTTATTGATGTTTGGAGGGTGAGGGTTGCTGAGAGAAAGCTTAACAAAATCTGCTATCACTGTGTGTGTTGAATTGTTCTTCTTAAGTCTTGGTGGGTGATTGAAAAGGAATTAATTGTAACAGCATTTCGAAGGGATTGTGTCCTCCGACGTATTCCTCATCTTCGATATATCCTTCCAGCTCTGCTGGCCTCGGAAATTTTTTTCTCTAGAGGGCGCTGCGCGTCGACGTCCCTCGAGTCGATGTCCCTCGACAGCCGCCGTATCGACGCTCGACGTCATCCTGCCTATAAAGGCCGCGCGCAGCGTCCGTTGCTCAGTTCCGTTTTTCCGCGCTTACTCGGTGCCTCGGAATACCGTTGCTCAGTTCTTAGTCAGATTAATCCTATTTACCTCGAGTTATTCGATCCGTACTCGATGGCTTCCTCGTCGGAACCGACAACTCCTCGATCCGGCTTCAAAAAATGTCGAGATTGTGGGAAAAAGATGTCGTTGACCGATCCTCACAGAAATTGTCTGTGGTGCTTGGGAGCTGAACACCATTGTTCGGAATGCGAGGACTGTATGTCCATGACAGCTAAGGCCCTGAAGGAGCGTAGGGGGAAGCTGGAGAAAGGTAAGACTTTTAAAGCTTCTTCTTCGTCGACGAAGTCGAGACATTCGTCTCCTCGTCACCATTCGCGCTCCAGGTCTCAGAGTGGGTCTTATCACTCCTCGAGATCGAAGCACTCGAAGAGGAGACGTCGAAGATCCCCTTCTCCGTCTTCCTCTTCCTCTGTTTCGCCAAAAGGAATCCCTTGCCCCACGAAACATAGTTCCCGGGCTGAATGGGAGGAATTCCGATAAAATATGATGAGCGTCTTCGAGAAAGCGGCCTCGACCCCCTCGAAGACTGCCGAGAGCGATGCTCTGGTCGAAAGACCCGAAGGTCAAAAACGCCGCGAGTCGCAGTACCCGGCAAAAGAAACCTCTCGAGCGCGTCTCGAAACCTCGAGCAGGACTATGACCTCCAAACCTTCCTCGAAGGTTCCGTCGACGCCGTCGACGAAGGTTCCGTCGACGTCGAGGTCGATGTCTTCGACGCCGTTGTCAAAGGGACCTTCGACACACGGGTCTGTCGACTCGACGCCGGCCTCGACACCGGCGTCGACGCCAAGAAAAGTCACGGTGACCACACATCCAGTGACTGTCCCCAGGCCCTCGACGTCGGTGGCATTGATATTGTCGAGTAGAATTCCAATTCTGTCGAGGTCCTCGAGGCCTCCACCTCTGTTTTCGACGCCACGCTCGAAGCCTTCGACGTCGGCGTCGACGACATCGACGTTTTCGAGGCCAATAATGACAAGTTCGGCACCCTCTGCCTTGGAAATGGGATTTACTCCCTTTATGAGTTCAGAACAATTGAGAACTATATCCTCAATTTTAGAAGAGGGTGATTTGTCTGAACAAGACACATTTGAGTTACAGGGACCTGTAACCCCAGTTAGAGAGGAATTTTCCTCTGAAGAGCGCAGATTAAAGGATCTTCATGATTCTTTACATGAGGCAAGTGGGTTAGACACTTCCCCATAGGTGGATTTTGCTAAGCCAGACCCGGGGGAGCATGCTGAAACCCCCTACAGAGCCTTAATGGCCAGGATTACAGAGTTCATGGGGTGGTCTGCATCTTCACAATCTTTCCAGCAAGATGACCTCACGGATATTCTCGACAAAGGCCCACAAGAGGATCCTGTGGTGCCCTTTCATAAAGCTCTTCAGAGAAAGATCATGACAAACTGGGAAACCCCAGATGTAATACCAGCAGTAAATAAAAAAACTGTCTGCAAAGTACAGGGTATCTTCCACAGACCCAGAGTTTTTGTCTAAACATCCATCCCCAGAAAGTCTGGCGGTACAAGCAGCATCCTCTACCGATGTCAAGACGGCTTATCCTACAGTCCCACAGGACAGGGAGGATAAAAAATATGATGCTATGGCAAAGAAAGTCTTTTCAGCATGTAGCATGGCATTAAAGTCTGTTAATGCTACTTGCACCCTTGCTAGGTTCAGCCATACACTTTGGGAGTGTGCTTCTACAGCGGCTGACTGCATCCCGGAGGGAGAAGAAAGGGATGCGTTCCTGAATATTATACAGGACGGTAAAGACGCTATGTGCGAATCCCTCCAGACGGGCATTGATTCGGCTGACAGTATCAGCAGAGCAATGGCGCCAAGTACATCAACTAGGAGATTCGCTTGGTTGAGAAAGTCGGGTTTTGCCCCAGATGTGCAAGCCAGGCTCTTGAACATGCCATTCGATGGCTCTTCTTTGTTCGGGAAAAAGGCGGATGACAGTTTAGAGAAACTGCAAACTTCAAAAGCTGCAGCAAAATCCCTAGGAGCTGCAATCCGTCAGACTCCTTTTCGTCCCACAGGAACCTCTGCGAGGGGCAAGTCCTTTCGCTTCTACTCCGCATTCGGAAGAGGTAGAGGACGACCGGCTCAAAGGGGTCAAAGAAGAACTACCCGAGGTGGACGGGGTAGATATTCTAAAGCCGCAGCAACAGCAGGTGCCTCTTTACCATCGGCATCTGCATCAGCCGCCCCAAAACCACTCTGAGGACTCCCCTCACAGGACACCTGTAGGAGGCAGGTTGACTCAACATCTGACGGTATGGCAGGCTATCACGTCAGATGCTTGGGCATTGGAAACAGTCGCCCAAGGTTACTGCCTGCCTTTCCTACGTATACCTCAGAGTCATCCACCGGGGATCAGCTCTCAGAAAGCTCCAGATCCCCTCCTCTTGCAGGAAATTTTGGAAATGCTAGAGAAAGGTGCCATAGAACCGGTACCTGTAGCGGAGAGGGACAAGGGCTGGTACTCCCCTTACTTTCTCATTCCGAAGAAAGACGGAGGACTGAGACCCATCTTTGACTTGCGAGAATTGAACAAATTCCTCAGAAAAGACAAATTCAAGATGGTCACTCTTTCTCAGATCCTCCAGGCCCTTCAGTTTCAGGACTGGTTGGTATCTCTGGACCTTCAGGACGGTCATTTCCATGTGCCTATCCATCTCAAACACAGGAAGTACCTGAGGTTCGCAATTGGCAACTCTCACTATCAATTTCAAGTACTGCCATTTGGGCTGACCTCCGCCCCGAGGGTCTTCACCAAGTTAATGTCGGTAGTGGCTGCAAGTCTAAGGAGGGAAGGGATTCACGTCTACCCCTACCTGGACGATTGGCTGATCAGGGCTGTTTCTCCGGAGCAGGCTCAGATCCAGCTAAATCACGTGTGCCATTTCCTTCACAGACTGGGCTTCTCCCTCAATTTAAAGAAGTCACAAATTATACCATCGCAGAAACTCCAGTTCATAGGAGCGATCCTGGATACTTCCCTGGGAAAAGCCTCGCCACCAGAGGTGAGGGCTCAAGATATTCTACAGATGGTTACTAAGTTCCAGCATGCCCAACGTCTCCCAGCCTTCGACTTTTTGAGGTTGCTAGGCCTCATGGCATCCTGCATTTTCCTTGTGCCAGAGGCTCGCCTGAGAATGAGATCCCTCCAGTGGGCACGGAGGACTCAGTGGTCACAATTCTCAGGGAGAATGACAGATCTTCTTCAGGTTCCCGGCAGGGTGGCTCGAGACCTTCAGTGGTGGGCCTGTCAGGAGAAAATTCTGAAAGGAGAACAGTTTTGGCAACCCTGGCCGGAGATAACAGTAGTCACGGATGCCTCACTCACGGGGTGGGGAGCCCATGCCAACGACTTGACCATCAGCGGTCGTTGGTCTCCATCGGAGTCCAGACTACACATCAACCTGTTAGAGCTGAGAGCCATCAGACTTGCGTTGAAGGCTTTCCTGCCAGCTGTACAAGGGAAGAACGTCCTGATAATGACGGACAACACGGTGGCCATGCATTACCTCAACAAAAGAGGAGGCGTAGGATCACTACCCCTGTGCAGAGAGGCAATGCAGCTCTGGTTTTGGGCAATCCAAGAAGGAATCTCTCTATCGGCAGTTCACCTAGCCGGAGAGAAGAACTTGACAGCGGACGCTCTGAGCAGGCAGAACACACACTCCCACGAGTGGGAGCTAGCTCAGGAAGTCCTTCAAGAGATCTTCGCCCTTTGGGGAACCCCTCAGGTAGATCTGTTCGCCACCAGCCTAAACAGGAAATGCGACCTGTTCTGCTCAAGGGAATTTCCTCCGAGAGGAGCTCTGGGAGACGCGTTCATAGTGGACTGGGAGTTTCCGCTTCTGTACGCTTTCCCACCGGTCCCTGTCATTCCTCAAATGATCAGGAGATTGAGAAGATTCCGGCGAACCATGATCCTAATTGCCCCGGATTGGGCCAGGAGAACGTGGTACCCGGACCTTCTAGACTTGTCCATCTGCCCTCCAATTCGACTTCCTCTCAGAGAGAACCTACTCTCACAGAAGGGAGGTCAGGTTCTCCATCCAGACATCAAAACCCTCAACCTTCAAGCTTGGCTTCTGAACGGCTGAGGTACAAGGATTGGGACCTCCCTGATGATGTTATGGAGGTGTTGCTTTCGGCAAGGAGGCCAGCAACAAAGTCTTTATACCGCTGCCGTTGGAACAGATTTTGCAGCTGGTGTAGAGAACAGAATATCGACCCATTTTCATGTGGTACACCAATGGTTTTGTCCTTCCTACTATATTTGGCAAATTCAGGCCTTCAAGTTGGCACCATTAAGGGCTATCTCGCAGCGCTATCTATCTTTAAGCGTACTGCGGAAGAACCATCCTATTTCAAATTACCCTTGGTAATACAGTTTCTAAAGGGGTTAAGCAATGTTTATCCCCCAAGACCATTCCAAGTTCCCCTATGGGATTTAAACTTAGTACTAACTTTCCTGATGGGTACACCTTTCGAACCTCTCCATTCTTGTTCGTTAAGATTCCTTACCCTTAAAACTGTTTTATTAATAGCACTTACATCTGCTAGAAGGGTGAGCGAATTACAAACTCTTTCTTGTAAACCCCCTCATACAATCTTTCACAAAGACAAAGTTGTCCTGCAAGTGAATCCTAATTTCCTCCCAAAGGTGGTTTCTGAATTCCATATCACTCAGAAGATTACCCTACCATCTTTCTATCATCCTCCTCACCCGGGGAAAGAGGAAGAGAGGTTACACAGACTAGACCCTAGGAGGGTTTTAAGTTTTTACATTAGTAGACTAGCCAGGATAAGACAGGCAGACCAGCTGTTTGTAGGTTACGCAGGTCACAAGCTGGGGTTACCAATAACTAAGCAGACCATTTCCAGATGGATCATTCTAGCCATTCTGGAATGTTATAAACTGGCAGGGAAAGAGCCCCCTCAAAACCTTAGGGCTCATTCGACCAGAGGTATTGCAGCTTCATCGGCCCTCAAAAGAGGCGTGCCGGTTAAAGACATATGTGCGGCCGCTACATGGTCGTCTGTCCATACCTTTACACGTTTTTACAATCTGGATTCCTCCTCCAGTCAAGAGACTAGGTTTGGAAGGGCTGTACTGCATTCTATTCATCAATAGAAGACAGCGTGAAGTCAGTACTCCCTCCTCCGAATATAGAATACTGCTATGGGACCCTATCTAAGATGAGGAATACGTCGGAGGACACAATCCCTTCGAAGAACAAGTTACTTCTTACCTTGTAACGTTCTTTCGACGAGATGTTCCTCCGACGTATTCCTCATCGACCCTCCCATCCATCCCTGCAGTTCTACTTCCCTTGTTGTTGCAGCTTACGCTCCTTCAGGGTGATTAGTCTAGTCCAGACAGTAATACTGTGGGCTACAAAACGGAACTGAGCAACGGACGCTGCACGCGGCCTTTATAGGCAGGATGACGTCGAGCGTTGATACGGCGGCTGTCGAGGGACATCGACTCGAGGGACGTCGACGCGCAGCGCCCTCTAGAGAAAAAATGTTCCGAGGCCAGCAGAGCTGGAAGGATATATCTAATATGAGGAATACGTCGGAGGAACATCCCGTCGAAAGAACGTTACAAGGTAAGAAGTAACTTGTTCATCTCTCTGTTGGTGCTTTTATGGAAGTTATTGTGTTTTTATGTTGCCACAACTTTGGTGGCTGATGTAATCTATTTGTGATATTTGGCTAAACAAATTAATTAATCATTATATTCTTAATACACACCGGCCTAGTTCCTAGTCCATTGTGTCACCGGGTATTTGTTGAGGTTGTGTGCGAGACAGGTTGAAGGCCTTATCAAAAAGAACCTGAAATAAATCAAAGCGATTCATTGTGCGCCACATTCATTGTGGGGGAAGGAGCTCCCTGACTTGGGTGTGACCGTGCAATAAACTGAAACAAGCCGCTTGGTGTTCAACACCCACGAGTGGGAGTTGCACACTGACTCCTTGTTATTCCTGTTTCAGTGTTGTGGGTTCGCGGACCTGGATTTGTTTGCATCCCCTCTGAGTTCCAAGTCACCCCAGATTGCTTTATGGGCAGGTCGGGGGCCTCTGGTAGATGCCTTCCAGCTCTGTTGGCACGGCCGCAGGTGTAATGCCTTCTCGCCCACCCCTGCGCTCCAACGGACGGACCCTCTGCAAGTTCCAGGCTTCGGTGGGTTGCAGCCTCCTCCTGATTGCCCCCACTGGCCTTTTAGAAACTGGTTTTCGGATCTGCAGCAGTTGTGGGGCGGTGGAACATCTGGACCCGGCAAAGCTGGCGCTGGTGGCCTCGTTCCCAACCAGCTGAGGCTTCAACATGCTCATTTTTCGGATGACAACTCGGACATCAGTGAGCAGGCCAGGAGGCCCTCGACTTGGTCCCAGTATAAGATTAAATGGACTAGGTTCTGCCATTGGGCTTGTGACCAGGGTCTGGACCGTGTCATCTGTCCTCTGGATGAGGTACTGGCCTTTTCAGCATACCTGGCTCGGATACCTGCCGACTTATTTGGCGGCCATTGGGGCTTGCAAGAATTCCCTGGAACATGTGTTTTCTGCTGCCATCCCAGTGGTTAAGACCCACCTTAAGGGGTTGTTTAAGCTTTTTCGCCAGTGCATAGACCGCACCCGTTCTGGGACCTCAATGTGGTTCTGCACTAAAGATGGTGGGTCTCACCTCTGCATGAAACGTTAGTGACCTGCATGCGCCTCATGTCAGCCCTTCACCGCGTTTCACAACGACAAGGTAATCTTGCGCCCTCATCCACACTTCTTGCCCTAGGTGGTCTCTTCATTTCATCGGAATCTGGAGATCTGCCTGCCGGTGTTCTTCCCAAACCTGCAGTCAGGGCAGAGAGGGCCCTGCACTCCTTGGACCTCAAGAGGGTCCTCAAGTTTCATCTCTCTTGGAACGAAATACTACATGAAGTCTGGTGCATTGTTCGTGCCTTTAGGATGCTTCTCTGCCGGCTCTCCGGTTTCAAAGGCTTCCATCACCCGTTGGATGGTTCCTGAGGGGATTCATGCCCATGCGGTCAGAGCCAAGGCCACGACCGTCGTGTTTCAGATACATGCTTCTTGGGATGTCATCAGCAAGGCGGCTGCTTGGGCCTCTCCGTCAGCTGTCTGTAAGCACTACTCACTGGACACCAGCTCCAGGCGCGATGCTGAGTTCAGTCAGGTGGTTCTGAAGAACCTTTTTGCTTCGTCTTGGATATGAGGCAGGTTATCACAGCTCCACCATATGGTCTTGTTCAGTGGAATCACCCACAAGGATGGAGGAAAGGGGACGGGACGTACAAGTACTTAACGTAGTGACTAGAGTACTCCTAGTCCATAGGCCCCTTTCCTCCATACGTCCCACCCGTCTTCCCCCACTAGTATGACAAGGGCTAATACTTACTAAGAGTAGCCAGGTAGCTAATTGTTCAATGTGTTCAAAGGGGACTGAGGTGCGGCTATTAAGTACACAGAGTCAGGTTATGTGATGCACTAAGGGCCCCATTATTTTAATTTTATCGTCTCCTATGGATTTTGAATATGGATCTTTTGACTTGTATTCATGTTTCAGAAGATCACACACAAAAACGTGTCCCTTTAGTTGACAATTAGATGTTGACCTTACACATGAGGGCAATTGAGTGGTAGATACATGCAAGCATATTGTTATAATTCTAATATCTGCCTTACTACTAATTCTTTAAGACTGGTCTCTTTGCTCTTTAATTTTGTCTTCTGTTTGTCTCAATGTGTTAAACAACTACTGGTCATAAGTTGCATATTTTTCACATGTTTGCAACGCTTATTATCACTTAGCATTTTGATGGGCATTTCAAGTCTTGAAAAAAGGGCTTTGAGATTAATGTTAAATATATGCAGTTGCGTTTTTTTTCTTGGAAAATTGGCTAAATTTCCTTTTTGTTTTCTTTTTACAAAAACATTCTTTGGCGATGTGCTCCTGGAAATCACTGCTATTCATTTCAATTAGTTATGTAAAATAATTTGTACTTTGACAAACCGGTTACCTAGAGGTCTTAAAAATGCAATATTTCGCCATTTTGTTGTAATTCTTTAGGGGGAATCTCCCAAAAATCCTCTCCATTTAGCTTTGTCCCTCTGATATATACCATAATTAGTATTTTTCCAATCTAGTTTATTAGAAATGCTTAATTCTGCCACTTTTAGAAATTCTTTAATGTATGACAGGAGCTCAAAGAGGCCCTTGCAAGCATGCATCTTGTTAGCAATAAAAATAACTGGGGCTTCAGTGCAATAACTGGGGCTGCAGTGCTCTATTACTGATGAACACACATTAAGTATGTACCGACCTCCGCTGACTCACTCACTGTTTTGTTCCCTCAGGAGTGACTTTAGCTTCTCTCATTGATCGTGTGAGCCCTGTCCACATTAAATCTTGGGTAGATCACTGCTGTTCCAACCTCCTCCCATGAAGCTGTAAGTATGTTGCTAGATCATCTAGGCAAAGTCCTCTTCAAAGCAGTAAACCTGCTACCTGACCCTGCCATAACACACTCCATCGAAAAATCCACTGCCATCAACACCACCTCATCGACACAATCAGCAAGATTCACCAGCACATAGACACCAGCTCTGCATCCACATACACAACTCACGTTCCTCCTCATAAAATCTCCACATCCTGGACAACAAACAAGACACTCTCTACAGAGGACCTGGTAGAAACCTTGGCTGACCTCAAAGCCACATCGTATACAAAGGACATCCTCCCTGCATCCTTCCTCAAGACCCTCCCCACAGAAGCTCTCCTTCCCTACCTAGAGATCATCAATAGCTCCCTAACGCAAGGCACCTTCCCATCGACCCTAATGACAGGACAAATCTTCCCTCTACTAAAGAAACCCACTCTGGATCCTGATAACCTAGGTAACTACCGCCCCATTGCCCATCTTCCCTTACTAGGTAAGATAATTGAGAAAGTGGTAGCCGCACAATTGCAGCAATACATCGACACCAACAATCTTCTCCAAACCTACCATTCCAGACTCAGACCCAGATGCAGCACGGAGACAGCAACCATACAGGTGGTTGATGACACCTTCAACATCCTTGATGAGGCCCACTCCTGGTTCTGCTCGACCTCTCGGTTGCTTTTGACACAGTAGACCACTGGGGTCTCACGCACACCCTACTTCAGCGCATGGGGATCAGCGACCTTCTCCAGCATTTAATCTTTCATGGATTCACATGCTGTGAATATTTTCCGTCGTCAGGCTGTGAAACCTTGGTAACTTTAATGTAGTGGTTTTCCTATGGAAAAACGTTGCCACCTTTAGTGTCCTATCCACATCTTTATGGGTGCCTTAAATGAGACGTCCAGAAAATAGCCCTGCGGCTTCACTTCAGAATTTGCTCTTTTTTCTACACAGCCTTCGCTGTTTCCCGTGGGGTTTTCAGTACTTTTAGGTCCCGTCATGTAATCTGTGGGTCTGAAGAAGTCTTTATTTCGACCGTGTTAGACCTGTGGCCTCAAGAATGTGTATGAGGGGGACGGCCATATGGACTGCTTGTACTGCTTATACCCCAATCACTTAGCCGAGAACTGTGCCATCTGTCGGTGGTTCCCCCAGACGACTCAAGGAGCGTAACAGGCGATTGATTTGCTGGCTGAATGAGGAAGCCTATCCAGCTTCGGAGGTGGGCTCTTTCTGTGGGGGCAGGTCCTCTACTCCTTTAGCCAAGAGATCGGCATCGTTCTAGAGGGTGCGGTCGGCAGAGCCAACGCCTAAGAAGCAACGCACTAGTGGGGCCAGGCCGGCGTTGGATTTGGGAAAAGGCATTGAGTCTTCAGTGACACAACCATTGCCAAGTAGTGCGGGGTCGGGCCCCCCCTCTCAAGGCAAGTCTGCCTCAAGGGCTGATAAGCTGAAGGACTCGGGTATACGCTTGGAGATACCTGCGGAACCGACGCACAAGGCCTCAGCAATCGGGCAAGGAGAAGTCCAGGTCTCATTCCTCCTCATTGACAAAGAAGTTGTCTTCCAAGGACAGGCGTCACTCCTCTTCGGGCCATGAGTCTTCGAAGCACCGGTCCAAGTCCTCGTCCAAGCAGCCCTCTTCTTCGAATAAGGATGTGTCGGTGCCAAAGACCGCGGCAACGGCTGGACTGTTATCGTCCGTTCCACCGACGACGGCCTCCTCGATGAGGGACCTTCCATCGATGACGGCACTAACATCTACTGCCCTGTTGACGACCCTGCTGGTGACGGCCCCGTCAACGACCCTGCTGATGACTGCTTTGTCGACCCCAGCCCGTCGACGACGGCTCCAGCGACAGTGGAAATGCTGAAGTCCACGGCGAAGCTGGTGAATGTTGTGGATCAGTCGTCTCCCAGGGAAACGGCGTGGCAGTCAGGGACACGATTTACGTCCATACTCCCGGTGGATCTTGTCCAACATGAGCCGTCCTCGGCCTATGAGTTTGACTCGGATCCGGAGGGGGAAGTGCAGCCGTTTCTGGATCCTTTGGTTTTGGGCCTGCAGCCTTCTCTTGTGTCCACGTCAGGGGGTCTGGAGGCTGTCCCGCCTCAATATCCTCTTGTCAATCCGCACTCGTTACTCTCGATGCAGGTGCTTACGACGTTGCAATCAGTCCTGGGGCAGTTGGATGCCAGGCTCCCTGTGCCTCAGGCTCCGGCTGTTCCGTTGATGCAGGACTTACCTACCATTCCTCGTCAGAAGGATGTATCGGAAGCCCCTTGCAGTAGAGGGCCTCATCCCAGAAGGTTTTCCCCGGTTTGGCCTCCTCCACCATCTCCCAGGGCATTCAGTCCTTCCTCAAAGGGATCAGGAGGGGGAACTAGTGGAGTCTGAGCCAGACAGCGTTCCGCAGGACACTCAACAGACTCATCTTCGCCCAGACGGGCGAATACCTGGGATACTGATCCGGATGCTGCAAGTAGCATGGCCCAGCCATCTCCGCCGGATGATATTGGAGCTTTTCATGCCAGGATGGCTTAGGCCTGTCATGAGTTTGGCCTCATTCCAGAGGAGGAAAAGAAAGACTGCTTTTTGTTTCACCATATGGGGAAGAGGAGAAGGCAGTCTTCTCAATCCCCATATTGGACCACGTGTGGCAGAAGGGGCTTCGGACAATGCGGCACCCGTTTACGGAGCCTGCGGTCAAGGGCCGCTTGGAGAAATTCAAGGCGCCGGAGTCAACTCCAAAGTGCCTGATGTCGCAGCCTACTCCGGAGTCGGTTGTTTCGGCATCAACAAGTAGACAGGCACGTACCCAGCACAAGTGTGCAACTCCCCCCGAAAATGAAGGCTGTAAGCTGCATGCTTTTGGAAAAAAGGTCCTCACAGTGGGTGCTACCACGGTCAAAGCTGCCAACTCGTTGGCTATCATGGCGCAGTGCGACCGCGAGATGTGGCACAGATTGGCTCCTCTGTTGGACCACCTGCAACAGCAGCAGCAGAAGGAGCCGATGCTTTTAGTTCGTGAGGGGTAGGAAGCGTCGAATCATAGTATTAACATTGCGGTCGACCTGAGAGAGACTGGGTTTAAGCAGATTAATAATGGGGTGGTTCTCCAGCGTCAGGCGTGGCTTTGCTGTACTGATTTCCGGCCAGAGGTTCAGCACAAGGTGGTGGAAATGCCTTGCGATGGGGAACATCTTTTTGGAGAGAAGCTTGATGACGCACTGAAGAACATTAAGGTAGACTCCGATACTGCGAAGTCCCTGACAGCCCTGCAGGGCAGACGTTCTTTTTGCCCCTTTCGCAGGGCATTGGGGAACACAAGGTTTGCAGGTTCTTGCTACAAGCGGTACAGTAGATCTACCTTTTTCTCCCAGGGTTTCTGATGGTCCTTCCAGTCCGCACAGTGGAGCAATGAGTATCAAGGACAGCAAAATAGGGGTTCCTCCTTCTCTGAGGCCATCAGTCCAAGCCTCAACAATGACTGCCACAGGGGCAGTCGACTTTGAGGGAGTTGGCGCACCACCTCGATGAGTGGCGTTTGATCACGACAGACAGATGGTTGCTGGATGCAGTCCAATACTGCCACTCGTTGGATTTCAGGCATCCGCAACTCCATATTCCTCTGGTAAAAAGAGCTCAGCCGCATCTACAGTTTTTGCATCAGCAGGTGTGTCTGATGCTGCAAAAGGGGGCTATCGAGAGGGTTCCGGCATCAGATAAAGGAAGAGGAACCTACCTCCGGTTCTTTGTCATCAAAAAGCTGAACAGAAAATGGCGCCCCATTCTGGACCTGCGGCCGCTCAACAGAAATGTAAAGTGACAAATATTCAAGATGCTAACGTTGCAAGACGTCATACGGACTGTTCAGCCCAGGACATTTCTGGTGTAGTTGGATCTCAAGGATGCATACTTTCACATCTCCATGCACCCCAAGCATCGCAAATGTCTATGCTTCATGGTTGGCGACAAACATTACCAGTTTAGGGTTCTTCCCTTTGGCCAAAAGTCATCTCCCAGGACTTTCGCCAAGTGCCTGGCTCCGGTGGCTGCTTACCTCCACAGAACGGACACCATGTTAATCCGTACCTGGAAACTGGTTGGTCAGGGGGGCAACTCGCCAGCGGACGTCAGAATCTCTCAGTGCAGCTATGTTCCTTTTACAACGTCTGGGCTTTGCAGTCAACTTCGACAAATCCTGTCTGACACCCTCAAGGGATTTGGTTTTTCTGGCGGCTAATTTTCAAATCGCGCTCAATCAAGTCAAGCCGTCAAGGAAAGGATAGAGAAGCAGTTGTCCCTGGTGGGCTCGTATTTACCAGGAACTTCAATCACGTTACGCTTGTACATGTCTCTTCTCGACACCATGACGTCCTGCATCCCACTCATCCCGAATTGTCGTCTTTTCATGCGACGTGTACAGGAGTTTCTCACTTCAAGGTGGTCACAGATCCACGGCTTCTGGTCCGACAGGAAGTTCATCTCCCGTTCTCTGGCAGGTGCCCTGCAATGGTGGACTCACTCCGGCAACAATGTAAGGGGCATACCCCTGGTGGAACCAGATATTTGGTACACGAACGTGACCGATGCCTACCAGGTCAGATGGGGAGCTCGCCTAGACCTGTTCCAGGTCAAAGGCCTGGGGTCCCTCCCTCTCAGAGGTTTCTTTGCATTTCAACTTTCTAGAATTGAGGGCAGTTCACAGGGCACTCAAATCTTTTCTTCCCCTTATTCAGGACTTGGTGGTACGGATTCTCACCGACAACACTACGACTATGTTCTATCTACACAAACAGGGTTTCAAACATTCACAGCACCTGTCGTGGGAGGCTCAGGCCATCTGGCAATGGGCCATAGGACACAAGGTTCAGATCCTGGCTTTCTACTTGCCAGGGATTGAAAACATTCAGGCATATGCTCTCAACAGGGAGTCCGCTCAGATGCACGAATGGCGGCTGAAAGACGACCATGTGGCGGGGATATTCGGGAAATGGGGGACTTCCCCTCTGGACTTATTCGTCAGCCCAGAGAACAAGCAGTGTGTTCTCTTTGCCAGCAGAGTCTCTCATCTGGACTCAGGGGGCACACGTTCTCGTTTCCCTGGACGGCCTGTTCACCTACGGGTTTCCTCCATTTCCCTTGATAAGGAAAACCATTGAGATGATTTGCCAGGTTCCATGCAGGGTAATCCTGGTGCCCCCGTTCTGGCCCAGACAGACCAGGTTCTCAGACAGTCTTCACCTGGCGGTGGACGACCCTCTTCACCTAGGGTCAGAGCCGGATCTTCTTTCACAGAACAAGGGGAGTTTGTGGCATCAGAACCCAGGCTCCCTCAACCTTGCAGCATGGCTCCTGACCATTCCGAATGCAGAAACCTAGGGATTCTTCAGGATTGTCGCTGCATCTTGGCTGCAGCGAGGGCGCCATCTACCAACGCGTCATACGCCCGTAAGTGGAAAAGGTTCTGTATACGGTGTTCGCAGCAACCAGACTTGCAGACATGGCAGGTTTTGCCTCCACAGCTCCTTCCTTACCTTCTGCTGTTGGCGAAGGAGGGTCTGGCATTGTAGTCCATCAAGGTCCACTTGGCGGCCATCTGAAGGTTCACGCGGCAGCGCAGCTCTACACATCTGTTCAGTGATATATTGATTAAACGTTTCCTCAAGGGCCTTTTCAGGACTTTTCCCCCTGAAGAAGTTGTTTTCTCCGGTCTGGAGTCTCAACTTGGTGGTCGCGGCCCTCATGAAACCACTGTTTGAGCCTATGTCAACGGCGGCCATAACGTTTCTCACGTGGAAGGTGGTTTTTCTGGTGGCCATTAAATCTTCCCGATGGGTTTCAAAACTGCAGGCTCTGGTCATTGACCTTCCATACCTGCGTTTCATGAAGGACAAGGTTCTCCTCTCTACAAATCCCCACTTTATTCCTAAGATTCCGTCAGACTTCCACAAGAACACTACAATAGCCTTACCAACCTTTTTTTACTAAGGCTTCCACTCCAGCTGAGAAAGCATTGCATTCATTGGATATCAAGAGAGCTTTGAAGTTCTATCTGGACTGGACTAAGTCGTTCAGAGCATCTAGGCAACTCTTTGTGGCTTTCAGCCCCTCCAACAAGGGGAAGCCGATATTGAAGCAAAGCATCTCACGATGGGTGTCGTCTACGATATCATTCTGACACGAAAAAGCCAATAAACCTCTACAGTTGACTCCCAGGGCTCACTCTATAAGGTCCTTGGCGTCTTCGGCAGCTCTTTGGGTGGGCATACCGCTCAGGGACATTTGCCAGGCAGCGACGTGGGCAGTACAGTGCATGTTTACCAGACACTACTATCTGAATCAACAACATGCGGAATACGTGCAAGTGGGGTCTGCTGTGCTTCAATGCCTGTTCCAGTAAGGTAAGCCCTGCAGCTTCGAGGGTTTTGGCTCTGCTCATGTTTTCATTTTTGAATAACTGAAAGTGATGTCTTTCTGTTGTTGTTTATATTACCTGTAGCATTGGTCCTGTTTGACTGTTACGTAGTCTATTCACAGCATGTGAATCCATGAAAGATCCAATGCTGGTGAAGGGATTAGTTTCTCACCTGTAACTCCAATTCTCCAGCGTTGGTATCTTTCATGGATTCACATGCATACTCCGGCCTCCCCCCTTCAGGCAAACACCCTCTTCTGGTATCCTCCTTGTTTAGAGAGGTTAAAATCTGAAGGGAAGCCGCGGTGCCGGGGCTATATATTGGACGTCCCATTGGTGCGGCCTAAGGCTCCCATAAAGATGTTGATAGGACACTGGAGGTGTCAAAGTTTTTCCATAGGAAAACCACTATATTAAAGTTCCTGAGGTTTCCCAGCCTGACGGAAAATATTCACAGCATGTGATTCCATGAAAGATACCAACGCTGGAGAAATGGGGTTACAGGTAAGAAACTACTCCCTTATTCTACGCTGGTTCAAGTCCTACCTCGCCAACCGCCAGCAATTTGTTCAGATGGACGCCTATATATCATCAATGCTACCCCTCACCTGTGGAGTGCCGCAGAGTTCCATTCGCTCCCCAGTGATCTTCAATCTATGGAGCCACTGGGAGCCCTCCTAGCCACACCCAACATCCTCATCCACCAATACGCCGACAGCACCCAGCTATACCTCAAGATCAACTCCATCAACGACATCCACAGGCTCAAAATCTGCTTCTCACTGATCCACTCTTGGATGTCCAGTGCATACTTGAAGAATCATCCCTCTAAAACTGAATTCCTACTCCTCGCCAACAACACTGAGGACCTAGACATACAGACCTGGCTATCAACAATGAACCCTGAGGGCTTCACACCCGATCTCACCTCCTGCTCCAAGTCCCCCGGGTTCCACATCGACAATCGTCTCTCCTTCAAGACACACATAGCTAAGACAACTCACACAGCTTGATATCAGCTCTCCCTCCTGTTGAAAGTCAAGCAGCTCTAGATCCACCGTTCAAGCATTGGTCCTATCCCACCAGTATGGGGCAGTGCACTCCTCAAAGACCTTCCGTCGTCCTACCTTGTGCCCCTGAGACGTGGCCTACACTCTGCTGCACTCCTCATCAAGGCTCTATGCAGATACAACTACATCACCCGACCCTAGTCAACCTTCACTAGCTCCCACTGCACGTATAAATCACCTTCAAGTCTTGCTGCATCATCTATAAGGCAGCCGCCCTCAAGTCACCCAGCTATCTCATGGAGAAACTCAGCATCTTCAGGAGACAGTAAACACCAGAAGACAGGACATGTGCAGACTTGAAATCTGCCACCGCAAAAGGGAAAGGACCAGAAAACAAGCCTTTTCTGCCTACACCCCAAGAGTATGGAAACTCCTCCCAGTCGGCATTAGACTCGTCCCCACGCTCCTACAATTCGGAAAATAACTCAAAGTCTAAGCCATCAAGTCGCCTCCCGCACCACCTGACCCGCTAGACGCCATCTGCCCCGCTCCTCCCCACCACCCTGTACAGCTGTACCTCTCCTTTGTGCCCCTCTGTATCCTACCCCTGCTATATATCTGTTCTGTTGTTACCTCTTTTAAGCGCTCCATTATACATCTGTACTGTTGTACACCTCTGCAAAAAGCTTTGTTGCTTCTCGAAGCTATGTCGAAGCTCAATAAATATAATAATCTAGGCACAGTGTTTGAATCTAAAACTTATTCATGTTTCAAAAGAACCGAGTATTTTTAGAAGTATCTAGAATCAGTTTTGCAGCATTAGCTATTTCAAATTGACATGTGAGGATGGGTAATTCTCTGCCCAGACAATAAATAAAATCTAAAGATGGTTCCTACTCGCAGGGGCTTTGTATCCGTGGGGTGGGGCAGGCGGACAATGTTATAATAATCTCCTTACAAAGAAGTCCATGTTGACGCAAGCATTTTAAATATAAGAAAACCAAAGTAAAATATCCGGACCCGACCACTGATATCAAGCTGCAAAATTACTTTTACAGGTTACCAACTTATTTTTTGCATTTACATCTGGGGAAACCATTTTAGTATTCCAAACATATCTAACAACTGCATATATAAATAAGCTATGTGAACGTCTGAGACACTGAGACATTCTGTAAACAGTATTCTGCATTTGAGATTCAAAATACATGCCTGGTTTGGCCATAATAGCTCTTCATTTTAATTAACATTAGACAATGTATTCTTCCATGTGATTTGTGTCCTGCATCAAGTTAGGAACAAAAACAGATGAAAGAAGCATCTCACAACTTACTTATTATGGGGTTTCTCAAAATGGGACAGTCTCCTTTCACTTGGGTGTCACTCACCCAACATCCTCTTTACTGCTCTGACCCTATGGTTCTGACTTTGGCCTAGTTCAATTAGAGCCTGTGGTGGGTGGGGCATGCATAGAGGTGTATGATTATTGTAAGCACACAGAACCAGTTTGTCCTTACTTGAGTTATCTATTTTTTTAATTGTAAAATCTGTTCTTGGTCATTAGATGTAGGCAGTCTGCACCTAAGTTGTGAATAGGAAAGCGGCTATCGAATTATTTGTATTTTATGTCCAGCAAATAAACTGCTGCACCTCGCTTTTAAAATGTCATCATCAAGATAGATTTATTTTGGTGAAGTACACAATTATAAAATTCAAGAACAATGAAATCAATGATCAGTTAAATGTGGTTTGAGGTAGAGCTTGTCTGATTCATTGTGGGCACAAGTCATAGATGTATGTAAAGATACACATAATATTACAGTCATGTTATTCAAGAATGTGATTGACCAATCCTATGTCTTCTTAAGAAGCATGCCTATTTTAAATATTGAGAAATACCCCAAAGGATAGCATGTTCTCGGATTGATAGCCGATATATAACACTTGCCTCATATTCCTGATATTTGATCATTTAAAAAAATCAGCAAGGGATACTTTACTCTAAGATTATAATAGGTACTGCAAAATAGTATAAAGTGTTCAGCATCTTTCGAATATGAGCACAATTTACACAACTTACTTGCCCCACCCTCCCATTTGCTAACAAAAGCACCTAGGGCCAAAATACCCAATCGAAATTTAAAAAACAACAAAAGTACTATATTGGCCTCCAAAGTGGACAAATAAGATTCCTGCAGCAGGCGTAGCCTTTTGTTCAAGATAGCTAGCTTTCAGACCAAGCCCTGGTGTGGAGGTCAGTTTGTACGAGAGATACCACTTTTCCGAAATTTTTCGGACAAGGATCTTATTGGGTATTTTGCTGACCTCATTTGTTAGAGCTGATTCTGAAATCTAATCCAAGCCCAATACCCTAGTGAGATTTTGTATATATTTAACCCATGATAAGTTGTAAGAACCTGGTTGGAAAGGAATATCTTTACAGGCTTTGAGGTTAGGTTATCTCCCATCCAAATATTAAGGGTCTTCAACCAGCCTCGTGTATAATTCCATACATCCCTAGTTCAAGTAGTAATGGGTGTTGAAGGGGAGTCTGCGCAATGTGTTCTTAATAATTTGTAGCTCCTTTCTTGCAAGTATCCTAAGGTTGCACAATCCCCAGATTTCTGCACCGTGTAGACCTGCTACCTGGGCTTTTCCCTATAGATTTCCAGGGCTTGAGGGATTGTTTTCTTACCATAATGGTGTGGAAAGGGCCTTATTGCCCCTCCATGTTTTTAGAGGGACAATTCTCTCTTCAAAGTGTGCTTGGTCCAAGTACCCCTCTAATCCAGTCTTATATCTAGGTAGTCCTAATAATCAACCCACTCCAGTTGTGTGTTCCTAACCACCAGTCTTATTAGCTGTTTTCTTAGACCAGATTAGATATTTGGTTTTAGAAATATCATCTTTCAAACCCGATCGAGAACACTGATCTTCGAAACAACGGTAATGAATGCTGTATGACTATCTGGGTTTTAGGACTGCATTGTCCGCTAACCGCAAAATGTGTTCTCAACTTATACTGAGTGCATCTGTTTTAAGTTCCCTCAAGGCGTCAATGATATTGTTTATCTGCAGGGAGCGAATACACATGCCTGCCTTACTCCTCAAGGAACTGGAAAGACACAACTGTTTCCACCTCCCATACCATAATGTACCTGAGCAAAATCATCACTATACAAATTTTCAATTGTGGGCAACAAGTTCCAAGGGACCCCTTTTTTCTGCAATAAATCCCAGAGCATATATTGTGGGCCAGAATCAAAAGCTGTATGAAGATCCACAAAAACGAAATATAAATATAAAGTTTCACCACGCCGTGTTGTGAATTCCTGGAAAGAAAAAAATTATCTAGAAACTTGATCCATTGTGCAAGCTCCTGTTCTGAACCCTGCATTCAAAATTTGAAACCCACTCTGTTTCATTCACCAATTTTTCTAGACGGCTCAATAAAACATTACCATATGTTTTTGCACTAGAATCAATTAGAGAGATTGGACAATAGTCATTTGTCTCATTACGATTTCCCTTTTTGAATATCCGGATTATCTCGTCACCCTTCCTTGTCCAAGGTATATCCTTTCTCTCCTTGATATTATTAAAGAGCTAAGATAGAATGAAGACCCATGTCGTTTGTTATGAGCGGTAAAGATCAACAGGCAATCTTTCTATGCCAGTGGCTTTACTTGCGTGCTGAGATAACGATGCCAGTTCAGTTCCACTTTCTGTAATAATTAAATGTGGAATGAGTAGGCTCTAGGGTTGACAAAAACCTTCTTGTGTTCTAAAATTTGGGGCTAATGGCTGATTATAACGTTTACGGAAATTATTTAACCACATCTCTTTGGTGATATGTACAGTATAGTGGATATACCCATTTAAGTACCCTTTGGTAGCTAGCAACCAACATTTCTTGGTGTCCTTGTTAGCACATACATCTTTCATTATTGTGCTCCTATCATTAATGAGGTGTTTCTTCTTGCTGATGATTACATTTTTATATTCTTTCCTCAACTCTTTAATTTTAGTAGGACCTCTAGCGTCTGTGTTTTTCAAGGCCAGGAAAAGTCTGGTTTTAAGGCAGCTACAGTCCTGATTGATTGATTGATTTATTTATTTATTTATATAGCGCTAAAGCCCGCAGGCATCGGAGGGCGTTACAAAAATACGGAACATATAGATGCAGAGTAACAGGACAGCATGAAGATACATATAGTGATCATCTCATGGTCACATCTCTGATCATACCAGCTATCAAGAGTACAATTCTTTTTTTTATTTTTTTATTATTGGTTTATTACAAACCTTTTAAAAACAGAAGTACATACATACTGTACACATCGCATTTGAGATACATTACAATTCAGGACAATTCGAAAAAAAATTCACTCCAGATTAAGTACATCACTTTGCATCACAATAAAAAAAGCCTAGCAGTGATGACCATTAACAGGGAAGTCAATGCTAAGGTTAATTTTCGATCGTTTTTATCAAAAATGACTTGCCACCAGTCATCTCTACTTAAACTTGGTCTACTTTTGCAAAACTTCCCAAAAAGAATACTTCATTCATCATGTAGAGCAGAGCATGATGGAGTTAAATGCTTAAGTGTTTCTTCATCTTTGTTACACAGTCTGCACAGATTGCACGGATTTTCTACTTGTAACCAAGCGTTTGTTTGTTCTCTTGTTAGAAACAAGTTCATACGAAACTTCAAATAAAGCTGTCTTCACTTTTGGTCGGGAAACAATTTCAAATAATTTTCAGAATATTTTTTGTTATTCAAAGTTTTTGATACTGTTCACCTGTTTGAATCCAATCCAGTCTCCACAGCTTTTTCTTTACATGATTTGGATTGGATTGCAAGGTAAATAGGTCCGTATCTAATGCCACCAGTATAACATTGGATCGAGCAGCCCACATGGCCAAAACCGAGGGGCTCTTTGTGTTTACTGCTTGTTTCAATATTTCAAATTGCGGACATGGTGGGTCCAGAGTCATCTTTTGAAACAAATTAAGCGTCAGCCAAGAAACTCTTGCATTCAGAGAGATCAAACTAAGCTCATATCTAATACAAACTGTAGGAGTGTCTCTTGGTACACATTAAACCCGGGTCCAGAACATGTTTTCAAAGAAATTCCACAATTCAAAAGAGCACCCTAATGCGCATTCAGTACCATGCATAAGGGCAGGAACAGCCTTCTGATTGTAGTACCACTGCTTGAATTGCCAATATTTTACATTTTGCTTTTAGAGAGATTACCCATGGGGCATTGTTTATATTTGAATTTACAAGCGTTCCCAAATATTTTATTTGTGTTGTAGTAGAGAACATAGTGTCACCCAGGTACCATCGAAACTTGCGTCTGTCTCTCTTTATCTGACCTCTAAGTTCCTGCAACACCAAATCTCTGATTTATTTGTGTTCACCACAAGGGCATTATCAATAACGTATTTCTCAAAAGCATGCAGACTACGATGAAGTCCAATAGGAGTTGTATCAAGAAAAATAATGTTGTCTGCATACAACAGATGCCCAATATGCACACCATTTATCTTTGGAGGGAAAGAGGCCGACTCCTTAAGCCACAGTTCGATATCTGACATGCATAGATTGAAAATAATAGCTGCTAGCGGGCAGCCTTGTTTAGAACGATCAAGCCTGATTCTTACATTGGTGTTTGTATGTAGATCCTTGATGGCTGAAAATAGGCTAGGTGGACATTTCCATGTAATCAATTTATTCCATAATTTGGTGCAGTCGATGCTGTAAAAAGCGTGAGATAGGTCTATTGAAGCAATATAGATCTTTCCACCAGTTCTTAGTGCCTCCATCTTTAATAAGTTGACTATCAAATGATTTAGGCTGCAGCCCACGCCTTTTATAAACCCTGTTTGACGAATATCAACATGATTAGTTTCGGTGGACCAAAGTACAAGCTTGCATTGCAGGAGAGTAGTAAAAATCTTCCCCAAAACATCCAATAGGGCTATAGGCCGATAGTGACTTGGATCTTGTCTATTTCACTTTTTGAATATGGGTACTAAAATAGCAATTTTCCATGATGATGGGATTCTTGCATAAAGAGCAATTTTTGAGAAGCTGATAGCAGAAATCTGGCCATACTTTTGGATATTTTTTTAGAATACAGTTAGTCCATTAGGACCTTATGCTCTGGATGAGCTTAGTTTCATGATGAATTCCTGAATGTCTGTTCGATCACATTTTAGGTCCCAATGTTTAAGGTCGTAAAATTGATCGTCATTAGTTTGTTTTCTTGCTGTACAATTGTGCAAAGTGATTTATCCAAGTATTTTACAATTCAGTTTTCTTACATTACTCGAGGAAAAATGTAAAACATGTTTTCAAAGTTTATTCCCCTATATTACATTCAAATCAAACAAGTATACTGAGAAATATTTTTCTAACAAAGGCAAGATTGATGAGTAAATATCTGGAATTTGTCATTAACAATTTTAGCCTATTTCACTTTTCTGCCAGAAGAGACAGTGGCATTAGATGAGCCATATATGGTCGATATTATTGGACCAGGTTCAAGAATACAGACAGTTTGGAAGGGATTAGGGTCACTCTCCATCCAATCTATAACCCTATATTTATTTTTACTTATTGCCAACTTTCTACATTGATTAAAATGTGGTCAATCCACTGCCTTTCATTGATTCAAATGTCATTTTGGCAGGCATATCTACCAAAAAATGACCTTTACAGCGATGATAACATCTAATTGGCAGATTCTGTATTATCCTGCCAATCAATGTGTTACGTGGATCCACTTTGGGCCAGTGGACATTGGGAAAATCCCAAATTACATCTATATTCTTGCATAAAAAGCATAGTTTTCTACAAACTCCAGTTGACCGTTGAAATCTCCAGCTAAAATTATGTGTATTTTATATTCACTAGATACATAGTTTTCCAGTTATTCCAGTAGAATAAATCGATACTCTTCTCATGAAGTCTCAAATAAATATTCACAATGTGAAACACATCATTTGAACCACATAACCACTTTAAAATTTGGATTTCTCCAGCATTGGGTCTGGCATGGATTCACATGCAGATGAATATTCCCCGTCGTCAGGCTGGGAATCCTCGGTAAAGAAAAAATCGGTTTCAGTTTCATTTCTGAACTGTCTTTCTACTAATAAGTCTCTGGGTCATACTACCCCCAGCCAATGACTGCCCTCTACCTAAGCCCCTCCTCTGGCAGCCATCTTCAGATTTTTACCACACGTTCAAGTGTTGGGAGTCCTCGCAAGGGAAGGCCCTCTCGAAGGCTTCCATTTCCAGATGGCTCTCCGGCTGCATCATGCACTGTCACTGGTTGGCAAACCGACCATTGCCCGGCCGTCCTGGAGCCCATTCAACCAGAGCGATCGCTGCTACCACGGCGTTCCTATCTGGTGTGCCCCTGCTGGACATCTGCAGGGCTGCTACGTGGAGGTCGACACACACCTTCACGAGATTCTACTGCGTAGACCGGGATTCCAGGGAGGAGTCCAGAGTCGGCCAGGCAGTGCTGCACAACCTGTTCGCTTGAAGGTGAGCCTGATGAGGAGGTAAGAGATGCTTAATGTTGAGCCTGGCCACCTCCCGTGGTTGTGCATGTGTGTACTGCTATGTATTATTGTATTCATGAGCATGTGAATCCATGCCAGACCCCATGCTGGAGAAGGAACAAGTTACTTACCTATAACTGTTGTTCTCCAGCATTGGTCTGGCATAGATTCACATGCGAACCCTCCCTCCAACCACTCTGCGGCTCTTCTCTTGGTCCTACTGCCACTTTACGTGCTACCAAATCTGAAGATGGCTGCCAGAGGAGGGGCTTTGGTAGAGGGCAGTCATTGTCTGGGGGCAGTATGACCCAGAGACCAGTGATTTGTTATTAGTAGAAAGACAGTTCAGAAACAAAACTGAAACAGATTTTTTCTTTACCGAGGATTCCCAGCCTGACGACGGGGAATATTCATGAGCATGTGAATCCATGCCAGACCCATGCTGGAGAACAATAGTTACAGGTAAGTAACTTGTTCCGTCTGGATTATTTGTTGGAATGTTCATGAAAGATCCCCCCACTCACTGCCCCCCCACCCCTCCCAAATTGTTTGAGATCCATGTGGTGAATCCTCCACTAGGTCTACTTTTATCCCCTTCTCAGCTGGTGTAAAAAAAAACCTCAAATAACCTTGTTTGTAAATGTTTTCCAAGAGCCAAGTTTCTTGTAAGCAAACAATTTGGGATTTCTCAATGAACCCCTGCCAATCAAGCTGGATCATCAAACTTGTTATTTAAACCAGCACTATTTTAAGACATTATCGTGAAATCATTTGCTTTTACAGGGTCAGAACTCATTATTGGTTGTGTAGATGTAGAAACATTATTCATTTCACTAGTGGATCTCGTTGAATATGGTAGAGGAGGGTATTGGTTTCAAGATCGATACGCGGATTCACCTAGCATGATCAAAAGCAGTCAAATAGGTACTGATGTAACACTGAAGGGTAGATTAATTGTGGCTGTCTTGTTAACATCCATTTCATAACTGACCATTCTATGACAAGTTTCGACAAAAGGATCAAAATGAGACGAGGTTTAAGCCGAATTATGGTAAATTGTGGCGGTTTTGATCTGGCATCAATACAAAGCACTCGTTTCATCTATTTGCCAGAACTAATTTGACGTGCCCCTAGACAATTTGTGGGATCATGATGTCTAATCTATGATATAATCTCTAATTATTGATTTTCAGCCTCTAACAAACATTGGCCAGTGAGTACACTTGTGGATTATAAGAGTGCCGATTTTTTCTTTGAAGAGATCTCATTCGAGCACACCAGTCATAAAAATATAGTTCCCAGTACTTGATGAATTGATATTTGTCATAGGAAGTTCTTTCATATTATTTCCATGTTTTTATTTTGTTTTAAACTTCTTTTTATTGGCATTTAAAAAATAACAGGTACCATGTGACAACATCCTCTGCATCCCCTCCTCCCCCCAGTACTACCCCACCTTTCGTTTAATACAGATAATTCATTGTACCTTAGATCTTAGTTATATCATACAGTGCTTCATTTGACTCTGATAGACCAGATTCTGATTGTCCCTCGTAGGGATTCATTTAAATAATCAATTCGTAACCTATTTTCCCTGTTGGTCTGTGTTTTTAGCTAAGGCTTGGGGGGTTTCGTCTCTCCAACATCAGGTTGTCTGATCAAGAATTGTAGAGGGCAGATGGAGGAATCTGTGCATGAATGTGGCTCTAACATCCTTGAATCTAGGAGAAAGGTGTAGACAGATCAAAATTCTAAACCGAGTTTTCTGGACGCCACAAAGATTGCATGCTAGAGGCTTGACGGATTCGAATGCATGTTGGAGGTGCAAACATGCTACTGGTTCTTTTGAGCATATGATTTGGGATTGTTATGAACTAAGGTCTTTCTGGAGTGAGGTCACTACGAAGATGAATGAAGTTCTTCTGATGCATTTGGACTTTGATTATACAACTGTAATTTTGGGTGAGGATGACATGGTGGATGATCTCTCCTTTCCACAGAGGTGTTGGTTTTTCAGGGCGTCAAATTCTGCCAAAAAAATGATATTGAGAAAATGGAAAGGTGATGACAGACCGACAATTTCAGAATGGATGGATGATCTGAAACAAGTATCCAGAATGGAAAGATTGATTTTATACAGGGATAAGAAAATGAATTTGTTTGATCAAATTTGGGGCTGATTTTTGGGTTTATAAGACTGTTGTCTACATGGTTTAAATCAAATCTGTAATTTTCCTATTTTTAGGGAATGTGTATTCATTAATGTGATGATCCTGATTTTTTTTTTTGTTTACTTATTGGTTATATATTTTGAGATGTGTTATATTTAAAATTCAATAAACTAAGACACTACAATGTATGGGATTTGGGGAACACTTTATGGCTAGAATCAGAGCGAACTACAACACCCCAACCTGCAGAGTGGCCATCAATGGGGAGGTAACCGAAAGGGTAAACATATCTCGAGGAACAAAACAGGGGTGCCCACTATCTCCACTACTATATGCCATTTTCCTAGAGCCCCTTCTGATGAAAATCAGGGAAGCCACGCAAATAAAGGGGATAGAGATGGCAGGCATGCAACATAAGGTAACCGCATATGCGGACGATTTGCTGCTGGTACTAGAAGAGCCGGACCGCACGCTGGCTGCAGCAGTGGGAGAGCTAGAAACTTTCGGGGCCATATCTGGGTTAAAAATCAATAGAAACAAGTCAGAAATACTAATACTAGCAGGTGACGGGGAAGAGATTAAAAGAGAAGCAAGGGCACTCAACCTCAAAATAGCAGAAGGGGGTATTAAGTACCTAGGAATCACCCTTACACATAAGGTGGAACAATTATACTGCAAAAACTACCCGCAGCTGCTGTCTAGCGTCCGAAGTGACATAGGTAAATGGAATCCCCTGCTGATCTCATGGTGGGGTAGGATTCAGGCGGTAAAGATGACCATTCTCCCAAGGCTCCTTTACTACTTCCAAGCCCTACCGGTAGGGATTCCCCATTCATTTTTCAGATCACTCCTGAGGGTGATCTCGACCTTTGTGTGGAAGGGGAAAACTCCAAGACTGTCCAGGGCTGTCTTAACATCGACAACAAGGGAGGGAGGGATGGCGCTTCCCCATTTCCAAAAATATTACCAAGCGGCCCAACTAAAGGTGCTTCGGGAGTGGCTGGGAGAAGACCCACAACAACTATGGGCAGCTCAAGATAGGGCGGTGGCTAGAACCCCACTAGTGGAACTACTCTGGAAACAGCATAGACATCCCAACATAGGGATCAGCGAAATACTGAGCACGACCATGGAGGCTTGGGACACCCAAACACGTAAAGGCGCAATGTCCACCACACTAGGCCCATTCACACCCATATGGAGGAACCCGCAATTCCGGCCAGGGATGGAGCAGGGTATATCTGACGATTGGGAGGAGGCGGGCATAACGAAAATTGGGGAAATGTTTCACAACAAAGAAATTAGACCATACGAAGCATGCCTCACACTCCCAAATAGAACCACAGGGAACAGATACAGGTATGAACAACTTAAGCACTGGTTAAAATCCCCCGAAATCGCGAAGGCGGCAACGAGAACCCTAACCCCATTTGAGAATTACATAACATCCAACTCAGGGGCAAAGAAATGGATCTCTACACTATACACCTTTATAAATAAGCAAGATGAAGAGATCAAATGGTCATACATGAGCAAATGGGACAGAACGCTGGGAATGGAACTAACGAGAAACCAGTGGGAGGACATATGGGCCCTGATCCCCAAATTGACAAGATCGGTACACATGAGAAAAATGTGGACTAAAATAGTGACTCAGTGGCACTACACGCCAGAGAGACTGCACACCATGTTCCCAAATACGTCTAACCTCTGTTGGAGGGAATGCGGAGAGGTGGGGACGTGGAAACACATCTGGTGGGCCTGTAAAGGAATAGTGCCGTTCTGGGAAGAAGTCAAGGGAGAAATGGACAAAATGTTCCCAGATGTGGAGCAAATAAGTGACGGCGTATGGATGTGCGGAATGAGAGACGACACTACAAAAAGATACACGAAAGCACAATTGAGAAGCTTTGTGGGACTCCTCATAGCGGCTTGGACAACAATAGCACAGAATTGGAAAAAGAGGGAAACACCGCTAGTATTTACATGGCTTCAAAAAGTCTGGGCACAGTTAGTGTTAGGCAGAAACCTGTGCAGTTCCCTTGGGGACCACTGCAAAAGATTTAAGACTACAGGTATAGCAGTAAACCCACTTGGTAGCAGTCTGCACCACCCAGATTTACCTGGTAGCTGTGGCTGAGCAGTCAGACTTCCCTCAAGAAGAGTTAGGCAGTATGTAAAGTATACACAATATGTACTCAGGCACAATAGC
The DNA here is from genome assembly GCF_040938575.1 of Ambystoma mexicanum. Lineage (NCBI taxonomy): Eukaryota > Metazoa > Chordata > Amphibia > Caudata > Ambystomatidae > Ambystoma > Ambystoma mexicanum. The sequence goes on from NC_090922.1 coordinate 388,382,436, forward strand.
ACAAGCAAACACTGACCAGAGCTTGGTTTCAAAAGTATATAGTTATTTATTTATCAAACACACATAAGTTGAAATCACTGTAGCAAAATATAGTAAAAACACTTCAAACACAGTTATAATGAAAGCAGTTTCAACCCTTACTCCTATCTAGACAACTCCAGGTTAACACCACATAATTAAAACAGAGGTGAGCGCTTAACGTTGGATGACACTCTAGTAGGTTAAAGAAGGGAGGGAAAAAGAGCAGAATTAGGATAAACACACCACTCTAAGGTCAAGAACACTTTTGGTAAGCTCAAAGAAGCACAGAGTCACAGGTGAGCAAAAGTCACTAAGCAGGGCCCCCTCTTAGAGCAGACCGAGCGAAAACGTGCCCAAGATCACACAGTTGGTAGGGATTCAGAGTCTTGCAAAAGAGTTCGGAAAAGAGTTAGAGAGGCTCAGAAAGTTTAGCCAAAGTGTCCCAGGCAATCCCAGGATCGAAAGCCGAGGGCTAAAACTACCTCGTACAGTCGGTGGCAAGGGAAGCCAGGCGGAACACGGTACCTTAAGCGGAAAGGATCCTCCAGCGGGGGCAGTTGTTCCAGGCAGTGGCAGCAAGGCTCGACGTCGGTCAGGGGAGAAGAAGATCTCGCTGAAGAGCAGAAGAAGAAGGTCGTTGCACTGCCCGGGAAGAAACCAGCCGCGGAGTCCTCCGGTTAAAGGGTTGTACCGACTTTCGCGGTTGGGGTAAAAGTGGTGGGGTTCCGGTTGCCGGGGTGCTTGGCACTGGCAAGGCGGCCACGGGATACCTCGAAGAACGGAAAGAAGGTGAAAACTGGTTGTCCCCACCAGTCAAGGGAAGGAGCCACTCCGTTAAGAGTTCTCCTCGGTCGTTGGGAAAAAGTGGTGACACGGTTCAGCAGGGCTCCACCGGGTGGTGTCGTCGAAGCAGGTCGGCTCAGCTCTTCCCTCGTCGGATTCTTGGTCCTGTGGCGACTTCTGAAGTTCCAGTCCCCAAAGCCCTGCTTTTATGCAGCAAACCCCCATTCACCCAGCCTAGCTGTCACTCAAACATGCTAAGTGGTGAGCCGGCCGGCTCACCACTTGGGCCAATCAGGACGGAGTGCGACTTGAGTTACCAAGGTAACTCAGTCCAGGGTGCCTAAATCCCCCTCCACCCCTCCTAAGTACCCCAGACAGAGTGGCACCACTTTGGAGGGCTTCTGTGGAGAAGCCCACCAAAAGTGGAACAAAGGGCTCCACTTTGGGTCAGAGTTACAGAGGCGAACGCCAACGCCATTTTAGAATCAAGTTTTGGCAAAAAGTCCCAACCGGAGTTATAATAATAAATATATAAACCGGCGGTATGTTTAAGGCTACCGTAAATAAATAATTAGATGTGTTAGCCTAAAACAATGGGAAATCCCATAGGGAAATATTCGCGGTCGAATATAAAAAGTAGTTTCCACTGCCACCAGCCAAAACTCGATCAGGGGGGACGGAGACGTGCCCCCTCGACTAACAGACCCTGGGGCAATCGAATTGCCCCAGCCAGTACGTCCACAATATGATGGTTTGTACTGGTTCTGTTCAGGATTCAAGACTAGCAAAGTCTTTGGTGACTTTACATGCCCTGGGAGACAGTAGTCAGTCCCAGGGTATGGAGTCTATGTTGGGGAGTCCCTAGGACACCCCTGGGTCACGGCACAGAGGGTGCTGTGTAACCCACATCACAAAAATACATGAGGCCTTATGGAGTAAAAGACCCCATAGCCCATTCAACACAAGGTTTAACCAAGAAAACACACTTCAACATGCCCAAGAGTGAGGGTAAAAAGAGTCTCACTCCTGGCAGGAGAAAAAAAGAAACCCCAGAAATCCAGCAAAGCTGCTGGGGGACTCACTAGGTAGGGAAATTCAGCCTAAACAGAGAATTCTCCCTAACAGTTAGCAATGGAAAAAGTCACCCACACAATCCAAGGCACAAAGGACAGGTTCGTCAAAGAATGGGGAAGTGTCATGGAACACCTACAGTCGGACTTTATGGAACAATGGTGCCCCCACAATATTAAGGTTACGGACGTTTTCAACGCATAGAATAATCCCTCCGAGTTAAATATCATTTGTCCCCAGGGGGTGGGGGGGAGGGAGAGTTGGGGGAGAAATGTTAGTACAAAGTTGACTGTACGCTGTTCACTAAAATAATAAAGATATGTTTAAAAAAAAATTCAATAAACATGTACAATAAAAAAAAGAATTGCATATAAGCATCCCACGTGCTTCTGTCACCACACCGGTTATGAGTCATTGACCCCTATCCGCTTTGCATATCATTACAATAAAGAATATCTACCCTCCATTGCGATATCTTGGGGCTTCATTTCCCTTCCACAGCAATGCCACCCTTCGTTTGGCCAACATGAGGAGCAGCCCAACAAGTTTCCGAGTATGTTTGGGCACAATTTTAGGGTATCCTAGAAAAGTCATCAGCGGATCCGGGTCTATCTCCGCCCTGTGATACCACTGACTGTGTCGAATACCTGCTCCTAAAATTGTCGTATGGCCGAACAACCCCAAGCCATGTAGAGGAAATCCGCTAGTGCACTATTACATCTGGTGCACCTACCCGATGCTTCCGGGAAGTATTCCTTCAGTTTGGCCGGCGTGTGGTAAAATTGGTGTAAATATTTAAAATTAACTAATTTAAAGCTTGCATTGATGGCTCCTTTTCTAGTCATTTCGCAACAGTATTTCCACATTTCTTCCGAGATTCCTCGTTCCAGAGTTCCCTCCCATTTCCTCTGCGGTGAGGCCCTCACTGTCTCCCCAGAGTTGCGGCTCAAAGCGTACAGCTCAGATGTTACCCTGCTACCTAGCCGTCCCTGGAGCAATCTAGTATGCGGGAAACCTCTAGCTGCTCGGGGAAGGTAGTAAACAGTTGGCCCAGGGGAACCTTCAATCTGTAATATAAGAAAATGTCCAGGGCTGATAACTCCCCCTTCTCCTTCAGATTGTCCAATGTTATAAACAACTTGTTGGGGAAAATTTCCCCAAAGTGCATCACTCCTAGGCTCTTCATCATGGCCACAAACCCTGCCTCACTCGTGATAGGGATCCCCGCAATGCGCATAACAGGGATCTTAGGGGAATAGAGAACCTATCCCCCAGTCTTGTGTTATATGCGGGTCCAGGCTCTGTATGTTACGTCTACCATGTTGTGTGTCTGTTTTAGCCTATCCGGAGCTGTGGGGATGACCGATCAGAACATGGCCGGCGCCGCGATTGTCCTCTCTACCTCCACATGCCTCCTATCTACATGCGTCTCAAACCAGTAGCGAAGAAACCCCGCCTGTGCCACATTATAGTAGGTTTCGAATTCGGGCAGCGCCAAGCCCCCCTCCTGAATGGGTGCCACTAGCTTGTTTACCCGCCCACAGGAACTGTAGTACTGCTTATTTCAGTTCACAGAAGTATTCTTCTGGTACTGCTATCGGGGCGTTCAAAAAAACATAAAAAACCTGGGAAGTAATGTCATCTTAATCCTTGATATCCTACCATATAGATTTTGAGGGAGGTTCTTTCATCTGGACATGGCCTCCTAGCTTGTTCCAGGACTCTAGTATAATTGCTGATATATACCACTTTACTGTCTCTAGATATGTTGATCCCCAGATAGCGTGTTTGGACCATATGCCATTGGAGTCCCCACCCATCTTGATACCGCTGAACCTTGTCTGTTAGTGGGAAAAGGACCGATTTCGTGGCATTTACCTTTAGCCTCCCAAATTGCTGCATATCTTGTATAATTGGTCTAGGTTAGTATTAGGGTCCTTAATAAGCACCACCATGTCATCTGCGTATATGACATCACCACCCTGTGGGTATGCAATTGAACTCCACGGTTCAAGTGCACTTCTCTCATTCTTTCCACCAGCGGTTCTATTGCTAGTGCGAACAGCAAGGGCGAGAGGAGGCACCCAGGTCGTGTCCACCTTCCCAATGCTATAGTTGGTGTTAGTCGGCCATAGATCCTTATTTTGGCTACTGAGTGGGTGTATAATAATAAATCCATGGCTATAAACTGTTCCTCATTCCCATACGTAGTAGCACAGAGAACAAGAACGGCCATTCCACCGAATCAAATGCTTTTGTGGCGTTGTGTAGGGAAGCTACTTCTGGATCCTCTTGCTGTACTGCTGTTTTCAACCCCAAACATTTTCCTGAGCTCATATGAGGTAGAGCGCCCCCGTATGAAGCCCACCTGGTCTGCCCTCACCATTGTTTGCATCATGGGCGATAGTCGAGACGCTAGGTTTTTTGCTAAGATTTTATTGTCTGTATATAAGTGATTTGGACGATAGGAGGAGCAGTCATTACAGGGCTTATTCGGTTTTAGTAATACCACTACCATTTCCTCCCTCAGTGATTCTGGCAGTTGCCCCTCTTTCAGGCTATGTTGAAATCTCTCCAGCAAATGAGGGGCAAGCCTGTCAGCTTAATGTTTGTAGAACTCTTATGTGAACCCGTCGGGTCCCGGTGATATCCCGCATGATAGGGATTTTATAGCATTTGTAACTTTTGCCAATATTATTGGACGGCCCAACTGCTCCCTTTGTTCGTCCGTGCACCTGTGTAAGGCTACCTGGTCTGGATACGTGTGTATCTCCGGTTGGGAGGCTCGGATTTGAGTACAATTGATCATAAAATCAAAAAAACTGCTGCACTATCTCCTTGTTCCTTGTCCTCCAACCAATCCACTCCTTGATCATCCGCTATCGCTGGAATTCTGCTCCTAAAATTGTCCATTTTAGTTGCCCTTGCCAATGTCCTAATGGGAACCTGCCTCTCCCCATACTAACATAAAGCTATCTGCCCCCCTATGTATTTAGCCTCCCTAAGTGCCAATGCCTGGAAATCCTGCAGCTGCTGCAAGATCTCCACTTGTTCTTGGTTTGTTGGGGTTGGTGCCGCCATTTGCAATGCTTGTATATTGCTTTCCTTAGCAGCCAATTCACTTCTGATTTGCCTTAGTATCCCTGATTCCTTGGCTTTGCATTCTCTCCTGATCACACACTTGAAGCATTCCCACAGTGTCCCGGCAGATCTCGCTGAACCCACATTAATTTCAAAAAAAGGTATCTATGGGCATTTTAAGCTCTCCCAAAACAGTGTCTGTAAGACTCTTGCTTTTGAATCGCCTGGGGAGCTTCCCCTTCACCAGGCCCTCAACTTTATGGCCAGCAGTACAGGAGCACGATCAGGCGAGGTGCCGGCAAGGATATCTACCTCCCTCGCTTGTTCCAGCAGTGACTGTCACACCAAATAATAATCTAACCATGATGCCGAATTGTGGGGCGCATAATGGCACGTATACTGCCGCTTATTTTGGTTTCTGACCCTCCAAACATCTTCCATGCCCTGTAATCTATGTGCCTCCCCCCCCCCCCTACCCCCTGTATGGTGGCCATCCCCAGTTCAATCATGTGCAGGGTTCATGACTGTTTTTAAAGGCATGGTCTAGTAAAAAAAATTATTTAAAAAAATAGATAGGCAACATAAAAAAAAATACAAATACTAGCATTCTCTTTTTTAAAACTTCCTATGTAAAATTTTGAGCTATTCAAGCTCAAAATTTGCAAAAGCAAGCACATGGGCGCATCCATTTTGTGAAATGGATGCCCTCCTGTGCTGGCTTTTGCTTTTGCGGCACTAATGTAGGAAAAGCCAGCCAGCTGTAGTAAACAAAAGCTACCGCTGGGTGGCTTTCCCTTCATTAGTGCTGTACGCAGAGGACGGGGACCGGAGACCAGAGCAGGAAAGCTGCAGGTGAATCTCGGTAAGTGCTATTTATTTTTTTTTTAAAATAAGCACTAGCTGCGTTTTTTTTTCTAAGTTTTCCGGGCTGGAGGAGCCTGGAAAACTTAGAAATAAAACCGCAGCTTTAAAAACGTTGTATTTATGTTTGCGGTCGCTTTTGAAGCGACCGCAAACATAAATACAACGTTATTGTGTTGGAAAACGCTGCGTTTATTTTTCCAAGTTTCTCAGGCTCCTCTGGCTCGGAGGAGCCTGAGAAACTCAGAAAGAAAAACCGCAGCGTTTTCCAACACAACCGCTCCTCTATCCCGGAAATCTTAGAAAACAAACCGCAGCTAGTGCTTATTTTTTTTAAAAAAAATAAATAGCACTTACCGAGATTCAGCTGCAGCTTTCCTGCTCTGGTCTCCGGTCCGCGTCCTCCGCGTAAAGCACTAATGAAGGGAAAGCCACCCAGCCGTAGCTTTTGTTTACTACAGCTGGCTGGCTTTTCCTTCATTAGTGCCGCAAAAGCAAAAGCCAGCACAGGAGGGCATCCATTTCACAAAATGGATGCGCCCATGTGCTTGCTATTGCAAATTTTGAGCTTGAATAGCTCAATATTTTACATAGGAAGTTTTAAAAAAGAGAATGCTAGTATTTTTTTATTTATGTTGCCTATCTATTTTTTAAATACAATTTTTACTAGACCATGCCTTTAAGTCACCAGCCTAGACTATCTCCCCTGTCGGTAACATCCCCAACTGCTGTTCAATCCAATCCTGATTTGTGCCATAATAGTTAATGTACAATTTCCCCTGAATAGTGCCCTGCACCACAAGAGCCCTGCCCTCCCTATCCTTAAAAACATTGGCCTGGCGAAACCCAACAGTACTGTGTATGAGGATGCCCACTCCCCTTGTGTACGAGGAATATGACGAGAAATATCTATGTCGGCCCCAACTCTTCCCAAATCTAGACTCCACTTCCGGTGTTAAATGAATCTCTTGTGAAAAAACAATCCCCGCCTGATGCCGCTGCATGTAAAGCAAGACCTTCCAAGATTTTGACGGCCAGTTTAACCCCTTAACATTCCAGGTGATAAACCTAAGTGTTGCCATTGATCATTGGTAGAATATGGGCATCTGCAGGAGTATGAGCCCTCTGACCTTTTGTCCCTCCCGCCTCCTTCCTTTTGTACCGCCTAAGCCTCATGCACTCTGTATGTGATATGGGACTTGTACCGGTCTCTCCCCCTCCTCCACCCTCACCGACAACCGCAATTCGTCACTACGCTGCGGACCCTCCCCCACCCCGATTCACCCCAAGCTCCCCATTCAACAGTTTCCTGGTCTACCCCTTCACCTTCTGCTGATTTCCCCCTCCCCCAACTCATCAGCTATACCCCCGAGCCCCCTAACATTACACAAATCCTGAGCTTTCGCTTGAGGGAGTGCCAGGAGTCCAGCCTTCCCCCACCCACGCATCTGCAGTTTCGTGGTTACAGCCCGACACTTGCGGATCTGATCACATCTCAGTTCCAGTGTCCTGCATTGTCAAAGGATGTATATCACCGGTCACATTGTCACCTGTTCCCTCTTTGCCTAAGGATCCTTGGTTGCATTTCTAAAAAGGTGTTGGCCTCCTCTGGGGTATGAAAGAAGATTGCCCGCCCTTCTTGTTCTATACGTATCTTAGCGGGAAACAGCATGGTGTAACGGATGCCCCTGTCACATATTTGCTTCTTGACTTGTGTATATCCTCCTAGAAGCTTGAACATTGTCAGAGAAGTCTGGAACGAATGTGATTGTGTCTCCTTTGTAGGTCACCGTCCCTTTTTGTCGGGCTTTGCGCAGGGCTGTATCCCTATCTCGATAGTTTAACATGCAAGCTATGATTGGGTGAGGCAGTGCCCCTGGAATTGACCTCTTCCCACTTGGTATCCTGTGCCCCCTCTCCACTCTGTTTACTGCTGAAAACTCCTCCGGCCCCAGGGCCTCCCGTAGCTTCTCCTACATGAGTTTCCATGTTTCTCTGTTCCACCGACTCTGGGACTCCTATAATTCCTAGGATGTTCCTTTGTGATCTAGACTCCAAGTCATCTTGCTTGTCGACAAGCTCCTTCAACGCTCGCTTCGCCAGTGAAATTTCTCTGGCCACCAATGCAGAATCATCCTCCACACCGGACACCTTACCCTCCACCTCGTCCAGCCTCTCCCCGTGCATATCCAAGCGGACTTGCATGTGATCAACCTTGCAGGTAAGGGTGTCCATTTTCCTGTCTAGGGACTGTATGCTGGTTTGCAGCTGATTAAACATTTCCTTCATGTCCTGAAAAGCCCCAGCCGGATCCTGGGACACCACCTGGGCCCGCACCTCTGGAAGGTCCTCCGTTGATTTATTGCTTCTCGTTTGAGAGGGCGTATCGAAGTGCAACTTGGATTGTTGTATATTCCTTTTGCTGGATTTGGACATCTTTAACACCCTCTGGATTTATGTGAGCGTAAAGACGCTGTGCAATGAAATGCCCTTCCTGTGGTGCGTCCCCTGTTTCTTGTCAGACGTTTTCCTGTTAAGGCTCCTCTGGTCCTCTCTGGTCAGTCCCAGGGCTTGTGGTCTGGTGTCATATGATGGAGGGGAGACCCCTCGTATGAGCTAGAAGACTGTGTTATGGGCTGCTGATGTGTTTACTATTTCCACCCAGTCTGACCAAATCCGGGTCCAGTCCAACCGCTGTCGTGCTCGGGCATTTCTCAGCACTCTGGGATCTCTGTTTGTTTGTTCAATCCCGTGCGGCGCTTGGGGTCACTGGATCCTATTCTCTGTTTTCACCTCTCTATAGCGAAAGCATGCGCCCTTTATGTGTTGCGAGGTGTCACATTGGCAGATTGTTGTGATATTCCATATGACCATCTGTCTGATGGTCTGACTCACTCCACCACTATTCACATGGGTCCCAACGCAGATCGGGCCTAATGATGTCTTCAGTTTATGTTCAATTGCAGCGCTTTTGGGGAGCTTCAGATTCGGTTATTACGTCTGTAGCATCCACGATTACTGTAGGGTAATCAGCTCCCCCTTTCCCCTTCGGTTCACAGCCTCTCTCCCCACAATCCTTGAGTTGTACAGGCCAATTCTCGCCCCACCAGCACCCTGTGTTGCTCACCTCACCGTCAAGAGTGTGGGGTCGTAGCCTGCCAATGTGGGAGGATAACACAACACTCCCTATCAGGGTGGAGAAGTAATCAGCTCATGCTACCCATGCCTTGCCAGGTTTGCTCATGGGTATTGCGATTACAGGGATAGTTCTGCAATGTTGCCCTCATTTATGCTGCACTCCGTTTCACCCCTGCGTCCTCAGCCCCAGTGGATACCCCGCACGCCTCCCGCGTCCTCCCCGTTGCTGTTGCCTCACAGTGAAAATTCAGAGGGGGCTGCTGTCTGTGGCGCTGCCACGGTGCCAGGATAAATGCCCTGCACCCCCCAACCGGCTTACTTGTATTGATGATCACTGCTCTGTGTGCTGCGGGGGGCCTCCTATGTGGATAGGTCCCTCTGCAGCCGCCTCCCAGGCCCGGATACTTGCTCTCCAGGCTCCACTGTTGTGGGAGATCTTCTCTCACCACCGCCGCAAAGTGCAGAGGCCAGCCCACTGGTGAATGCACTTTGTGCAGGTCCTGTAGGCTCCGCCACCCGGGCAGCGGTTACTGCCAGTAAGGGAGACCACTCCTCCCGCCACTCCGTGTGGTTGGGGCCCCGGTGCCCTTTTCAATCACTCCTCGCAAAGATCGAATCGATCTGCGCGCTCTTTGTCAGTCCCCCCTGTCAAGGAGCGTGCACCCACAGCCGCCTCAGGCAGCTGGTTCCTCCGTTCCTTCGCTCCCCAGACAAGAGCACCGTCCCTCCACTGTATCGGACCTGAAAGGGGTCCTGAGGATAGGCTGCCTGCAAAATAGCAGCTCCAGCCGCCGGTTCCTACCCTGTTGTGTGCAGTCCTCTCCCACCGACGTCAGCTCGTTAGACCTCCCGGTCCATTACCCACGGCACCTGGGGCTTGCTGGCCTCCACCCTCACATTGAGCCACCTGGCTCCGGCTGGGTTCCTCACGCCCTTGCACTGTGTGTGCTGCCCTCATCTCCGCGGCGGCACGTACCCGCTCTGGGTCCAGAGGTGCACTGTGTCTTCGCCCACAGAGACAGCTGCTCCTCCGTCGCCTCGGGGCCTCCGCCTATTATCTGAAAGTATGCTTACCAGACACCCACCAGATCTAAGATTTTGCTCGATGTGTGGGGTGGATGTATTTATGCAGGACACTGCGTTAAAGCGTTGACTTCTGTCGGGGAAACCTCTGGATATTGGCCGGATCTGTGCTAGCGTGGAGGAGCTCACGGGCTCGCCGCCATCTTGGCTGGGCTCTCTAGCGTCCTCTCCTATTTTCATGTTTTTTTATTTTGCTTGATATATGGCCACCTCAAACGAGGGGTCCATGTTCTATGGCTAGTGTTAGGCTGTGGTTGAAATGTAGCTCTTTGGCTGTGTGTTTGGCCCCCTCTCAAACTTTGGGTTTTTCTTGAGTGATGCCTTATTATGTATATATGTGACTCTGGGACTTTATTTTTGCTGGGCCTGTTGGATAGTGTGCTTTGCCAGTGTCATGTTAGTTGTAGATGCACTTTGATAGACCATAGAGCTGCTATCATGGACTGATGACCTTAATTTGGGTGCCAAGGGCGCGGCTGCTTCACACCCGGTGCAGTAGATGGATTGCACAATCTAAGTATTTGGACTTTTATAGAACTTACTTCCTCCAAAATGTTTGATAATGTTGTACCAATGTTTCCAGTTCTCACACTGTTTAAAGTAAGCAAAACTGCATTTTTCCTTCCATAAAACCCCATTAGTTCGTTCTGATTGCTGAACAAGTGCACTGTTGCCAATTAACAGATTATCAGCAACAGGTGAGGCACTCTGATCAAGAGAAATTATTGGTATTTCATTAGGTGTATGAAAGGGTGTAGAAGGAGGAGTGTCTCACAGACTAGTCTCTTGGGATCTGTCGTCCAGGTGGCCGGGGCACAGCCATCGCTATTGGATCCATACCCCAGGGGTGGACCAGTGCTGGAGGATCAGCTGGATGAGGGGTGCCGGGGGAGTGGGGCACCCAATGGAGAGACGTGGTATCCCCTTACCTATTTTCTATTACCCCTTGCAATTCCATATGCTATCTGGAAGCTTTACCTCCTGCCCCCCAAGCACCCACTCCTTTCCTACACAAACACTACTACATGGCCTGAGCGCTCAGGGGTAAGTCAGACTCACACCCAACCATTCCATGCAACATGTCCCTATCTCAGGGTCAGGCAGAGTCGTCAATTACCCGTAATGGTTCACACCTGAATCCTGTTACCTTTCCCCACACGGATTAAAGGCGTAGCATAAGAGCACACTATGAGCAAGGCGAGGAGAGAGGCGAAAAGCATAACGGCGCAGGATTGTCACGCTGGTGACTGGAAGAAGGCAGAAAATGAACAGGTGAAGACAGGGCCACAAGCAGGGAGAAGCCGTTGGCCCTGTCCCCCTGTGATCGGTCGAAACTGAAAAGTCGGTTAACAGCTAGAGTGACTAGGAATTGACATCCTACAGGTGCAGACTGCCCAAGGCCCTCCTGCATGGTGAGCTGAAGCAGGGAGGAGCTGCGGCCACTGAAGTATCATCCTTGGCTCGAGAGAAACAGGCGCCGACCAAGCAGCTGGCGAGTTGGAGGCAACATTAGGATAACGGTTGGCATTGAAACAAAGGCTGTGAGCGGCGATAACCTGATAAATTGAACTGTGTTGTGAAGTGGATGAATAGAGAATGCAGATGAAAGCCAGAGGCGAAAGGAAGTGATCCTTTGAAACTAAAATAGAAGAGATACATTGTGACAGAGTGGTCCAGCACCCATGTGTGCCCATTCGAAGGTCTCTGGAAGATGTATCTCAGAAAGAAGTTAGAGCAGTGAGATATGAAAGTGTCGAAGTGGTCCTGCACCGGTTAGACGGAAAACCGTGCACAATCGAAAGTCTTCGAACCTATAACCTGCGCCCAGTCGAGGAAAGAAGTTGTGTGAAGCATTCTTTGAAACACATGAGCCTGGCAGAGGGGGGATCTATTGTGTATTCTGAGAAAGGGAAGAATCTGAGCCCAGCTGAGGTAGATTCTATTGAGGAGAAGAAGAAAGAAAAAGAGGTCCAAGAGAATGTAAAATTGTTTGTATTGTTATATATGGACTAAGGCATTTCAACACAGAGAGACTTAATACGGTACACAAAGAACGATATGCTGAAAGGTCCTGGTGTGCCTTAGAGACTGCCTCCTGGTGCCAGAGAAGTCGGAGTGTGCTCCAGGTGCTATATTGTTATGCCTTGTCCTATGCTGAAAGGTGTGGAAGGGGGAGTTACAGGTCAGCAGTCCTGAAATGTCACGTTACCTGGACCTTTTTGTTTATTACACACTATTTTTACACATTGCAACATCCCACACCCCTTTTGTTCCTTAGATTAGGGTTTGGCAATAGGTTACTTAGTATATGCCATTTTTTATTTGACTTGACTAGGACAGCGATTTCTTTTATTTGATGGTCATAGCTTGCTCCCATCGATGGAATTAGTTTTAGATAGGCGGTTTTTCCAACCCATACTAAGTTCAATAAACACCCTTGAAATATACTTTGTGTCTGACGTACCTTTGATACAATGCCATCCTTACAGTTGGCATACACTTTTATATCACAAAATAAAGAGGAAACCTATATCTCCCTAACCCTAAGAGTGTTCTGCTGCCTCAACTAAGAATTGGTTCAGAATGTCCGAGTAAATTGAGTCCACGGTCGTGTCAAAATCCCTACTTCGAATAGATTGTGTCCTCCCACGTATTCCTCATCTTTTGATATCTTCCTCTCTAGTTTAGCTTCTTCTGATTTTCAGTAGAGAGCGCTGTGCATCGATGCGGTCGACTCGATGTCCCTTGAGGGCCTCCGTCTCGAGGTCGACGTCATGACTGGTACATAGAGCATGCTTACTGCCCGTTAGCTTCAATTCTGTTTCTCTACAATAGCTAATGCTTCGAGAAATTATGGCGTGCTTCGGTTCCAGTGACAACTGTAACAAACGATGGCCTCGCCTTCAACACCATCAACCCCGAAGACCGGGTAAAAAAAATGCCACGATTGCTTTGCAAAGATGCCTCTCACGGATCCTCATTGAGTGTGTCTTTGGTGCCTTGGTGTAGAGTATCGAACGGCAGATTGTCGGTTCCGTCAGTCCATGACAGGTAAAGGAAATTAGCGGCGGGTATGCCCCCTGCTAAGTCCCCCTCAACGACACTGTTGAAAAAGCGATCGAGAGGCGACTCTCCTCGAAGGAAAAGATCAGAAAAGCGCCTGCAATCCAGGAGTGGGTCGCAGCACTCTTCATCTTCATCCAATAAGATGAAGAAAAGGCGATATAGATCACCTTCCACCTCCTCATCCGATATATCTTCTGAGAGGAGTATTACCTGCCCAACCAAATCGTCAAGCCAGAAACCCCACGAGAACCTTCGAGGTCTCCACTTGTCGAAGTTGTCGAAGACTCTATCGAGGTGGGGCTTGAGCCTTTCGAGGGCTCCATCAATGCCAAAGTCGTCAAAGACATCGACGCCATTAGCATCAAAATCATCTACACCATCAGTGTTGAAGCCATAGGCACCACTGGTGTCCAAAACCATCGACACCGTCGGGGCAAACCATTGACGCCTTTTCCCATAAAATCTACATTACCCTCTAAAGAGGTTGAAAAATCATATAGACCTTTGCCAAGAAATATTTTTTTCAAATCTTTGTCTTCTATTTGTGAAGAACACAAACCTTCTGACCCAGATACTCCCCTATTTGGATTGGGGTTTGGCACACCTAACATCCCAGAGGCCCTTATCTCTGAGGAGTCCAGGTTAAAGGACTTTTATGAATATCTTCAATCAGTAAGTGGCATTGACATGTCACCTGAGCTTGAGTTTGGCTAACCGGACCAGGCAGAACACGCTGATGCCTCTTATAGGCAGCTTAGATGGGGCACGCCTAGTCCTCCTTTCGAACAGGATGGCCCGAGGGATTTATTAGATAAAGGTCCTCAGAAGGATCCTGTACTTCCTGTCCACATTGCCCTACAAAAAAAGGGTAAAGGCAAATTGGGAGGCTCCCGAATCAAGTCCATCAGTGAATAAAAACCTCACCAAAAACTACAGGCCTTCCAGTACCGATCCTGAATTATTGTTGAAACATCCTACACCAGAGAGCCTGATGGTTCAGGCATCAACATCTACCTCTAAACATGCGCTTATCCAATCATTCTGCCAGATAGGGATGATAAACATTTCGACGTTTGGGCCAGGAAAGTGTTTTCTGCAGAGAGTATGGCTCGTAAGTCTGCAAATGCCACTTGTGCTTAAGCCAAATTTATGTTCAGCTTCTGGGACTGTATTACCATGGCGGCTGAGCATATTCCCAAAGGGGAAGAGAGGGACGGCTGCCTGAATATTGTAAGAGATGGAAAGGGAGGCCATGTGTGTGGATTGGACTCTGTTGACAGCATCAGCAAAGCCAAGGCAGTGAGCACTGTGATAGACAGGTTTGTGTGGTTGAGGAAGTCGGGATTTGCCCCAGACGTGCATTCCAGGCTCCTCAAGATGCCCTTTGACAGCACTCAGCTGTTTGATGACAAGGCTGAATAAAGCCTTGAGAAGCTACAGACCTCAAAGGCAGAAGCCAAATCCCTTGGTGCCTCTATAAGACCACAAAAACCATCTCATCCCAGAGGATCTTCTTGGACGGGTAAGTCCTTTCGCTTCTACTCCATTGGATGAGCTAGAGGACTGGCTAGTCAAAGGGGTCAAAAAAGATTCCCTCGTGGTGGACGAGGGAGGGGTGTCAAGTCTGCCCAAGCAACGGCTACCTTACCATCAGCCGCTGCTTCAGCTGCCTCAAAACCTCGCTGATGCCTTAACCTACAATACCCTGGTGCGAGGCAGATTCTCACAGCATCTGCAAGAATGCCGAGGTATTACTTCAGATATGTGGATGTTGGAAAAAGTAGCCCAAGGTTACTGCCGCCCTTTCTAAAAAGGTCTCTGAAGCATCCACCGGGGAGCCACTGATTCAAAGTTCCTGGTCCGTTGCTTGTGCTGGACATTTTGAGCCTGCTGGAGAAACCAGTACCTGTAACGGAGAGGAACATGGGGTGGCACTCTCTTTATGTCCTAATCCCCAAGAAGGACGTAGGATTGCAACCCATCTTGGACTTCAGATGCTTGAACAAATTCCTCAGGAAAGACAAGTTCAAGATGGTTACCCTTTCTCAGATCCTTCAGGCACTCCAGCTTCAGGATTGGATGGCGTCATAAGACCTTTAGGATTCTTACTTTTATGTGCCTATTCATCACAAGCACAGAAATGACCTGAGGTTTGCCGTTGGCGGTTCTCGTTATAGTTCTGCCATTCGGGCTGACCTCCGCCCGAGGGTTTTCCCCCAGTTAATGGCAGTGGTGGCAGTGAGTCTCAGGACAGGGGGGATTTACGTCTACCCCTACCTGGCCGATTGGCTGATCAGAGATCGCGTTCCCAAACATACCCTGGAGCATCTCAGCATTACCTGCCACTGCACAGGCTGGGCTTCTCCCTCAATTTCAAGAAGTCCCAAATGTTACCATCTCAAAGGCTCCAGTTCATCACAGCAGTCCTGGATGCATCCTTGGGAAAAGTCTTGCCATCCGAGGTGAGGGCTCAACACATTCTGCAGATGTTTTCCGAATTCTAGAGGATTCACTGTCTTCCAGCCTTTGACTTTTTGAGATTGCTTGGCCTCATGGCATCCTGCGTTTTCCTGGTGTCAGGGATTTGCCTGAGAATTAGATCCCTCCTAAGAGCTCTCAGGGCGCAGCGGTCTCAATTCTGGGGCAAGATGTCAGCCCTACTTCAGGCTCTGAACCGGGTCGCACAGGATCTCCTGTGGTGGGCCTGCGATAACAATATTCTGAAAGGATTACCTTTTTGACAACCATGGCCAGAGATGACAGTAGTTACGGACACCTCACCCATGGGGTGGGGGAGCCCACGCCAACAATCAGACATCAGTCATTGGTCTCATTCAGAGTCCAAACTACATATCAGTCTTTTGGAGCTGATGGCAATCGGACTCACGCTGAAGGCCTTTCTACCCTCCGGGCAGGGGAAGAATATCCTAATAAAGATGGACAACATTGTGGCCATGTACTACCTCAACAAGAGAGGAGGTGTAGGGTCAGCTCCACTGTGCAGAGAGAGGCAGTGCAGCTCTGGTTCTGGGCAATTCAAAAAGGAATCTCTCTATCAGCCGTTCATCTAGCTGTTAGGCAGAATCCTGTGCAGTTCCCTTGGGGAACACTGCAAGAAGATTAAGACTACAGGAGTAAGCAGTAAACCCAATTGGTAGCAGTCTGCACCACCCAGATTTACCTGCTAGCTGTGGCTGAGCAGTCAGACTTCTCTCAAGATGAGTAGGGCAATATACAGAGGATACACAATAGGGCTAAAAACACAGTAGAGCAAGCAAACACTGACCAGACCTTGGTATGAAAAGTATATAATTATTTATTTAAAACACACTTTAGGAAATACACTAAGCACTCTAAATCAAAGCAAGTTCAAACACCGTCAGATAAAGTATACACACCTCCCTTAATAATTATTAGACAAGTCTAGGTCAAAACACCACTATTTGTAAAAACAGATGTGAGCGTGTAACTTAGATGGCACTCCAATAATTAAGTTAAAGGGAGAGAAAAAGGCAGGTCATAAAAATAAAACAGTTCCCAACACTTATCTAAGACCACAGCAAGTTAGTGAAGGCAGAGTCTACTGTAGAACCAAAGTTCATAGGCCAGGCCCACTTTAAATGGAGCAAGGCGAAATGTGCCCAAGATCACACAGTTTACAAAGCACTCAAGTCTTTGCAGAAATGTTCAAAGGAGGTTGGTTTGATGCGAAAGGTAAAGTTAGAAGGTCTGGGGCCAACCCAGTTGGAAAGCCAAGGATTTAAGGGTCACCTTTAGCAATCCGCTGAAAGGGAGGCCAGGCGGAACACAGTACCTTAAAGAGTGAGGAGCTCCAGTGGTGGCAGTTGTTCCTGGCAGCGGGTGCAGTTCGTGGTTTCGACCAGGGGAAGAGAAGATCTCATCGAGGAGGAAACTTGGAGTCGTTGCACTGCCCAGGGAAGAGACCAGCCGCAGTTTGTGTTCGGTAAAAAGGTGCGTTCCTGTTATTCGCGGTCACAGTGGTGAAGCTTGGCTATCCGGCCGCCAGGGTGCTTGGCACTGGCGATTCGACCAAGGGACGTCCTGGAAGGCGAACGGCGAACTGGTTGTCCCCACCAGCTCAAAGGGAGAAGACTCTTACAGCAGAAGATCTTCTCTTTCCGTCGGGAAAGTGGTGAGGTCGTTGTAGCAGAGCTCCACCGGTGGTGTCGTCATTGCAGATGGCTCAGCTTCTCCCCTCTTTGGATTTCTTAGGTCCTGTGGTGACTTCTGGAGTTCCAGGCCCCAAAGCCCTGCTTTTATGCAGAAAACCCCCCATTCAACAGCCTAGCTGTCACTCATACATGCTAAGTGGTGAGCCGGGCGGCTCACCACTGGGCCAATCAGAACAGAGTGCGACTTGGGTTGCTAAGGCAACGCAGTCCAGGGTGCCAATTCCCCCACCCACACATCCTGTGGAACCCAGACAGAGTGTCACCAGTTGGAGGGCTTCTGTGGAGAAGCCTGCCAAAAAGTGGAACAAAGGGCCCGACCTTGGTTGGAGTTACAGAGACGGACACAAACGCCATTTTAGAAAAGAGTACTGGCGAAAAGACCCAACCTGTGATTTTATATTAAATAAATAAACCGGCAGTATCTTTAACATTGCACCAAAAAGTGGTGTGTTTAAAATCAATGGGAAAATCCCATAGGAAATATTCTGGTGGAATATTTTGCGTGGTAACCACTGCCACCAGCCAGAAATTCGACAAGGGGGGACTGGACAGTGCCCCCTTGGAAACAGATCCAGGGGCAATCTAATTAACCCCTTCCAGTACTTCCACAATATGATGGTTTGTACTGGTTCTGTTCACAATTTTGGACTAGTAAAGTCAATGGTGACTGTACATGCCCTGGGAGACAGTAGTCAGTCCCAGGGTACGGAGTCTATGTTTGGGGGTCACTATGACACCCCTCTGTTACTGCACTGAGGGTGCTGTGTAACACATACATTACAACAGATGATACCCTATGGAGTAAAAGACCCCATAGTCCATAAGCACACAATGAGTCAAAGACATACCTCAAATCATGCCTAAGAGTGGGAGGAAAAGAGTCTCACTCTTAGCAGGAGAAAAAAAAAATCCAGCAAAGCTGCTGGGGGACTCGCTAGGTTTGGGCAATTAGCCTTATAAGAGAATTCTCCCTAACACTAGCTGAAGAGGAGAACACTCCGGTGTACTTTCTGAGCGGGCAGAGCACAGTTTCCCACGAGTGGGAACTAGCTCAGGAAGTCCTTCAAGAGATCTTCGCCCTTTGGGGAACCCCTCAAGTGGATCAAGATCAAGTTCATTCAAACTGTAAACCTCATTGAACTGTACCACCCTCTATTTCTTTCTGCTTCCAACACCTGGCATTAACTGTATAAGCACATGCAATCTATAATGTTGTTGAACTGTTCCTACTGCTTACTTTTGTGTGTGTCACTGTAACCAAGTTCTCAAGTATTCTTGTAATGTTTGCTCCCGGCTACCTTCTGGTTTGGTTTGTGCCATATCAAATAAACAAACAAACAATCAATTTGTGACCAGTGTCAAACCGGAAGTACAAGCTGGTCTGCTCCAGGGAAATTCCCCTAAGAGGAGCTCTAGGGGAACGCATATTTAGTGGACTGGAAGTTTCCTCTCTTGTACACGTTCCGTCCCCATCATTTCTCACGTGATCAAGAGGTTGAGAAAGTTTGGGAATACCATGCTCCTAATTGCCTGGATTGGGCCAAGAGCATGTGGTACACAGACCTCCTGGACATGTCCATCTGTCCTCCAATGCGTCTTCCACAAAGAGAGGACCTTCTCTCGCGACAGCAAGGTCAGGTTCTCCATCCAGAGGTCAAGACACTCAGCCTTCACGCATGGTTTCTGAGAGTTTAAGATATAAGGATTGGAACCTCCTGGATGGCGTAATGGACATTCTGCTTTAGGCCAGAAGGCCAGCAATAAAATCCTTGTACCGCTGCCATTATAACAAATTCTGCAGCTGGTGCATGAATGTGCATCCTTTTCAGTGTGATACACCTATGGTGTTGTCTTCATCGTTACTTTTAGCAAATCTGGGGCTCCAGATTGGGACCACTGAAGGGTATTTGACAGCGCCTTCAATCTTAAAGCGCATGTGGGAAGTGGTTTCCTACTTCAAGATGCCTTTTATCATACAATTCCTAAAGGCACTCAATGACGTGTTCCCTTCATCTCCATTTCAATTCCGATTAGGGACCTTAATCTGGTACTAAAAAAAATCCTTATGTACGCTCCTTTCAAGCCAATTCACTTGTGTCCTTTCAGGTTATTGACCTTTAAAACCCTTCTATTAGTTGCACTACTATCCCCCTGCAGGGTGAGCGAACTATGAGCCTTATCTTGTAAGCCTCCATATAATACCTTCTTTAAGGACAGTTCTGTTCTTACAACTTTTCTGCCGAAAATTGTATCAGACTTTTCATATATCTCAGAAAATTGTGTTACCATCTTTTTAAACGCATCCACACCCTAGCAAGGAGGAGGACAGGCTGCATAGGCTTGATCCAAGAAGAGCACTCAGCTTTTACATCACCAGGATGGCGACGTTACGTCAGGATGACCAACTGTTTGTTGGCTACACCGGCCATAACTTGGGACTAGCAGTTACAGAAGACACTTTGTCTAGATGGAATATATTGAGCATTACGGAATGCTACAAATTAGCTCAGAAAGATCCCCCGGAACGCCTTAGGGCCCATTGCACTAGGGGCATGCGGTGACCTCACAGTCTTCCATTCATACTTTCACAAAATATTACTGTCTGGATTCATCCTCCATACAGGAAGGTGGATTTGGGAAGGCAGTCTTACATTTGGTCCATAACAATTATTAAGAGCACATCTAAAATTCTAACTCCCTCCTCCAAAATGAACACTGCTTTGGGAGTCTATCAAGAGATGGAGAATACATGGAAGGACACAATCCATTCGAAGAACAAGTTACTAACCCCTGGTAACGTTCTTTCGATTGGATTTTTCTCCCACGTTTTCCTCATCGCCCCTCCCAACCTACCCCTCAGTAGAATTTCCGTGCATTACACTTTTTGCTCTTTCAAGGTCTTATACTGCCTTGGATACACTAATGCCAGTAATTATGTAAGAAGAGAAGCCGTGAAAACAGAACTGAAGCTAATGGGTGCTGTGCGTGATATATGTACCAGTGATGAAATAGATCTCGAGACGCAGGCCCTCGAGGGACTTTGAGGCGACGACATCGACGCACATGACCCTCTACTGAATAAAATATTCCAAAGCTGCTACGCTGGAGAGGAAGATATCAAAAGATGAGGAATATGTGGAAGGAACAACCAATTGAAGGAACGTTACCAGTGGTAAGTAATTTATTCTTATGCCACTCAAACTTAAAAGAAAACTAAAGAGGTAGTGGCTCTTCTTGGTCCGGAAAAATGGCTCCCTTCCTCTGGACAACGGATCACAGTTCCAATTGTTAGGTGGGATCTTCGCATGAGAGAATGGCTCTCTTTCCCAGGTCTCGGTCCCTTTCAAGATAGAAAACAAGGTTCTATGGTGTAATGCTGTAAAGTTCTCAGTTCAAAAAGGTAACGTTCCAGCTCAAACATCAACATTCCTTATTGCCCATAGTTGTTTCTTCACTATCGAATTCCTGCAGAATGCCTCCGTTCTCCAGGTTTCTTGTTCAGTGTTTTCACAGTACTAGGGGAATGACTCCCTTCCCTAGGCCTTCCTTGGCGTTGCTTCACGGTGCACAACACCAGGGGGAATGGCTTTCTTCCCCTGGTCTCTCTTTGCTTTCAGTTTCACTGCACTACGGGGCATGGCTCCCTTCTCCTGGCCCTTCCAAGGCTCTTTACGACAGTTCGCCAAATGTTGGGGAAATTCTCCCTTCCCCTGGCTTGGACCAACTTGGTTCACTAACCTGCTAAGTATGCTCTAGGTATTTTCCGTTGGGTGGGCTTTCGCCCCTTTTTTCTTACTCTTCAGTCTTCTTGAAAATACTGTGACAAAAGAGACCCCTTTTACATTCCCCTTGGCTTCTCACAATTCGGGTAGGGTCTCCCAGCTGACTTTCTTGCTTTTGCTGCTTTCTAGGCTTCCCTGCAAGTCCCAGCATGAGTTTGTCAGCTCTCTGCAGCCCCTCTGTATCTGCCACAGCCCTCCCGGGTCCCCAACGCCTTCCTGGCAACTCTTGTACCTTTTGTGCGCAGCCTGCAAGGGTTCTGGCTTTTGCTTGGTGTCTACAAATAGCTGTGGGGTCCCTGTGGCTTCCTTGGACTTCTACGATACTGCAGCGGCTCCACAGCCTCTGACTTCTTCCCGGTTGTACAGCCTTCCTTTTACCCACCTCCCAGGCTTCAGGCACGCCTGGAGCTTCCGTCTGCCAGCTCCTGCGTCCTGGTCTGTTGCTTCTTCTTGTGCCGCACTGCCTTTACACTCGTGGTTCTTCCAGGGAGGGCACCACGCTTTGGCATGTCTTTAGTCTGTTTTTATCTTGAATCTAGTGTGATGAATCCTTGGATGTCGTCACTTCTCCTCGAGGGGGGTGGGGGGGATCTTCCCATGAGTTCAGGGAATTGGGACCTCTACCCAATAGTCCCCCTGGGGGTGGTACTAAGCGGGAAGATCTAATGGGGACCTTCCCATGAGTTCAGGGAGTTGGGGACTCTACCCGATAGTCTCCCTGAGGGTGGTACTAAGCGGGAGGATCTAATGGGGAGAAACTCCCCTCTAGTGACAAGGACCACCATCCAACCGAAACTCAAGTATTTGAACCCTGTTCCCACCTTCCATACATCCTCATAACCCTTACACTCCACCTCCATGTTGTCTAACCACCCCATGTATGTGTGTTGGACTATAGGGCTGACCTCTACTCAGATGAGGAAGAGGACAGATGACCCAGGTAAAATCTATGGGACTCCAACTGAGACGAAGAAGAGACACAGAGCCATGAAGAATATCTGGTCGAACGGTAATAACCATTCTAGCTTTCTGCGGAGATGTGACTGCGAGCTGAGGATAAAAACTGACAAAGGACTTGTAGAACTGGCAGAGAGGTCTGAGAAGTCAGAGAGACTGGAGAAGTCTGAGAACCCAAAGGGGTTGCCTCGCAAATTGCAGCAGAAGCAGAAGGACTGCCAATCCCGGGAGGTTCGGAAGGGATTCCTCTAGTTGGGGCCCGTTGGCACAGATCGAACCTGAAGCAGCGCTGGGAGCAGGAGGCCTGTGCTGGTAGAGAGTAGAATAGGACCTGAGCAAACAGACAGAGAAATGCCTGCACAGTCTGGCGAAAGACCGCAAGAACCCAAAGAGGACCGGCAGAGTGTGCAGAGGCCTGCAAAGGTAAAGGGATAGATGCCGGTGGGGACTTGCAAAACAGGGTCTGGAACCTACATACAGAAACCAGGCATCTTCCTTGTGAGAGTACTTGACATGAGAGGGAGCCAAGTGGGTCAAACTAAGGAGGAAGAAGAAAGCGGGTTCGGAGACCCCAGAGAAATGAGATGTCTTCTTCACAGAAACCTTTAGCAGGAGAGTGAATCAAGGGGCCGAGCCAAAATGGGGAGAAGAGGGTCTGAGACCCCTTTGCAGTTGTGAGCACTGCAAGATAAGCTGCAACAAAGGCCAGTGGAAGGGAGTCATTCCCACTGGCTTTGTGAACTACAAAGTAAGCCTGAGAAAAGGCTAGTCGAAGTGAACCATTCCCTCTGGCATTGTGAACTGCAAAGTTAACCTGAGAAGAGGCCAGGGGCAGGGAGTCATTCCACTGACATTGTGAGAATATCAAGAGCAAGATACCTGGAGAAGGGAGGCATTCTCCAGGAGCACCATAATTTAGAAACTATGAGCAATAAGGAATGTTGATGTTTGAGTCAGAACTTTAATCTGGAGCATTGTTTTGTGCCTTGGAAAGGGATTGAGATGTGGGGAAGAGGGCCATTCCTTCGGGTAAAGATCTCCACTACAAATCGGACATTTACCCTTTTGAGTTGAACCAGCAACGTTGTTGCTTGTTGAAATTTCAGCCTGGAACTTTGCTTTGTATTTTGGAGAGGAATTGAGACCTGCAGAAAGGGAGTCATTGCCTCAGGTAAAGGTCCCAGCCATAATTGGAACTGTGATCCATTGTCCAGAAGAAGGGAGTCATTCTTCTGGACCAAGAAGATCCACTACTTCTTTTAGTTTAGTTACAAGTGTAAGGGACAGAAGCAGGGTTTTGACACAGGACGGTGGACTCTTGATTTACATGGACATCCTGACTGAATACTTTGTATTTTGGTTGAGGCAGGGAAACCCCCCTTAGAGGGTTCCATGTGTTAATTTTCCTACATAAATGTCGGCATTCAAGAATGGTGCAGTTTGTCTGCGGCGATATTAACAAATGGAACCTGCGGTGGATACCCGTGCAACCCCCATATTTTTGACACCCTGCTCCCATTTACCCCATAAATTATCCCCATAAATAATGTTGTCTATGGCCTTTCCTCGCGACCATATATATGGCAACATTATTTATTGGGATAATATTACCTGATACCTCTAAGAGCTAGGGAGAGGTAGGTTTTTCTCTTTATTTTCTGGTGAATAAAAATCTTTGCCAACAATCATGCCACCTGTCTGTCAGATTCCTCCTTCTGCACCCTTACACATTGTGTCAGGTATGGCATCTACACTAGTTGATACAAACTGGGGGACCCTTACATTGACCCAATTAGGTGACTGAACCTCTAATCCATCTATGGCCACTTCAGTCTCTATTGGGTTTGATCTCTTCAGTAGCCGTGGCATAACCATAGAGCGTGGAGAGAGACCACTCATTCCAACTGATCTAGTCTTGACAGCACCCAAGAGCATGTACATTCGATTAGTTTACAAGTGAGGGCTCGCTTGGAAGCATGGGCTAGACGCAGTGGCCGGCGTGGTGGTCCCAGACTATAGAGGGGACATACAAATCTTGCTTCAAAACAATGGTAAACAGGCTAATCATATAGATGCCAAGGAGAAGATTGGTCAGGGATTCCTAGAGAGTGCATTATTTCCCGAACTCCTACAAGTCCCAGAGTTAGATTCCACAGACAGAGGGACTAAAGGCTTGGGGAAGCTGACCAAGAAGCAGAGCCAAACCTAGAGTTTCACAAAAGGAATGTTGATGAAGGAGAGACTGAGATAATCCCATATATATTGTTCGCACAACGCAATGACCTCAAGTTGGCTGAAGCTTTCCTCAGTCATCCTGGAGGAAGAAGGCAGAAAGAAAGATGGGCCCTGAAGTGCCCTGCAAGTGCTGTTGGGCTGGAACTGCTGGAGCTGCTGTTCGTGCCATGCTGAACACGCTGTTCTCTTTACAACTTTCTCTTCAAGGATTCAGTAGCGCACTAGTCGGCAAGAGGAAGCTCCATCGTTACTGTGGTCCACGAAACACCAGGACTTTACTTTCAGCAAGTAAATATGATCTTGTGACTTACCTTGTTTTGATTCTTTGTTTGGACTCTAGTTTAGCAGTAAACTTTTTTACTGCATTGGACTCTATTCCAAGCATTACGTGGCAAAGTGAGTCACAGTGAGTAACTACAGCTAACGCACGCGCCTCACGGCTCACACTACTGTTTGTTTTTCATTGTAGATCTCCTCACGTTCTTCCATGCTGTTTTGGCCCTGCCTCCCTACATCCCGCATCTCTACTTAGACCCAGGTGCACGTGCACGCGCACCCGGAAGTGCTGTTGGGCTGTTAGGGTGTAGGGTGTTGTTTATGTTTGTTTGTTTATTGAATTTATATAGCGATTTAAGCCAAAGCGCTTTACAATATAACTACAGGTAGAAAAGTTAGAGAAGCATATTTACAAACATGAACAGGTCAGTAGAACAATAAGTAGAGCTATTTACATGGGGGGGAGAGGGTGGGCGGAGGGTAGAGGAGTGGGTAGGTGAAGAGAGTTACGGTGTACGATTTGAGGTAGGGAGAGGGGGAGGGGAGGAGAGGAGGGGGTAGGTGATGGGAGTTATAGTGTAGGATTTGAGGCAGGGGGAGGGAGGAGAGGGAGGGGGGAGTGGAAGGGAAAGGGGAGTCATCTGGTGTC
This sequence comes from Ambystoma mexicanum, assembly GCF_040938575.1. Classification (NCBI taxonomy): domain Eukaryota; kingdom Metazoa; phylum Chordata; class Amphibia; order Caudata; family Ambystomatidae; genus Ambystoma; species Ambystoma mexicanum. The sequence continues at coordinate 388,407,632 of NC_090922.1, forward strand.
CTCATTGCCCTTAAGTAGTATTTGTTACCAATTGAAGGTCAGAGGGGAAGAAGAGAGGATGGGGGGAAGGGTAGGAGGGGAGGGGAGGGGAGGGAAGGGGTAGGGAAGGGAAGTCAGGGGGGGAGTGAAGAGGATGGGTTTTCAGGGAGTGGTGGAAGGATGAGGAGCGGATGAAGAGCGGGAGGGAGTTCCAGTGTAGGGGGGGGAGCAAGAGTTGGAAGGAGCGGAAGCGTGAGGAGGCACATGGGGCTGGGGGTACAGTGAGGAGGTAGAGGTTTGCCGAGCGGAGAGAGCGGGAGGGGGAGTAAAATGAGAGGATGGAGGAAAGGTAGGGGGGGGCGCCAGGTCATGGAGAGATTTGTAGACAGAGGAATTGAAATTTCAGTTGTGAGTGGAAGGGAAGCCAGTTAAGGGGGGGGGAGGGAGGGAGGGAGAGGGGGAGAGGGAGAGGGAGAGGGAGAGAAAGAAGAGGCAGGAGAAAATAAGGGAGGAGATTAGGAGTTTGGAAGCATGGAATGTGAGAGAGGAGCGGATGTTATAGAGGTGGTGGCGACAGGCTCGAGAGGTTAGAGAGATGTGGTTGGAGAAGGAGAGAGAGGAGTCAAGGTGGAGGCCGAGATTGCGGGCACAGGAAGATATGGGGAGGTTGGAAAGTGGATGAAGGGAGGGGGAGAAGGGGAGAGAGTGTTAGGAGGGAAGAAAAGCACCTCAGTCTTGTCAGTATTGAGGGAAAGAAAGTGGGATGACATCCAATCTTTCATGGCCGCGAGGCAGGAAGAAAGAGTGAGGTGGAGGTCAGATGTGAAGGAAGAGAAGGACAGAAAGAGTTGGGTGTCATCCGTGTAGAAGTGGTGGGAAATGCCGAAAGAAGAAATGACTGGGTAGAGAAGGGAGGTATAAGAGAGAGAAAAGAAAGAGTCCCAGCACGGAACCCTGAGGGACGCCATAGTTCAGGGGGAGGCTGGAGGTGGAACGGCCGCCCTAGGAGACAGTGAAGGATTGATTGAAGCGGTAAGAGGTGAGCCAGGAGAGAACAGAGTCTTTGCAGCCTTTGTTGTGTTGCTTGATGCTCTAATACACTGTTTGTATATATCACTACCAGTTGTGAGTATAACCTCTATCTTTACGCTAGCCTTGAGTTATTTCAGGTAACATTTACTGTTTATATTGCTTTCACTATGGACAAAAGCACAAAACACATTTGTGAACTCCCCACAAAACCACCCAACTCCATTGAGACTCCTTCCAGCAATTTGATTCCACCTGTTTTTAGTGCAAGTAAGAGTTCCCTCCTATCCATGTCTTCTAATAATATCTCTCTCAGTGATATTGCACCCGCAAGAGATGGGTCACTTACTTCACCACATACTTCCATCGCTGACACTAGTGTGCCGGCTCACAAGGGGGAAATGTCAGCTATTTGTCCCATTTTTTTTCTCGCTAAAAGATGTAAATGACATCAACGTCAATCCTGTGTCACTTATAGGGGATCTCCCCAAAGATGAGATTTTTTCGATATGGACAATGCCGAAGAGTGTCTTTTCGTGCCCATTTCCGATCTATCTATGCTTGCCCCCACTGTCATGGACGAACTCGCCAAGCGGGTTTGTCTTTCGCTTGGACCGTCAACCCCAGTATCCCGACACTGTGAACAAATGCACTTTCACAAATCTGTTATTCCTTTGCACACTGGCTTCTCCTCCTCTGCTCCTGACTCACTGTACAACTGTACTCTTATCTGCTGCTACAATGGAGAACTGCTCCTCCTCAGACAATCCCACATCCAAGCTTGCCTCAACTCTTCCTATCAACACACAATCTTCTCCTTCTGGAGCTTTTCCTAAGGATCTTCCATCACCCCTCCAGCCAACTCCCCCTTTGATGCCCTTTTCCACCCCTGATGACTCTCTCATAGATCTCCATGCTTAGGACTTACAGAATTTTCACGTGATGATACAGATTCTTAATTTATGAGATAAAGGACACGAATTTACTCAGTTACTGTCATGACAACTAGCCAAGGGTCACTACCTTTATCACCCAAAGGGTCCAAATGGACGCAGTCCTGGCACCCTTGGCACCATGCTCATAGGAAAGTGTGCTCTGCACACTTTGTGTCTAGGGCACGTGCATCCACGTCGGGCGTGGCCATTAAGAAACATTGGCGCACTTGCAGAAGTCTGTGGGAGAGACAAGGAGGAGCCACAAGGCGGTGCTAAAGGGAGTGGCTGGGGCCAGGCTATTTAGCCCAACCCCACTCGCATGCAAGCGCTTCGCGTTAGTCTGCTTTCTGCAGCGTAAGGCTCACCGCCGCCTGAAGCAACCTTACCTGTTTCCAGCTCATCATCTCAGCAGGCAATTCATCAGGTTCCTGAACTACTTCTTCAGCACGCACCTACCTGACTCCAGCCACACCATCGCTTGCAGCGCAGCTTACCTGATTCCAACACTGCTTCTTCAGCGCGCATCTTACCTGCCTCCAGCAATACCATCGCTCGACGCACAGCTTACCTGACTCCAGCATTTCCATCGCTCAACGTGTGTCTTACCTGTCTCTGCAATACCATTGCCTGCAGCGCATCGCATTTTACCTGATTCCCCTTGTCATCAGAGTCGGAGCGCATCCTCACCTGTTCCGAGCGTCTAGTTATGCATGAGCCTTCTTCTTGCCCAGCATTCTCACGGATCCATCCAGCAATCGCCGGCAGGTCTTCGGATCGTCGCTCCCTATCTGGTGCCGCCAGGTCATCCGTGCAAGAGAAAAGGAGCACTCAAGGTTAGAAACTGTATAAATACTTTACGCTTGGTTGCGCAACATATACACCTTGCGTACAACCTTGGAACCCTACTTACCTTCTAACTCACCATTCGGACTCGCTTCCAACACCGCGACTCCGCGTGGCCATCTTCACACCTATTGGGGAGAGAAAAGACATTACAAGGGTTGCGGACAATAATCATTGAAAAGATATTGCAAAAGGATACAGACAATAATCATCGGAAAAAGACATTGCAAAAGGATACAGACAATAATCATTGTTAAGAACACTTACCTTCAAGGTGGTTCGATCACAGCCGGTCTGGGCCGCCACATGCACGGAACAGTGAAGCAACTAGGTCCATCAACAGCACCCCTGCTGATGAGAAGCAGGACGGAGAGCTCATCCTCACAAGAAAACAGGTGAGACTATATGGGTAAACGCATGCTCACCTCCTTCTGGAACAAGGGGTTCGAGGGAAATCACCATCCAGTTGCAGCATTCTCACTGCCTCTCGTCTTCTCTCAGGGGCAGTGCCAGCAACCAGAGCAGCCCATTCTACAGCAGTTGGGGAAAGAGACTGATCCAGGGGACTCAAATCCAGGGAGGGCTCCAACCGTGCCCCAACGCCCCCGCAGAGACCAGGTGAGCGTAACAGTTACTCCAGACAAACTAAACAAAATAGAAGTTTTCATTCTAGTTCAAGTCTCCTACCATGCCTTCCATACAACTTGCCCAGAAAGAATGTTATTGGCTTGTCCATTTGTACTTCGAAAGCAAGATGGTGTATATACCACATTCTCTGAGTACACCCAAACTAACGATGATATTCCACTAGCAGATGCGCAACCCAAATCGTATGCCCATGCCCTTCATGGAACCAACAAGCTTCCAAGCGGGTCCACCGAAATGAATCAGATTGATCTAGCGGAAGTCGCTAAATTACAGCATGACAGACTGTTGCAAATTGAGCATATTTTGTTTAGGGCCAATCTGATTCCGCAAGATTTAATAGATGTTGCTACTGCAGGCACCATGACTGGCATCCTAGTGGAATTACCTGACAGTCCCTCGACCATTACTGATCAACTAGATCAACAATTGCAAAATACTCAAGCTAATGACTAATCTCTAAACAAAATGATCACTCAAGAAGTGGTCCATTCCACACAAAACTTTGTCACAGAAAGCCAAAAAATCCTACTCGAGTGTGCAGAAAAGAATTCTCAGTACCAAAAATAATCACAACAGCAAGAGCGATCGCAATGTCGTCAACTCGAAATCAAAAAATCAGTCCCCTTCCAAAATCAAGGGTGATTATACTAATAACAAAAAATCATGCAATCTATCTCTTGATGAGCTAGCTTTGGATTTCAATCAACTCAATGATGAGAGCAAGCTAGTGTTGTGCATTTAAAAGTAGTTGATGGGACAAATTAAACGCCATCAGGACCAATCCTACGCTACAATTCACAAACCCCAAGAGTTCTCTTCCACAAAACAAGTTGACACAACTAGCCTCACTTGCCACATTCTCACCTTATACTTGTGAATCACATACCTCCCTAATTCAATTACAACTTTCTAATTTCTTTCCCCTGTCTCAAAACAAGAAAGCTACAACTGCAGCACAAACTGAGCCTCCGTTTTCTCCTAAAAATACACCAGTTTTCATTGTCCCAAACAGCACCGATTTCTATAATTGAACAGGCCGATGCCGTGCCTCCTCTGAATTTGAATGACACAACCACCATTGTTGATCCAAAGGTGTTAGACATCCTCTGAGACAAACCATATCTCAGTACAGAATTATTCAAGAGTAATTGAATCAAATATGAATTACACCACCTCACATATTGGATCTTCTGAATTGCCATCCTCTCGGATGAGAACAGCACCACTAACATTCATGGAAGTTCCTGGCGAAATGAAGTTCATTCTTGGTTTTTCTAGTGACCCATCACTAAACAGGTCAGCACGCATCAATCGTTGGTATCTCATGAATGCCTTTTATCAAATTCCCTCACTACGTCATCTTGTCATAAACAACGTTGACTGGGTTATACTTTCCAATCACAATAATAATCGAATGCTTTGCAGATTTCAAACTCAAATAATCGTCATACTGTTACGGGATCACAGATCAGTGCTTTCACTTCTTGGACTGGATCTCCAGGTCTTCCCACTCATGGAAGATGCGTGGTTATTTCTTGAATTCGTGACCAATTCTAAACAAGAGCGGGGTCCTTCTGGACCACATGGCCCACCATCAATAGTTCAAGAATTTGGGGTAAACACCAAGCACACCTTGTTAAAGAATGGTTGACAAATGTTGAAGTAAGGGTTGATTAGGATAGGGTTGAGTATTTCAAGAAGAATTTTTAGGTGTGGGGGAGATGGAGAACAACCTTGGTATCTAGGCTGGAGAAAATAGTCAAAACAAGAAAGGTTCCCTATTAAGGGAACCTGCGTCCCCTGCACACTGACTATGGCCAAAGCCTTTGGGTATTGCAAAGCCTGTTGCCCGCCCTCTTAGGTAGAGGGCGATGGCTAAGGCTTTAGGGTATTGTACGTGGTTTACTATACTTTTAGTAGTTGTGTAGTTTGTGTTAGAAAAAAAGCATTCAATTTGACAGTATGATTTCAATGATGAACAAGATTTATTATACAATATAAGTGCTTTTGGTACCAATATTTCATTTTGTGTAAGGTATTCACATGTGAAAACAATTTAGCATAGTTTGTGTCTTGATAGGAAAACCGACGTGTGTTCACATGTGAAAACAATTTAGCATAGTTTGTGTCTTGATAGGAAAACAGACGTGTATTCACATGTGAAAACAATTTAGCATAGGTTGTGTCTTGATAGGAAAACAGACGTGTACACACATGGTACAGTTATTGCATTTGATATTTAGTACTAGAGTAAACATACTGTTTGTCTTGTTAGAACTAAACAAATGTCATTAAATGTTGCAGTAGATACTTCCATTTAAAATCATCCTAAACATAGTCTTCAGGTCCTTCCTACATTGAATAACACTTTGCTCAGTCAGACATGCTGTAGACATAGGTGGTGAGATGGGGATTACCCAGTGAGGAGACCTCTGTGCTGAATAGGGTATCTAGTATGTACATCTAAACTTATTTTTAAATGGATTTTGTCCTCCCACGTATTCCTCATCTTATGAAATTCGTATCTCGCCAGCTTCGCTGCTTCGGAAAATGTTTCTCGCCAGAGGGCGCTGTGCACAAGGTTGTGGCGTTGATGTCCCTCGACGGGCTCCATACCGCGTCAACGTCATCATCAGTATAAGTAGCTCATGCCGTGCCCATTGGCTTCAGTTCTGTTTTTCCGATTGCTTCGCTCTCGTGTTATCGGCACGCTTCGAATTTTCTTCAAGAAAATGTCTTCTTCTACCCCTTCTACTCCCAAGACAGGGTTAAAGAAATATGTCGACTGTGGCCCTAACATTTCGATCACTGACCCCCACCGCGTTTGTCTTTGGTGCCTGTGATCAGACCATCGGACCGGCAACTGTCGCTCCTGTCATTCGATGACGGAGAAAGCTCTTCATGAGAGAAAAGGTAAACTGGCAGTGGGGCGGGAAGCTTCCAAGGCCTCCTCGAAGACCTCTTCAAAACATAAAAAGTCAGTCAAGTCGAGAGATTCGGATCGGCACAAGCATTCAAATAGACCCTGATCACGTAGTAGATCGAGGCGTTCTTCATCTTCTTCCTCAAAGAAGATGAAGAGGAGACACAGATCTCCTTCCTCTTCGTCTGACACATCTACCGAATTGGTAAGATGTCCGACTAGGTCGGATTGCCCAGGAAAATGGGAAGAATTAAAAAAAACAAATGATGAAGGTCTTTGAGAATGCGGCGTGATCCCCTCAAAGAAATCTCGAAAGAGCCAGACCCTGGTCGCTCCCTTGGACGACACAGGAGAGTCAGATACTACTAAGGCTAAGTCAAGTAGTAAGGAGGAAACTCGACGATCTCGACCCAACATTAAGGCGTCGAAGGCTTCTCGAGATTCGAGTGATTCCCCGGTAATGGCAAAGAAACATAAATCGTCAAAGCACTCGACGAGTTCGACACCATCAGCGCCGACTACCTCAACACCGAAGCAGAAGGAGAAATCGGCTACTTTATCAAAGTCGTCATCGACGATTTAGAAGAATCCTTCGATTCCCTCGAGTCAAATTTCCTGAACATGAAAAAAGGTACACACCATTACCTAAATCAGACTTTTTTAAGTCTATGTCCTCAATATTTGAGGAAGAAAGTGTCTCAGAGGAAGAAATATCTCCTTTTGGAGTAAAGTTTGGTACTAGAGATGTGCCAGAGAAATTGATTAACCCTGAATCAAGATTGAGAGACCTGTGTGATACCCTTAACTCTTCCAGTGACATTGATACGTCACCCGAGTTAGAATTTCAAAAACCTGATTCTGCAGAACATGCAGATTCAGGTTACAGGAACTTGATGAACAGAGTTGTTGAATATATGGGTTGGGGCAAGTCTTTACCAACCTTTGAACAGGATGATATGACCGACATCCTGGACCAGGGCCCCCAAAAAGACCCAGTTCTTCCCTTTCATAGGGCTCTTCAAAGAATAGTGCTTACACATTGGGAGACTCCTGAGTCTGTTGCAGCAGTCAGTAAAGACTTTCCCAAAAAATATAGGCCATCAGGCAATGACCCCGATTTTCTGACTAAGCACCCTACACCAGAAAGTCAAGTGGTACAAGCCGCTACTTCCACGAGACAGTCAGCTTATCCATCTATCCCCCCAGATAGAGAGGATAAAAAGGTGGGCGCTTGAGCCCGCAAGGTATTTTCTTTGGGCAGTATGGCCCCTTAAATCAGCAAATGTTACCTGTGCCCTGGCCAGGTTTACCCATACCCTGTGGGATTGCATAACGGCGGCGGCTAATCATATTCCAGAAGGCGAAGAAAGGGAAGGCTTTCTGAATATTGTGAAAGATGGGAAGGGGGCAATGGGAGAATGTCTCCAATCTGGATTGGCTACTGTTGACAGCATCAGCAGATCCATGGCTGCAAGCACAGTACTGCACAGATTTTTGTGGTTGAGGAAGTCAGGGTTTGCACCAGATGCGCAGGCCAGGCTACACAACATGCCTTTCGACTGCTCGAGGCTGTTCGGCAGTAAAGCTTACGAGTGCTTAGAAAAACTGCAGAACTCGAAGGCAGCGGCTAAATCCCTTAGTGCCTCTATGTGACAGCCTCAAAAACCTTATTCGGGTTTATCTTCCTGGAGAGGTCGTTCTTTTCTATACTACTCCTCTTTTGGTCGAGGAACAGGACAGGCCGCACAGAAAGGTTGAAGAAATGTCCTTGAAGAAATGTCCCTCATAGTGCACAAGGAAGAGGTGCGAAATCAGCCTCAGCAACGACATCTTTGCCCTTAGCCGCACCTGCAGCCACCTCCAAATCTCTCTGAGGCCTTAGCACACAAGACCCCGGTGGGAGGCAGAATCTCTCAGCATCTGAACGAATGGCTAGGCATTAATTCAGATGCCTGGACACTGGAAACAGTAGTTCAAGGTTACAGCCTTCCCTTCCTAAAAAGTCCTCAGCATCATCCACCGGGAGCCAACTCTGTCAAAATTCCAGATCCGCTCCTTGTGCAGGAAATTTTAACCCTGCTAGAGAAAGATGCAATAGAACATGTACATGTAACAGAGAGGAACAAGGGTTGGTACTTTCTCATCCCAGAGAGGGACGGAGGGCTGAGACCCATCTTGGACTTAATATGCTTGAACAAGTTCCTCAGGAAGGACAAGTTCAAGATGGTAACCCTTTCTCAGATCCCTCAGGCGCTCCAACTCCAAGACTGGTTGGTATCATTGGACCTTCAGGATGCTTACTTTCATGTGCCAATCCATCTCAAGCACAGAAAAGTACCTGAGGTTCGTGGTTGGCGGCTCTCACTTTCAGTTTCGAGTTCTGTCATTCGGACTGACCTCCGCCCGAGGGTTTTCACCAAGCTGGTGGCGGCTGTGGCAGCAAACCTCAGGAGAGGGGGGATGCACGTCTACCCCTACCTCGACGATTGGTTGATAAGCGCTCGTTTCCCCGAACAAGCTCAGGAACATCTTGCAATCACCTGCCACTCCCTACACAAGCTGGGCTTCTCCCTCAATTACAAGAATTCCCATATGATACCATTCCAAAGACTCCAGTTTATCGGAGCAGTCTTGGATACTTCCTTGGTCAAAGCCTCGCCTCCCGAGGTGAGAGCTCTCCACATTCTGAAGATGGTAACAAAATTCCAGAATGCCCAGTGTCTACCGGCCTACGATTTTCTGAGGTTGCTCGGCCTCATGGCATCCTGCATTCTTCTGGTGTCAGAGGCTCGACTGAAGATGAGATCTCTTCAATGGGCCCTCAGAACTCAGTGGTCCCAATTCTCTGGGAGTATGTCGGATCTTCTACAAGTCCCGAGCACAGTTGCTCAGGATCTACTATGGTGGGCTTGCAACAACAATAACCTCAAAGGAGAACCTTTTTTGGCAACCATGGCCGGAGATAACAGTAGTGACGGACGCCTCACTCACTGGGTGGGCAGCCCACACCAACGATCTGACAATCGGCGGCCATTGGTCTCCATCGGAGTCCACCTACACATCAATCTTTTGGAGCTGAGGGCGATCAGACTAACGCTGAAGGCCTTCCTGCCCTCTGTACAGGTTAAGAATGTCCTGATAATGACAGACAGCACCGTGGCCATGTACTACCTCAACAAGAGAGGAGGTGTAGGGTCACTACCACTGTGCAGAGAGGCAATGCAGCTCTGGTTCTGGCCAATACAAGAAGGAATCTATGTCGGCAGTTCACCTAGCCGGAGAGCAGAACACAGCAGAGGATGCACTGAGCAAGCAGAGCACAGTATCCCACGAGTGGGAACTAGCTCAGGAATTCCTTCAAGAGAACTTCACCCTTTGGGGAACCCCTCAGGTGGATCTGTTCGCGACCTCGGTCAACCGAAAGTGCGATCAGTATTGCTCAAGGTAAATTCCCCCAAGAGGAGCTCTAGGAGACGCATTCGTAGTGGACTTGGAATTTCCACTTCTGTATGCCTTTCCTCCAGTCCCCGTGATTCCTCACGTAATCAGGAGGTTGAGAAAGTTCAGGAAAACCATGATCCTAATTGCCCCGGATTGGGGCAGGAGGACGTTGTACCTGGACCTTCTGGGCATGTCCATCTGCCCTCCAATACTTCTTCCACAGAGAGAATCTTCTCTCGCAAGAGGAAGGTTGAGTTCTCCATCCAGAGGTCAAGACACTCGGCCTTCACACATGGTTTCTGAGAGGCTCAGATATAAGGATTGGGACCTCCCGGATAATGTAATGGAGATTTTGCTTTCGGCCAGAAGGCCAGCAACTAAGTCTCTGTACCGGTGTTGGAATAAATTCAGTAACTGGTGCAAAGATAAGAATGTGGATCTATTCCAATGTGGCACACCTATAGTGCTTTCTTTCCTGTTCCATTTAGCCAATCTGGGGCTCCAGATTGGAACGATAAAATATTATTTGGCTGCGCTGTCCATTTTCAAGCACTCCTCGGAAGAGGTTTCCTACTTCAAAATTCCATTAATCGTCCAATTCCTGAAAGGGCTCACTAATGTGTACCCTCCAGTCCTTTTTCATGTCCCGACTTGGGATTTAAATCTTGTACCTAAATTTCTAACTTGTGTACGTTTTGAGCCTCTGCATTCTTGTCCCTTGAGGCTTCTAACATTAAAAACTGTCCTTCTTGTGGCCTTAACATCAGCCCGCAGGGTTAGTGAGTTGCAGGCTCTCTCATGCAAACCTCCGTACACTACTTTTCACAAGGACAAGGTTAATCCCTCTTTCTTACCAAAATTAGTTTCTGACTTTCACTTGTCACAAAAAATCACACTACCAACGTTCTACCATCGTCCTCATTTGGGCAAAGAAGAGGAGAGGTTTCATAGACTGGACCCAAAAAGTGCTCTCAGTTTTTATATATCAAGAATGTCAAAATTGCGTGAGGATGACCAACTTTTTGTGGGTTCTACTGGCCATAAATTGGGATTAGTGGTGACCAAACGGACCATATCCCGCTGGATCAGTTTGGCTACAGTTGAGTGTTACAGATTGGCCGGAAAGGACCCGCGGGATGGGTTTCGAACCCATACCAGAAGGGCTGTGGCTACTTCCGCGGCTCTGAAGAGGAGAGTCCCTGTAGCGGATATTTGTTCAACCGCAACATGGGCATCAATGCATACCTTCATTAAGCATTACTGCTTAAATGCTGCTTCTTCCCATGAAGGATTGTTTGCTAAGGCGCTACTACATTCCGTCCATTATCAAAATAATTAGTACTCCCACCTCCCAAAAATGTCCACTGCTATGGGAGTCTATCATAAGATGAGGAATACGTGGGAGGACACAATCCATTTCGAAGAACAAGTTACTTACCAACTGTAATGCTCTTTCGACTGGATGTTCCTGCCACGTATTCCACTTCGCCCCTCCCATCCTGCCCAGCAGTACAGTTTGCGTTATTTACACCTCTCGCTCACAAAGAGTTTTCAGTCATAAGGCACGCCTGGGTGGTGTTTGAATATTTCCTCGAAAAAACAGAACTGAAGCCAACGGGCGCGGCACAAGCTACTTATACGGATGGTGATGTCGACACGGTACGGAGTCCGTCGAGGGACATAGACGCCACGACCTCGTGCACAGGGCCCTATGCTGAGAAAAAATGTTCCGAAGCAGCATAGCTGCCGAGATACGAATATCATAAGATGAGAAATACGTGGGAGGAACATCAGTCGAAAGAACGTTACAGTTGGTAAGTAACTTGTTTGTTGCTACAGAAATTACAAAAAAGCCATATTCTATGACAAGACTGGAGGCGAGCATTATGCTTCAACTTCCTTAATTTACTACTCGTCAGCAGTTTCAACAAAATCAACAACAAACACTGAAAAATGTCTCAAAGGACTTTTCTTGCTTTGGAGCTACAATCCCCACAGTCTCTGTAGTCCATTTCACTCCATGCTCAGTTTATGACCACTTCCTGTCCCTGAGCACCTCCTCTTCTTTTACTGCTCTTCAAGCAGATAAGTTCCATTTCTGTTATCTTTATATAATATTCAATATGTATAGCAGTTAGCAGATTGAGAAAGGATATGTAGAATTAGAATATGTGAAGAGATGCCTTGGCAGACAGTGGTAGCGCTGCGTAGATAGCCAGTCGCGAGCCAAACTTCTTATTTAGATTTTAGTGAACGTATCATTTTTATAGCTTGACCTTTACGATCGCTGTGTCACGGCACGAGACATCAAGTCGTGCATTTGAGCGTACCTCGCAGCGCGGTCGCCCAGTGCCTTAGGGGTCTGAGCCGCGCTGCGGGTAGCCACAGTAGCCGAGAGGCGCTTCGCGGAATCTCCCCAAGCCCCCTCCTTCGCAGAGGTAGAGGCGCAGGGGCTCCGCGGCGACTCGGCGCTCCGGCCCCCTCCTTTGCAGGTGCGGAGCTTGCCGGGAAGGGAGCGAACGCCGCGAGCAGCGGCCCCCTCCTTCGGGAGGGTGGAGGATAATTCGGTGCCCGCTTCCGCGTTCGCATTGTTTGCTGCGATGCAGAGCGGAGCACCAGTATCAAAGCCAGGCCCAGCAGTGAATTGTTTTTGAGAGATCCCGCGATTGGATCTCAATCATATTCATACCGGAGTAAAGGATTCTATCAAGAAGGCTAAAAGCCTCTGAAGCAGTCAGGCTAAGAGCCTGAAACAAAGCACAGTGCTCACCCCATACAAGGGCACATCGGAACATAAGCCCATCACAGGTACCCAAGAAATAAGTCTGGTGCAGCCACTTATGAAAAAAATAAAAAATAAAGAGAGTATTTTATGCTATAGATATGCATGATAAGCCTCCTAGTACAAGACATCAACTTGTACGTTTGTGAGGTTCAGAAGCAGCTAAACAGTGAAAGGGCGTGCTAAGACACAGTGATTGGTATTTCAGGCACACAGTACCTCCCAGGATGTCTGATTTTGAATGGAGTGAAGAGGAGCAGTCACTCGACCTAGCTGCCAGCTTCAAGGAGGTACTGGGAAGCTCACTTATAGATGCAGTGGCTCAAGGAGTGAAACCTCTCCAAGACAGGCTGGAGTCCCTGGAGGCGATTCTCCACCAGCCCACAGACAGCACCATACGGACTGAACGCACGCCCACAGAACCCTCAGAAGCAGGGTCAAAGGGGAGTACAAAGACCCTGTTGGGGAGAATTCTCTGTAAAGGCTAATTTTCCAAACCTAGTGAGTCCCCCAGCAGCTTTGCTGGATTTTTGGGGTTTCTTTTTTTTCTCCTGCTAAGAGTGAGACTCTTTCTCCCACTCTTTGACATGATTTGAGGTGTTCCTTTGACTTTGTATGTGTTTGATGGGCTATGGGGTCCTTTACCCCATAGGGCTTCATGTGTTTTTGGTATGTGGGTTACACAGCACCCTCCGTGCAGTAACCCAAGGTGTCGTAGCGACCCCCAAAACATAGACTCCATACCCTGGGACTGACTACTGTCTCCCAGGGCATGTAAAGTCACCATTGGCTTTACTAGTCTTAAATTGTGAACAGAACCGGTACAAACCATCATATTGTGGACGTACTGGTCAGGGCAATTCGATTGCCCCGGGGTCTGTTGTTCGAGGGGGCACTGTCCTGTCCCCCCCGACCAAGTTTTGGCTGGTGGTAGTGGATACTACTTTTTATATTCGACCGCGAATATATTCCTATGGGATATTCCCATTGTTCGAGGCTACCACTTTTTAATATAGCCTCGAACATACTGCCGGTTTATTAAATTAATATAAATTCACTGGTTGGTATTTTTTGCCGAAACTCTGTTCCAAAATGGCGTTTGTGTTCGCTTCTGTGACTCCAACCCAAGTCGAGCCCTTTGTTCCACTTTTTGGCAGGCTTCTCCACAGAAGCCTCCAAAAGTGGTCCACTCTGTCTGGGTACCACAGGGGGTGTGGGAGAGGGTTTAGGCACCCTGGACTGAGTTGCCTTGGCAACTCAAGTCACACTCTGGTGTGATTGGCCCAGTGGTGAGCCGCCCGGCTCACCACTTGGCATGTTTGAGTGACAGCTAGGACTGATGAATGGGGGTTTTCTGCATAAAAGCAGGGCTTTGGGGACTGGAACTTCAGAGGTCGCCACAGGACCTTAAGAATCCAAGGAGGGAGAAGCCGAGCCGACCTGCAACGACGACACCACTGGTGGAGCCCTGCTGAACTGTCTCACCACTTTTCCCAACGACAGAGGAGATCTCCAGTCCGGAGAGTCTTCTTCCTTTGACTGGTGGGGATAACCAGTTTGCCCGTCTTTTCGCCTTCCTGGACCATCTCGTGGCCGCCTTGCCTGTGCCAAGCACCCCGGCAACCGGAATACCACGGTTTACCACTACCGATAAGAAAAGGGTAGTACCTTGTAACCAGAAAACTCTGCGGCTGGTTTCTTCCCTGGCAGTGCAACGACCTTCATCTTTCCTCCACGTCGAGACCTCCTCTTCCTCTGGACGAAACACTGACTTGCACCCGCTGCCAGGAACAACTCCCCCCCGCTAGAGCGTTCTTCCCATTTCAGGTACTGTGTCCCGCCTGGCTTCCCTTGCGACAGATCGTTCGGGGTGACAGTAAATCCTCAACTTTCTAACCTGGGTTAGCCTGGGGCCTGTTAACTAACTTTTCCTGACTTGATCTCAATCTTTTGTGAACTATCTACAAAGACTCTTTGGGCATAACCCCACTGTGTGATCCTGGACACATTTCGCTTGCTCTCTCAAAGAGTGGGCCTGGCATTTGAACTTCCTTGCTCTCCAGTAGACCTTGCCTAACCTGCCTCACTGTGGCTCTTTGAAAAGCATTGAAATTGTGTGCTTTCATAACTCTGCCTTTTCCCTCCCTTTTTCTTTAACTTATTAGAGTGCCATCTTAGCTTAAGAGCTCACCTCTGTCTGAAAATAAGTGGTGTTTCTCACTAAGACTTGTCTAATAAGTAATTAGGGTTGTATATATATAATAGTGACTGTGTGTTGAATTTACTTACCTCTTTTTGTGCTAGTGTAATTTACAAGTGTGTCTTTAAATAATTATATACTTTTACACCAAAGCTCTGGTCAGTATTTGCTTGTGCTACTGTGTCTCTGTACCTATTGTGCATACTCTATATACTGCCTAACTCATCTTGAGAGAAGTCTGACTGCTCAGCCACAGCTACCAGGTAAATCTAGGTGGTACAGACTGCTACCAATTGGGTTTACTGCCAACCACCTGTAGTCCTAAATCTTTTGCAGTGGTCCCTAAGGAAACTGCACAGGTTTCTGCCTAACGGGCCCGAAAGAGGAAAGCCTCTTGCGACCCCCAGGGCCAGGTAGAAGGGGCGAAAGAGAAGGTCCCGGAGGCCGTCCACGCTTTTGCGAAGCTCCGTGAAGCATATTTGCAGCGCAAACTGTGCCTTTACCTCATGACCCCCACTCCAGGGAAAGAGCAAGATGGAGAGGAGAGCCCAGGCTCAGAGGAGGAGCCGGAGGAAGGAGACACTGCCTCCCAGGATGAGGACGAGTTAAGGGAGGAGGAGGATATAAGACCCAGCGGAGGGAAGAGAATCCGCAAGGAGAAGCACCTCGAGGAGGTGGAGGAGGATATGTTCGATCCGGACAGCATCCGAAATCCGAGGTCATCAGACTGGCAACCATCACCCAGAGTGGCCCAGTACATGACTAAGAGATTAAGAAAGGCACTAGACAAAGAGGTGCGACAGCGCCTGCGAGCAGAGTGCCCGAGACCAGACCTGCCGGGAAAAGTGGCCGAGACGCCAGAATTAGACCCCAAGATGCTCACCTTCGTATAGAAGTCCAGCAAAGATCCCCGTAAAGGTATTGATAGATCTTGGAGGAGTTGCCAGGAGAAGGTACTCAATTTAGCGGGGCCACTGGCGAAAATAATGCACCTGACAGAAAGGGCAAGAGATACGGAAGAAGAAGTCAACCCTGACGCCCTAGCAGGCTGGGCACAGAGAGCAGTATGCCTTCTGGGTAATGCAAACTGTGCCATCGCCTCAGAATGCCGGAGAGGACTGTTGCTGAAAATAGACGCGAAACTCAGCGACCTCGCATCGTACGAGGCGGGAGAAGCAGCACAGGGACTCCTCTTCGGAGAGACTTCCGGAAAGGAAATGGGCCGCTTCGTCGGCACCTACACGTCACTAGAGAAATCACAAGCTTTGATCCGCAAGATCTTCCCTAACAGAATTTGTGTCGGGACCAGCCGCCACAGGGGTCGCTCGGCTGGTCGTAACCAGGGAGGTAGAAGACCCCAGAATCCCAGAGCCCAATACTGGGAGAACAGGCAACAAGACTCCTTCTTCCCTACCAGAGGGCGGTTCCAGAGAGGACACAGAGGCAGAGGAGCTGGCCGTGGACAAGGCTTCTTGTGAGGTGAGAGCGACACATTACCCTCCAGTGGGAGGGAGAACTGGTATGTTCTGGAGAAGCTGGCGCGCGCTTTCAAGCGATGCCTGGGTTTTGCAAACAGTGCTAAGCCTGCACCTAGAATTTGTAGAACCCCCCGTGCAAGCGTGCAGGCCGCACCAACGGCGTCTAGAGCGCACAGAGCAGAAGTTGCTAGACAACGAGCTGTTGCAGCTGGCAAAAAAGAACGCCATAGGGTAGTGTCCGAGAGACCCCCGACTTCGTAAGCAATATGTTCTTAATACACAGGAGAAAGTACAGCCTGTAATACATTTAAAGTAACTAAACAGCTGGGTGGTTTACTGACATTTCAAGATGGAAGACATCCTCCAGCTTCGAGACTCGCTCAGGGAAAAAGATTGGCTGACGAGATTAGATCTGAAAGATGCCTACCTGACGATCCCAATAGCAGAGGAGTTCAGGACATTCCTTGCTTTTCTTTGGAGAGGGCAGCTTTGGCAATTCAAGTCCATGCCCTTCGGGCTTGCATCAGCTCCCTGGGCCTTCACCAAGCTGATGAAGCCAGTGGCAGCAGCGATAAGAGAGAAGGGGATAAGATTGATAATCTACCTAGACGATCTCTATGCTAGACGATGCTACTAGCCGAGGACCGAGAGCCATCTCTAGGTTTCATGGCGAATGCAGCTGGGCTTCGTCCTGGATACTAGGAAAGTGACTCTGGAGCTCCCACCTCAAAAGATCCGCAACATCAAGAGGGAATTTAAAGGGTGACTACAGAAACAAGTAGTCTCTCTCAGGACTCTAGCGAGAATAGTGGGACTCTTGGCGGCCTCCATTCAAGCCATATTTCCCGGACTCTTGCACTCCAGCGCACTGCAGAGACTAAAGATAAAGCATCTGCAACGAGCAGAGGCGTTGCTAGGTGAGGGCTAAGGGGGCTATAGCCCCTGGTCTTTTGGTTGTAGCCCCGGATAGAATCTCAGGAGCTACAACCAGAAGGCTAGCTAGCCCCCAGTCCCGACAGTTCTGACATCAGCATAGCCCCTGGTCTTTTCCAGACCTAGCAACACCCCCGGCAACAAGTCTTGAGATATCAACAATTGGTACCTTTGGATCCAGAATCCAAGACAGAACTGGAATGGTGGTTGAGGAATACGGACACCTGGAATGGGCGTGCCATTTTCGGAGACCGCCCGGATCTGATCATAGAATCCGACGCCCGTCAACTGGGCTGGGGCGCAAGGTGTGGAGACCTCCAGACAGGAGGGGAATGGAGCGAGGAGGAACTTCGTCTCCACATAAACTGTCTGGAGTTGCTTGCAGGGTCATTTGCGATCCGAGCTTTCACGAAAGAGAAGATGAGATTGTGCGTTTTACTAAAAATGGACAACATATCGGCAGCACGGTACATAAACCATCTTGGGGGCACCAAATCCAGAATGTTAGCCGAGCTAGCGACGGATTTCTGTCACTTTTGCCTACAGTCAGAGACATCAGTCACAGCGGAGTACCTACCAGGGACATTGAATGTAGTTGCGGACTGGAACTCGCGCCACCTCACAGACTCCAGCGATTGGAGACTGGATCCAGCAGTGTTTCGGAGGATGAGCGAGAGATGGGGCCCACTGCACATAGATCTCTTTGCATCCCGACTGAACGATCAAACAGCAGTATACTTCAGCTGGAGACTAGACCCAGGAGCTCGAGCGACGGACGCGTTCCTCCAGGAATGGAGCGGAGGTCCTCACTACGCCTTTCCCCCGTTCATGATGCTGAGCAGAGTACTAGCGAAGTGTCGGAGGGAGAAAGCAGAACTTCTGGTGGTAGCACCACTATGAAAGTCACAAGTGTTCCCAACGCTGATGGAATTAGCAGTAGACCATCCGAGGATGCTCCCAGACGGAGCACACCTGCTCACGGACCCAGTTGGGTCATATCCTCTGAGAGTGAGAGGGACACTCCCGCTCATCGCATCCAGGATATCTGAAACACTGGGCGCTGCCAGGCATTTCAGAGCAAGCTGTTCAGCTCATGGCAGAGCCCTGGGCTCTGTTTACAAGAAGGAGGTACGACGCGGCTTGGGCCAAGTGGTCTAGCTGGTGCAAGGGGGGAGAGGTGTTCATCCCATTTCTGCACCTGTAGTGATGATTCTAAATTCCTTAGCGCAACTATTGCAAGGCGGAAGAGCATTCCGTACTATAGGGGTATACAGATCCGCAATATCTGCAGGACACCTGCCGATAGAGAGAGTACCGGCTGGGGAGCATCCAGCAGTGGTCACTCATTCGAGGTGCAAAATTTAAGGCGCCTCCAGAGCCGCGGTATAAGACAGTCTGGGACGTTCGAGTCGTCCTTAAGTTATTGGAGAGTTGGCCAGGGAGCCGGTATCTGTCCCTGAAGCAATTGTCGGGAAAATTGGCAATGCTATTCTGTTTAGTCTCATGTAAACGTGTATCGGACGTAAGAGCATTGGAGGTAAATAGGAGATCGTTTGGGCCGAGGGCGTAACGTTCACAATAGTGCAAAGAACTTAGATGGGTACATCCACAGTGCATTACCCATATGTTGCAAATACGCCTAAATGGTGCGTAGCAAGCTGCGTTAAAGAGTACGAAAGTAGGACAGCAGAGCACAGTGCAGCGAATACCATGCAATTACTTATAGCGCGCAGAAGGCCTTTTCAGGGCGTATCCACAGCTACTATTGCCAGATGGGTTAAGGAAATCATGCAGGCAGCAGGAATAGATGTAAGGAAATACAGAGCACATTCATTGCGGGGAGCTATGGCATCTAAAGCCTTCAGGACAGGAGTCTCCCTTAGAGATATTATGCTAGCTGCAGATTGGATGAATGATCGAACATTTAAAGAGTTTTATTTTAAACCGACCGAGAGTTTAGCGGTCACGGTGTTGGGAAGCTTTGAACAAGCATAATGCTCGCCTCCAGTCTTGTCATAGAATGAAGATTACCCCTGCTAGCTGTGCAGGGAGCATTAATTCTATTAAAGACTAGGAGGTGAGCATTAAATTCCCACCCAAGTTATGTATTGCATATGAAATGTTGGATTGTACATGTGATAAAAATTGTTATGTAATGAGCAATTACATGGACACCACCCTGAACCTTCTGTTTGCATTATTCCTAGGGGAGGAACAGAAGAATAATTGAAGTAAGAGACTAGCAGTAGCAGTCGCCAGGGGTCGAAGTTCGACATTCGGTTTGGAGTGGTTCAAGTCTTCGCCCAGTTAGCAGGACTTTGTGTGGATTTAAGAGTGACTTTTCAGAGCAAGTAAAAATAAGAGGGACAGGAAGTGGTCATAAACTGAGCATGGAGTGAAATTGACTACAGAGACTGTGGGGATTGTAGTTCCAAAGCAAGCAACGTCCTTTGAGACATTTTTCAGTGTTTGTTGTTGATTTTGTTGAAACTGCTGAGGAGTAGTAAATTAAAGAAGTTGAAGCATAATGCTTGCCTTCTAGTCTTTAATTAATACTCCCTGCGCAGCTAGCAGGGGTAATCTTCATTGTGTATCAAAGAGCCCAAAAGAAACAGTGAGCCGCTATTAATTTGTGCAAATTAGGTCTCTAAAGACTCTCTAAGCTTGATAATCTCAGTACTGTGGCAATATACACTATTATTGGTCTTACCCAAAAGCTTGCTCTAGCTCGATATGGAAGTCAGTGGCTGCCATTGTTGAGTATTCTTAACATGTGTCTACTGTAAAGGATCTCTGGTTTCTGTATATCCTCCTCTATGTGCTATTTACTTAGTTCCGTGAACATTCAGAGGCGACCCTATTAAAATAAGAAAAAATGCTAGGAAGCTAGTTCTCAAGTAAGAGGTATAAGAGGTATGGTGAAACTTAGAAAGATAGAATGAAGCACTATTGCCACTAAAGGGAAGCACTTGGCCGGATGTGGAAAAGGGGGTATCAAAAGGGTCCTTCTTGTAGTGGAGAGTGAACTCAAGAGATGGTGTTGAGTTCGGGTAAAGACGTGGATGCCAAAAAGGTAAGTGATGTCCGGAGTAGATAGGTGTTATCACAGTGGTTATCTGAGGAGTTAACAGATATGGAGTGCTTAATAGAAAATAGTATGTTGTAAGCGTATAAATAGATCAAGCGTGAAAAATAGCTCACTTCTGTGTCCAAGAGAGACCTGTCAGTGTACTGGAGCCGGAGTAGACGTCCGGTGCTTTTGACTCCCGATGGCAATGGCTGCCATTTTGAGAGTGAAACCCGTCTTTATGTCGGTAAGTATGTGACATCACTACGTGCATGCGTGTGTGATGTCATTGTTATAGATGAAAACAAACATATGGGAGTCCGTTCTGAATACTGCACATGTATTCATTAAAAACAGGGGGAACTTGTGTTAATGAGATGACACTGCCTTAAAGTAAAACTACAAGAGGGAAAAATCAAAGATAATACAGGACCTAATGTTATTCTAGATTGGTAAGTATGTGACGTCACTACGCGCATGCGTGTGTGATGTCATTGTCGTCATAAATGAAAACAAACATACGATACGAGAGTCTGTTCTGCATACTGCTCATGTATTCATTAAAAACAGGGGAATGTTGTGTAAATGAGGTGCCACTGTGTGCTAAAGAAAAAGTGTAAGAATGAAAAAAACAAAGCTACACAAGACATAATGTAATTGAAGAAACCAGTCCCGCATGCGTGTGCATGGTGTTGCAAGCAAATGCCCGTAAAAAATATCTGTAATTCTTGTCATACCATTAGCTAATAGTCGGCTACTAGCATGTAACGCTTTAATCATATGTCTTCATACTACACGAGCAATAGGTCATAATAACTAAAATCGTTAGGTGGAAACCCTGCCGTAGTTGGTTAATGTATCGCATACAAAACTGTTGTATCTTGTACATTAGGAAAATCCAATGGAGTGACATGTATAACTGTTAAGAGAGGTTGTTGGTAAAAAACGTAGTAAGAAGGGTCCTGTTCAATTTCTAAGAGGATGTGCTTGCATGTAATCCGACAATGTGTCGTATAGGCTAATATGTGCATAAACAGTTATAAAAACTGTATTAGAGTGCACTCGGTCATTATGTGCGTGGACTTGGAACCAATGTATGGAGAATTGATCTCCATAGTGTCCACTAGGCCCGAGAAAGAGGTGTGTGGTGGCATTGTGTTTAAACTAGCACTCTCACTGTTCTTCATATAGGAAACAATGTGCATGACAGACATCCATCTAGATGGATTTTCTTCGTTTTCTCATCACGCCAAGCGTGGCGCCTCGGGATGACCATTTGGCGGGCTGGCAATCATGATTCATAACAGCCTGAAATTCAGAGTCAAATGTCTTCAGTCCCATGATGCTTTTCCCATTATTGAATTGAATCTCGAGGGATTCTTATGTACTAGCTTTCTTCTAGTCTGCCTATATTGGAATCCCCGGGTTTTGTCCCAAGACATGATCTTCACTAAGCGCAATACAGCACTCGCCGACTCGTTTTCACGTAATCTGGATTACAAAATAATAATCGGTGGGGATTTTAACTCCACTCTAGTTAAGAACGAGTCTGTCTTTCCAAAAACCCCTAAGTCTTCTTACCTCGACCACTCCATAGCGCGGGGAAAGAACTGGGTCCATTTCTTGATGGAGTGGGACATTTATACTGCACCAACTGCCTCACATTGTGCTGATGCGACGTGGCAAAGAGGTTCAGCCAGCTCCCTCATAGACTACAGTGCAGTGTCTCGCCTTTTGTCGGGACACATTGACCCTGTTGTAATTACTAATCCTTACTTGGGTGACCACAGGATTCTAAGTTCCAAGCTCCATCTTTCATATAAAGGTTTCCAAGCATTACCAATTTTGTCATTGATACAGACAGACAGATATGCACTCTCGGTTCATTGGAATCCTGGTCTATGTAGGAAACTGGTATCCTTGGTCAATTGCGATCTGTGGATGGTAACCAATGTTCTAGCTCCCATGCCTTACATAGAGAAGGTGAAGTCATGGAGTCTGAAAATGATTAACTCACATCTCTGAACTCTCTCCTTTTCGCAATCTAATTCTTCTGCCTCTTCTTATCCAAACAAAATTCTCACAGCTATAGATGTGCTTAAAATCTCCAAGAACCGAGAACTCAAAAGGGCTAAAGCTTCACCAGCAGATTCTCTTATTCTTTGTCTAGAGAAAATATCTTATCCAGATACAAAATGGATCTCAAGAAAATTTGTTTCAATCGCCATCTTCATGACAATCAAAAAATGGTTAATCTGTTATGCAAACGCTATACAAAAGACATTTGGGCCATACTGAGAAATCCCACTGGTACCACTTCCTCTTGCCTAGATTCAGCCATTGATGGAGCGACTTGCCACAAATATTTTAAATCCAAGTATACCTTACCATCTGCTTATACTATGTTTGACATACAGTCTATTGTCAATAGTATCCCTTCTCATTGTCCATGGTCTTTGGAAGACATCCTATGGGCCATTTAAAATTTTCCAAATCGGCAGGTCCTGACGACTTACCTCCTTGTGTCATAAAAGATGATCCCGCCTTTTGGGCAAAATCTTTGGTCTTAAGATTTCAGACCATCTTTCGCACAAATAACATCCTGCCATCCTGGCTTACATCAATCACAATTCCTTTACATAAAAACAGTCCCATCAATGATCCTGCTAATTTCAGGCACATCGCCTTAATTGATGTTGCAGCAAAGATCTTTGCTTTATTCATTCTCAATGAACTGGAGAAATCAATGACGGCTAATCGCATTCTCTCGAACTCAGGTAGGGTTTAGAAAAGCAATGGACACACAACTTAACGCTACTATACTATCACATCTGCTTGTATCTGCTCATAATACTTCCAATGGCGTCTCATGACCTGTCTTCCACGTTTGACGGTGTCATTAGAGGCCGCCTGTGGATCAAAATGCTGGCCTATGGCATCCCTGCTAACATTGGTGGGAATAATGCTTTATTACCTCAGAACACAAAGTACAAGGTCCGCATTA
Source organism: Ambystoma mexicanum (assembly GCF_040938575.1). Lineage (NCBI taxonomy): Eukaryota > Metazoa > Chordata > Amphibia > Caudata > Ambystomatidae > Ambystoma > Ambystoma mexicanum. The sequence goes on from NC_090922.1 coordinate 388,430,894, forward strand.
ATCACTCCGCTTCTTCTTTCAGATCGCATACCTACTGAGATTGGTTTCAAGCAAGGCTGTAATCTCGCCTCAGCTCTTTTCAATCTATACCTCGCTGACATCAACACCATATGGGATGCCACTGATATTTTTCCTGTGAGATTGGGAGGTCTGTGCCTCAACTGGCTCGCCTTCGGGGATGACGTCATTTTATTTGACCGTACACCATTTCGCCTCCAAAACAAGCTCAACTACTTTCATCAAATCTGCTTACAAAATAATCTAACCATAAACTCTGCCAAATCAAACATTCTCATTTTCACCTCCAAGAGAAAACTCTGTACATTTAAGTGCCATATCGACCTCAACCCTATCCCTTTCTCCAACGGAATGATATATCTGGGTTACAACCTATCCAACTCTAATTCCCTAGAAAAGCAGCAAACCTTTTTTCATACTAAGGTCTTACATCTCACCGCCCAGATGAAATTGATATTCCACAGACAGTGTACATTTTCTCTGCAACCACTCATAGATTTCTATCACTTGAAAGTAGAAGCTACCATTCTTTATGGCTTAGACCTTTGCGTCTTGGGGATAGGTCAAATCCTGAACAAAATGCAGGGAAAAATATGGAAACCGGTGCTTGGCCTTCCTATGTCACTGCCTAATGTCATTGTAATATACAAACTGGGTCTTCATTCTCTAGCCTCCAAATTTGCTTGGAGGATGTTATCCAACTTTAACAAGAAGTCTCATCCTTCTGTTAATTCACTGTACGAGGATCTTTATGAAATGCTTGTTAAGTCCTGCCCTGTTTCGATTGCACAATTTCATGCACGCATGAAGCTTCTCTTAGTGGAAAAAAACATGAAGACCGAAGATCTAATTGTGCAACCTGCTGCAGTAAAAAAAAGATATTTCCTAAATGCCTGGGCCTCTACATCAGATCAGATTGCGGACTACTCCTCTTTTGAGGAATATGGCAATTTTAGACATACTCAAGTACCACGCAGACCATATATAATATGTTTTCCCTGCAACAAAGTCAGAAGTCTTTACATGAGATTCAGACTGGACTTGGTACACACAGGCTATCGACCTAAAATTGGAAAATAAACATTCTGATATGACAGACAGCCACTGTTGTTTTTGTGGCATCAACAACGTGCAGGAAACATTAAAACACCTTTTTCTATTCTGTCCTTACTTTGACAAACACAGAATTCAAATTATGGGCAATTACATGTCAGACACCTCAATAGCTCCTCGCAACCTTATCAGTGCGAGGTGCATGTGGGGTTGTAGTAAGGCCATAATATTCTCAACTGTCCGTCTTGTATGTTATATTGTGGAGCAATTAAATGAAAAAGGATGAGAATTTACATCAAACTCTATCTCCGCGTTATCCAACTATGGAGGCAAAGCTTATGTGCCATCATTATAAATAGGCTCACACACTGACGATACACTTGTCCGCTAGTTTGCTTCGCCTTCCACCACTCACATTATGTTTTCACCATTTTTCATATTCAATTTTACATGGTGACATTCATGTCCTCTGTAGTTGGGTTTACATGAATGTTGCTTGCCTGTTAATTAGTAAGTAACTAAGCAATTTTCGCTTTTGCACCTTTAAGCACACTTGACACTATCTGCACTCTGTGATGTGAATTTTAACCCACGGCAGTCTGTAAATTATAAGTTTTTTAACGATTGTTAGCTAAGTTAGATTCCGTAGCTTGATTTCACAATTCTAGTTTTTAGTGTCTTCTTTTTCTATGTTGGTTTCCTTGTTCATTCTCTCTGTTAGTATTGTTTTCTCCTTGTATGATAACATTGAAGGAATATCACATTTTTGTTTTGGTTATTGTATCTATGCATTTAATTGTTTTGTACATTTGTAAAGGTGCATGTGTACCAAAAAAAAAACATATATATAAAATAAATAAATGGGCCATTTTCTTTCTTAAAACGAGGGTTGTTGTATAGAGGAGACACAACCAATGAGGGAACCCCTTGATTCCAAAAAGTAGTCCCCAGAAGCCACTGCAGGGTGTTATTAGAAATTGCCCTTGCCCTTGCCCACCTCACATCTGGACATTTGGGAACTGCTAAAACTCAGGGACAAGTAGTCAGCCGGTTCTATTGTCCAGGGATATACATACGGCTATTACAAATGTTGTCCTGACATGCTCCTTGTGTCAAAAGACGGCTCCACATAACCCTCCTCCAGCACCTTTACAACCTCGCCCAATGATAAATGTACCCTACAAGGGGATTGAGTCCTCCAACGTATTCCATATCTATGACAGGTAATCGCCACAGCTGTGCTGCTTCGGAAAATTTTCGGCGTCTGCGCCCTGCGTCAATGACGTTGATATGCTGTCCTCGAGGGCCTCCGTCGAGCCAACGTCACCGGATGTTAGAAGTAGGACACATGACGCCCGTAGCCTCAGTTCAGTTTTTTCCGCAAACGTTTTCGCTTCGGAGAGCTTGGCACGCCTCGGTTCTTCTGAGTTCTATTCTTTCAGTTCTTCGAACCTGTTCGTTTGTGAAGATTTCCATGATGTCTTCGTCTTCTTCTACCCCACGACCGGGTTTCAAGAAATGTCGGGACTGGGGATCCAAGATGTCGCTGATGGACCCGCACGACGCCTGCCTCTGGTGCCTCGGTGAGGACCACGCCACGGCCGATTGTGACAAGTGCCAGTCGTTAACATCAAAGGCCTTGCGAGAGCGTAAGAAGTAGCTTTCTGTCGGTAAGGTGGCCAAGCCCCGGAAGTCGAAATCCACTGGGCTTTCGACTGACGATACGAGGGGCGACTCTCCACATCGTCGGTGTAAATCCAGGGGGTCTCGGTCTGGGAGTGGGTCCCGCCATTCCTCTGCCTTTTCAAGGCACTCACGGAAGCGCCGTCACAGATCACCTTCCTCGTCTGAGGACTCCGCCCGTCGGCGGGTTGCTTGTCCCAACAAACAATCCTCTCCTGCGGAATGGGATTCATTTTGTAAAGAGATGATGGCGATTTTTCAGTCGCAGAGCTCAGTTCCGTCCGCGCTGTCGAAAGACGCCGGCCGTAACCGTGCTAGAGCCACCACTCGCACGCCTTCGGGCTCGGGTGGTCGGCGCGATCATCGGGCACCTTCGAGGTCTCGATCAGACAAGGTGGATCGCTCTAGACATGCCCGCTCCAGGTCCCGGTCCTCGATGCCCTTGAGACCGTCAGAGCCTGTGAGGTCTTCTTCGAAGACGTCGACGCCATCAGCGCCTTGTCCCTCGAGAGGTGGCGCCGAGGTCGTCGAAGGACACGCTCCGGGCACCGCCCTCGAGGACTGTGTCGAGGCCATCGGCGCCACGCTCGATGCCGACGCCGATAGAGGATGTTTTGTCGGAGGTACCCCGTGGCATGGTGGAACCCCCTAGAAAGGCTCTGGCCACGTCAAAAAATGTCTTTGTCCCTTTTTCTGTGCCCCCTTTCCAGCCTCTGGATTATATTTCTGAGGTGGAAGAAGGGTCTGAGGAAGAAGGTTTGGTTCCTGATGAGGTACTTGATGAGATTTTGTCTGGTCATAGCCAGATGGAGGACCTGCGTCAGTCGTTGCACGGCGCCAGTGGTTTGGACACCTCTACGGAGGTGGGAGTTCGGTAGGCCTGAGCCTGGCACGCACGCCGAGTCCTCGTACCGGTGCCTTATGTCGAGGGTAACGGATTACTTGGGGTGGTCTGCGCCACCAGTGGATTTTCTGCAGGATGACCTGACGGATATCCTTGACCAAGGTCCACCTACTGCCATTCCATATGTCCTTGCAAAGAAGGGTGGCAGCGGCTTGGACTGCTCCGGAGAGTCTCCCGGCAATGAGCAGGTCTTTGCCAAAGAAATACCGTCCAGCCAGCAGCGACCCCAGCTACTTGACTAGGCACCCCACTCCGGAGAGTTTGGTGGTGCAGGCGGCTACAGCCTCGGCAAAACAGGTGTCGTACCCTACCATCCCTCCTGATGGGGATGACAAACGTTTTGATGGCTGGGCGAAGAAAGTGTTTTCTTCTGGGGGTATGGCTTTACAGGCAGCAAACTATGTGTGTGCCTTAGCACGTTTCACTCATACTCTGTGGAATTGTGTCTGTTTGGCGACTGAACATATTCCCGAAGGGGAGGAACGGGATGGTTTTCTTGCTGTTGTTCAAGATGGCAAGGACGCTGTGTGTGAATCTGTTCGGTCGGCTCTGGACATGGCAGATTGCGTCAGCCGGTCCATGGCGGTGAGCACCGTAATGCGCAGATTTGCGTGGTTGCGGAAGTCGGGGTTTGTTCCTGATGTACAACCCCGGCTTCTCAACATGCCCTTTGATGGTGAACATCTTTTTGGCAGCAAGGCTGACGAGAGCCTTGGGAGGTTGCAGACCTCCAAAGCTGCAGCGAAGTCATTGAGCGCTGCTGTTCGCCAACTTCCGCCTTCTTCGTCCTAATGGGACAGCAATGGAGGGGAGGTTCCTTTCGATATTACTCATCCTTTGGTAGATCGAGAGGAGCTGCAAGTCAAAGGGGCCACCGTAGGAGTAGCAGAGGTGGAAAACAAGGTACTCGAGGTGCCAAGGCCGCTCGGGCAGTTGCCTCTTTACCCTCAGGCAATGCCACAGCCGCTTCAGCTCGTCATGAGGCCATGTCCCATGGTTCGCCGGTTGGGGAAGGCTGGCACAGCATCTTGTAGAATGGCGTGCCATTACTTCAGATGGTGTCCAGTTAAAGTATCGACTGTAAAAGGATCGACATAATAGGACCCGAAGCAAAAGGATCTACATTTTTTTTAATTATATACATTTTTGGGGGTTTTCGTATTGGTAACAAAAAGTGGTTTTTACCAAAAAAAGGACACCCCCCCCCCCCCCCAAAAGAAATGTAAAAAAAAAAAAATCTTTTTTCAATCCTTTTGTTTTTGGTCCTTTTCATTCGACCCTTTTGTCATTCGATCCTTTTAAATCGATCCTTTGACCTATAACCCTTCAGATGTGTGGGTTCTGGAGATCATAGTCCACGGCTACTGTCTTCAGGCAGAGGCCTCATGACAATCCATCGAAGAAAGACGGAGGATTGAGACCCATCATGAACTTGCGTGGTTTGAACAAGCTCCTCCGGAAGGACAAGTTCAAGATGGTTATTCTCTCTCAAGTCCCCAAGGCCCTTCAACTTCAGGACTTCTTGGTGTCTCTCGACCTCAAGGATGCTTACTTTCATGTGCCGATCCATCCCAAGCACAAGAAGTACCTGAGGTTTGCGGTTGGCGACTTGCACTTTCAGTTTCAGGTCCTGCCGTTCGGATTGACCTCCACCCGGGGGTTTTCACCAAGCTCATGGTGGTGGTGGCAGCGTACCTCAGGAAAGGGGGGATTCACATCTACCCCTACCTGGACGATTGGTTGATCAGGGCGCGCTCTCCCAAGTAAGTGCTGGATCATCTGTCAGTCACCTGCCACTCCCTTCACAAGTTGGGCTTCTCCCTCAATTTAAAGAAGTCCCACTTGACGCCAATTCAGCAGCTCCAGTACATCGGAGCAGTGCTCGACACGTCCCTGCGGCAGTGTTTCCCACTCCAGGTGAGGGCTCATCACATTCAGCAGATGATGCACAAGTTTCAACATGCCCAGAGTCTCCCAGCTTTCGAGTTCTTGAGGTTGCTTGGCCTCATGGCATCCTGCATTCTTCTGGTGCCAGAGGCCAGATTGCTGATGAGATCTCTGCAATGGGCTTTCCAGATGCAGTGGTCACAGTCCTCCGGCAGGATGTCGGACCCGGTTCAGGTGCCGCCCTCGGTCGCCCAGGAACTTCTGTGGTGGGCCGTCGAAGACAATCTGATGAGGGGCCTCCGTTTTGGCTACCCTGGCCGGAGGTGACGATCGTGACGGACTCACGGGATGGGGAGCTCATGCCAACAAGTTGACAGCTACCGGTCGTTGGTCTCCGTCAGAGTTCAGACTCCATATCAATCTGTTGGAGCTGAGGGCCGTCAGGCTTGCCCTGAAGGCTTTTCTGCCAACTGTGTGAGGAAAGATTGTCCTGATTCTGACGGACAACACAGTGGCCATGCACTACCTCAAGAAAAGGGGGGGGCAGGGTTACTTCCTCTGTGCAGGGAGGCGATGCAGCTCTGGTTTCTTGGCCATCCAGCAGGAAATTCCGATCTCGGCGGTTCATCTGGCCGGAGACAAAAACGAGACGGAGGATGCTCTGAGCAGGCAGAGCGCGATCTCTCACGAGTGGGTACTGGCTCAGGAGATTCTCCTGGAGATCTTCGCCCTTTCGGAGACCCCACAAGTGGATCTCTTCGCCTCCAGTGTCAACCGGAAGTGCGAAAGGTTCTGCTAGCGGGAATTTCCTCCAAGAGGAGCCTTAGGGGACGCGTTCGTGGTGGAGTGGTCATTCCCACTGCTGTACGCGTTTCCTCCAGTCCTCGTCATCCCGCAAGCGCTGCGGAGGTTCGGTTCCCGGATGATCCTCATTGCTCCGGCATGGATCCGGAGAACGTGGTACCGGGACCTTCTCGACTTGTCCATCTGCCCCCCCACGCCGACTTCCCTACCGAGATGATCTGCTCTCACGGGAGGGGGGTCAGGTTCTCCATCCAAAGGTCAGATGCCTCAACCTTCACGCTTGGCTTCTGAAAGGTTGAGGTATAAGGATTGGGACCTCCCTGAAGACCTGATGGAGGTGTTGCTTTCGGCCAGACGGCCTGCAACAAAGTCCCTGTACCGTTGCCGTTGGAGAAAGTTCTGTGACTGGTGCAGGGTCAAGAATGTGGATCCTTTTTCATGTGACATTCCTGTGGTTCTGTCTTTTTTGCTTTTGTTAGCCCACAAAGGCCTGCAGGTGGGTACCATTAAAGGTTACCTGGTGGCGCTATCCATATTTAAGCGCTTGTCTGAGGAGTGTTCTTATTTCAAAATTCCTTTAATTTCTCAGTTTCTGAAAGGCGTCACTAATGTGTTTCCACCGTCACCTTTCCAGGTGCCCGGTTGGGTTTTGAACCTTGTTCTAAAATTCCTAATGGTTGCTCCATTTGAGCCTTTACATTCCTGTCCTTTAAGACTGTTAGCCCTTAAAACTGTATTTTTAGTTGTGGTTACTTGTTGCAGGCACTTTCAGTTAAGCCACCCTTCACTGTGTTTCATAAGGACAGAGTTGTCCTTTGGGTTTGTCCTTCCTTTCTTCCGAAAGTGGTGTCGGAATTTCATTTAAGCCAGAAGGACATTCTTACGGCATTTTATCCTCCTCCGCATCCTGGTAAGGAAGAGGAGAGGCTCCATAGGTTGGATCCTAAGAGAGCTTTAAGTTTCTATATTTCATGCATGTCCCGGATCAGAGTGGACGATCAGCTCTTCATAGGTTACGCTGGAAGGCGTTTGGGACAGGCTGTTTCTAAGCAGACTTTGTCTAGATGGATTATCTTGGTAATTTCTGAATGTTACCGCTTGGCGGGTAAGGACCCTCCAGTTGGCTTACGGGCCCATACTACTAGGGGTATGGCTGCCTCTACTGCCCTGCAGGTGGGTGTTCCTATTCGTAACATCTGTTAAAATTCTACTTGGGCTTCGGTCCATACTTTTGTGAGACACTACTCCCTAGATTCTATCCATGGGCAGCATCTGGCCTTTGGCAAGGAGGTCCTTTACTCTGGAATTTGATTGGACATTCTAAATTCTAAATTCTTTTTACTCCTTCATACGTTGGTACTGCTTTGGGAGTCTGTCATAGATATGGAATACGTCGGAGGACCCAATCCCCTCGAAGAACAAGTTACTCTCTTACCTGTTATCGTTCTTTCGATGGAATGGTCCGACGACATATTCCATATCGCTCCCTCCCTACCTGCCCCACTACAGAATTTCTTTTGCGATTGCAGCTTACGTTTCCGCAAGGCTTTCTGTGGTCATACTGGCAGAAGATTGGTGCCACACGTTCTGGGAAAAAACTACAACTGAGGCTACGGGTGTCGTGCGTCCTACTTATAACATCTGGTGACGTCGGCTTGACGGAGGCCCTCGAGGACAGCGTATCAACATCATCGACGCAGACGCTAAACATTTTCCGAAGCAGCACAGCTGTGGTGATTACCTGCCATAGATATGGAATACGTCGTCGGACCATCCCATCGAAAGACAGTTACCAGGTAAGAGAGTAACTTGTTCTTCTCTCGAATAGGGATGGCTGTTGTGGGACCACTAAATCTTTCAAAACTTGGGAACAAGTATATCCTAGCTATTCTGGACTATGCTACTTGTTATCCTGAGGCCTTTCCTATGCGAAATAACACCTTGCAACGAATTCTAAAAAACCTCATCCCTTTTTTATCATGGGTAGAACAGGCTTCACCACAGCGCTACTGACAGATCAGGGAACATCCTTCATGAGCAAAATTATGGTGGCGGTCAAACAGATCTTTATTTATTTTATTTATTTATAACATTTTTGTAACACCCAAACCCAGGGGAATAACAGCGTTTGGTACAATAGCCAGAAAGTAGAGGAACAACTAAGATAGGTATTTATCTTGTTAAGTAATAGCTAACAGGTGTTGGTCCTACTTGTGAAACAACCAGGTTTTTACATGTTTTTGAAAACACAGCATGATGGTTCATTTCTGATGGCGGCTGGAGTTCCATAGGGTTTGAGCAGTAACACAAATGCTGACGCCTCCAGCTCTTTTGCTCTTGAAGCACTGAGTGATCAGTGAGATTCTAGAGCTGGATCTTAACGAGCACACTGGGAGATTGTGTGTGATGTTGTTATTGATATAGGGAGGTGCTGCCTTGTAGATACAGTGGTGGGCAATAGATTGTTTTAAAGTCGCAGAAGCTTTGATTGGTTGCCAGTGGGCTTCACGTCTGGTTTTTGTGATGTGGTCAGATCGCTTTAGACCAAGGGCGGCGCACATCTCTTTGCTTTGGAGTAGCTGTCATTTGTTCATGTTGGAAACAGAAGTACCCATTAGGAGCATATTGCAATGGTAAAGTTTTAGCTGGATGAGAGCTCGTGCGAGCGTGAGGCAGTTGCTTGGAGAGAGGAATTGTCTGTTCAAGAAAATGAGTCTAGCAGTGTAAGCTGTGGCAGAGGCTAGGGCGTCAATATGCCTGGCCATGGTTAAGGGTGGCCATCCAGTTTTGGCTAGTGCTGTACACTATATTGTTTGTAGCAGTGTCCAGAGTGTAGTCACCAGAGATGGGGATGAGTATTTGGGTATCATCTGCAAAGTTAGTGTAGATGATCCCAAGTAAATCCAGGAGGTTGAATAAGGGGTTTGTTTATGTATTGTAAAGTGTGGGTAATAAGAAGGAACCAACCTTGTGGGGCACCTAATGGAGCTGGGATGGGGGTCAGCTGCTTGTGGGACAACTAGTGGCGCTGGGATGGGGGTCAGTTGCACCCTCCCCAATGAATACTCCAGTGGTGCGACCACAGAGGAAAGAGTTGATCCATGCAGTTGCTTCAGATGAGAACTGGCTGAGTAGTTGGCAGAGGGTGTCTTGGTCAACTAAGTCAAATGTGGCCGAGAGATCTAGTAGGAGGATGGCTAGGCTGCCTAAGTCGCAGATATTATCCATTTGGATTTTTAGATCTAGCAGTGCTGTTTCCATGCTATGTTTAGGGCTGAAGCCGGACTGTGTCTTTCTGAGGAGTTGTTTTTGCTCTAAGAACCGTTGATCCATTTTACATTTTGTTAAGTGAAACCAGCACACCCCGCCTTATGTGGAGTGCTGGGGAGATGCACTGTATCCCCTTTCACACTAAAACAGACACAATTCTGTTAGTGACAAGCTTACCTTCAATGGCTGGTGGCAGTGATACCTTGTATTAAATTGGTGCACCTTTGCCGTGGGCTGTGTTCACAGCTGCAGTAAAGGGACCTAAGGGTGTCCATTTTGATCAAAATGGCCCCTTTCTTCTTTTTTTCTTCATTTTAGTTTTTCTTGTTGTTTCTTGTTCCGTCCCCTGACATCCAGGGTGGGAAATTCCTTTGTGTGATTTTTATCTTCGGCGGGAGTCCCCTGGACTCCCCACCCACGCTCCGCTCTGTCTGTGAGAGCAGGAAGTGAGGCAGGAGTCCAAAACTCCCCAGCCCTTTGTCTTCACCTTGCTTGAATGGGGACAAATCCCAGTGGGGGGCTGGCTGTCCTGATTGGACAACCAGACCGCCCCTTCTTGTAAAATGCGTGGAGAGAATGCAGAAGTTGTTTTGTAATTCCTGATAAATACTGCGAACCTGGAAGCTGAATATATGTCGACCACTGGAACTTAAACCGAAGAGGATGATGAAGGATAAGCGGCAGAAATGATTTCCAGCGACCGGAGTGCCTGCTGTGTAACCGGAGCCTGCTGTAGCCCTTCCTTCCAATCGACCTGGGTCTGCGAAAACAAAGACCCCGACCCAGAGCCTGGTGAGAGCCAATAGACTCAAGAAGACCTGCATTTTTAGCCATCCCACGCGTTGCTGTGACTTTGCGTTGTTATACCCAATACCCTGGGACCTCAAGCCATTGTCCGGTGCACAGTCTTCCGAATTCCGAATCTCGCTGAAACTTCGTAGTTATCCTGGTGGATCTTTAGAGACACTAATCTAGTCCGAAAAGTCCCCTCAACAGAGTGCTGAACCTTTAAAAAAACGATAATTCAGCCACGATTTTCTGTCTTCTTCTGTGCTCCTTGAAAAGGCCCCAATCCGCAGAACCACATTCAGCAGCAAGTGAAACCTTGCCTAGAGCCTTCTTCATCGATCCCTGCTCCAAAGTCCCTTCTGAGGTCTTGTTTTCAGTCTCCACGACAGGGAATCCACTGACCGGGTATTCGGCTGGAGACCCTGAAGTTCTCCTGCTGCAAAATCTTCTTCAATGCTAAGGTACTGTGTTGGCTTTGGTATGTACTTACCTTAAGCCTGTTAGGATTTTTGTGTAGCTGTGGGTTGTTTTCTGTGAATGGGATGCCTCTCATCCAGTGCACCCAGGCCCACTGCTAGAATCCTGCTAGGGTGTCTTCTGCGAAGCCCCTGGACCCTCTTCTGACCCTAGAAGTAAGGTACTCGCCCGTTTGCCCAGTTTTCCTAAGGAACTCTGACTTTTGCTACTAAAGAACCTATTCTGACACTGCCTGTTAGTCACTAGTCCCAGTGACCCCCCTTCTGCCACTGAGAACACTCATGCTGCAAGAATAAGGAAAAGACTTTCAAGGGATTGGGACTTCTGCCTAGAAAAGAAAATAAGTGTTTAAAAGTTACTTACTTGTAAAGAGTTGGTTGGTAACTGTAATTCTAAGAGTGAACCGGTAAAAAAGTTCTTACTGATCTTGAATGTGTGATGCACTATTCTTAAAAGTATGGTTAACATCTTTTCTTCCTTAGCAACTGTTTTGCCAGTCTAATAGAAAGTAGATGTGAAGGTATTTTACTCTCATGTGATTAGGTTGTCCCTCTTCCCAAAAGTAAAGTGTTGCTTTCACCAGATTATTCCTTTGAGGATAATTGTATGAGTGTCCCCCAACTGGGTCTTGCTTCCCCTGACTTGCTGATAGCCTGTCCAGAATAAGTCTGTATTAGGTTGTTGCCTACCTAGCTTTGAGTCATCCAGAAAAAGTGTAACATTGGGTTTTACTTTACCCTTCATTGTGAGGTTAAAAAAAGTATGTGGGTTTTACTTACCTTGTGTTAGGTGTGTGCCATCCCAAATAAGTTACAATAGTTACTGCTTACCTCAATCTGGGGTTTCCTGATTTCAAAAGCACAAGTAATTGTATATTACATACTTAGGTTTTATTCACCTAGTATAACTGTGTGTTATGACAAAGGTAGTTATAGGTTTTTACTGCACCTAGAATAAGTGTTTCACTATTCACCAAAATTATATTGTCCAGTTGACTGATTAAGTGATTTGTACTGAGAATCATTATAAAACTGGAAGGGTCTACTGCCTTTGCATTACTGGATGTAATTGTAAAAAGTTACCATTGGTTTTTACTCCCCAAGAATCGGCGTGACCTATACTGAATGTGTATGAAAAGGTTTTGACGTCCCTAGAACTACTGTTAGGTACTTCAAATAAGGTCTATACTTGGGCCTGTGTACTTTCAAGTATAGTGTTGTGTTTTTATACTGTGATTTCATATAATGTTTTATTGCTTACTTACCCCTAGATTTATCTGGGCCTACCTGTATTTAAATAAATCCTTTATTTTTACATACATAGGGCCTCATTAGGACCCTGGCGGAGAGGGTTTTACGCCAGCGTAGTGCATGGCGTACCTCTCCGCCATACTACGAGTTCCCGTAGCGCCATGGCGGCCTTTTCCGCCTGGTTTTACCAGGCGGAGAAAACCATGGCGCTACGGGACCTCGTTGTTAATTACGCCACCGTATTTTACGGTGGCGTAATTAACTCCTTCCCCACTCCCATTATACCCTATGGGGCAAAAATGGGAATGGGGAAGGGCAGAATGGGGATTGGGGATTTACCGCCCCGCCAAGGTCGGAATGGGGCGGTAAATCCGCCAACCCCCATGGCGCTATCGGCGGCTTTCCGCCATGCTTCGCGGTGCATTTAGCACCGCGAAATCCGCCTGGGTCCTAATGAGGCCCATAGTGTTTCAGTGTTTCTTTGGACCATTTGTATTACAATTTCATGTGTACTGATTCTACAGCCCTCTGTCCCTCCTAAGATAAGCCTGGCTGCTCTTTCTATGCTACAGAAGAAAAGACATGCACCCCATGGTAATGCGCTGGTTCCTTGATCTCCATCCATTCAGTTTTAGCGTTGAATGCAGAAGGTGAAAGGAACAAGGAAATGTGGATTTCGTGTCCTGGTTTCCCATTGGAGATGAGGAAGCCAGTGGCATCACGGGAAGGGTATCTGACAAATCCTTGAATGTTGTCACTTCTCCCTGACAGGGAGCCCCTTTCAATGAGGCCAAGGAAGTAAGGCTGGTAGGCGATAGTCCCCCTGGGGTGATACTCGGCGGGAGGATCTCATATGGACAGACTCCCCTTCTAGGGACAATTCTAAAGTTTTTTTAAAAGTGACTAACTAATAACTTTTACAATGTCCTGTTTTCAAGCACATAAGCGTATAAAAAGGAGAAAGAAAGAAAAATGATAAATGTTCAAGCAAAAAATGTGTTCCGCAGAGGTTCTCAGCTGGGAGCACAGATAGATTACTGTTCTTCAAGTTCTTCAGGTATCTCCCAGGGCCTCAGCTGGGATGCATCACATGCATTTTTGAAAGGAACACAGATTCTGGTAAGTGCTCCCGGGTCCCCACAGGGCCTCAGTCCTCACAGGCGTCTGACTTTTGATGTTTGACAACTTATTTCCACAGTTAGAACTGTTCTTCATATTCTATTTTATGGTTCAAGGGAAAGCTCTGGTAAGTGTGTCAGTTACTATTGTACGTGGGAAGAAAGCTGAGTTGGGTCCAGATGCAAATATAGAACTAAATTTGAATTGGATAGTAAAAAAATAATTATCAATGTTATTACATAGTTTATAACACATAGTTAATAATCTTAAAAAAATCATGGTATAGTTAATACTCAAAACTCAAAAGATACAAAATACATTTGTGCAAATCTATTCATACAATCCTACATATCACACATCGATCCAGGGTAATGATTTTATACAATATTTAAATCCCTGAGCAAAAGCGTAGATCCAATTACCAATATTTCCAACGATCTTGTCAAATGCCCTACTTGTACAAGTTTCTGTCCTGTGTGGGTTTTACTCCGCTGGACATTCATCAAGGGCTGTACATTTTCTATTTGTGTGTCATCTCCAAATTGGAGATGTATTCCGAACAAACACAACCAGGGTCTTCCCGATGTACCCTAAATAGAGTCACAAATGTTTAAAACTTGTAGGTCTCTTACTCAAACTTGCATAAGCCCTTTCCCAAGGGATTTCAGTATGTATATATAAATATAATATACCTGTATGGTGGCGGCTTCCCAATTTCAAGCATTTGTAGAAGCCAATGACTTCCTTCACAAACAGCAATCCGGTTTCAGAACGTCACACAGCACTGAAACGGCCTTGTTGGACCTCCAAACGTACATTCTCTGCATTATGGACATGGGGCAAAACAGGCATGCTGATATTGGACTTACCAGCTGCGCTCGATTTGCTGGATCACCAACAACTCCAACGGGCTTTAGAACATTCAGGTAACTACTCAAAAGGAGCTATTTGGTGGGTGATCTCCTTCCTATCGGAACGTAGATCCAAAATCCATTCGGGAAAGCAATTCTCTGGTTCAATCCCCATCAGTTGCGGTGTACCACAAGGGTCCAGCCTATCCCCCTTGCTGTTTAACTTATATCTGAGGTGTCTGCACGGTGCTTGATAAAATCGGAGCCTACTTTACCAACTATGCAGATGACACTCAGCTAGTGGTAGAGCTGAGTGGTTGTCACGACAGTGATAAAAGCAGGTTGTCAAACATACAACACCATAGAGGCCTGGATGAAAAACAATTGGATGTGCTTGAATGGGAGAAAAACAGAACTGATGATCTTCAGATCTTATCAAGCGCAGGCAAAGTTAAGTCAGGAATACACAGCTTTTAAGATCAAAGGGCCATGATCTTCTCCAGATTAGACTACGGAAATGCACTACTGATGGGAGCAAGCAAAAGCTGCATAAATAAGTGCCAAACTATCCAAAACAAAGCGGTAAGAATCATTAGACAGAAAGCCAGAAGGGATCACATTATAGCAGACAGGAAAGCCCTTTATTGGCTAGCACTAGAAGACAGGATCACCTTTAAAACTATGACCTTAGTACATTGCTGCCTATTTGGACAGGTACCTGCCTACCTGAAGGAACAAATTGCCTTTTACACCTCAGGCCGCTCTCTAAGATCAGAGGCTCACGGATAGATTGTTTGCATCACCGCTAAACGTGCAAATGGGTTAGGGTGATCCTTTCCTGTAAAAGCGGCCCAGACACGGAATTGATTACTGATTAATCTAAGACTAGAGGAAAAATACTTGAGCTTCAGAAAAAAAACTAAAAACAAGCATTTTCAAATAAATCAATTAGTTAGAACCTGACTTAGGGACTGATGTCCTGTAAAATGTTGTATGTCTGCGTCTATATGCACGCGCCCCGATGCCCACGGGTTGCCAGCGTGATATAAATAAATAAAATAAATGGTATGTATGTATAAATATAATAGACCTGTATGGTGTGTCTGTAATGGCTCTTTAAAGAACACCTGCGACCCTGAATGCTGCTGAAGCTAGCTTCATTACTTCAATAGTGTCTCCCTCTCACACTCTTGCTAATCTGAAATATCAAACAACTTCTATAGTTGTGGATTCACATATTACAAACTCAAATTTAAGTGATAGCAACCAAATGCATTCTGTGGCACTGAGCTTACCTTCAACTCTATGATAAACTTCATAGTCTTAATCTCAATGCCTCCATCCTTCAATTATTTGTTTCTAAATCCAATGTTGTTCCACTATCTCTAACGAAAAGAATAGCAAAGGGAGACAGAACAACATTGACCATTATGGTCATATTTACGATGGAGGGACCCATTCAAAGGCATGAATTTATAAGCTGTAATGGAACTTACTCATGTACAGCAGATGGTTTGAGAAAACATCCCTTAGCTATTTCTTCTTCTTCCAACCCACAAGAAGGAATAATGTGGTGTCCAGTTAAAGTATCGACTGTAAAAGGATCTAGGCTAAGGACTTACTTTGGTATGGGTTCATATCAGGGGACAGCAAGCTTCCTGTCTTGTATGTAGCCTCGTGGTGTACACAAAATGTCTGCCACTTAAACCAGAAACGCAGCCCGGCGTGATGACCTCCACACGCACCCTTGCAAAATGATATCTTTCGCAAATTCTGTAACAGAATAGCACTTTTAAAATGTTTACGTTTAAATATTTAGATGGAGATCCATCCTGCAGACACATATATCTGTCCCATAGGCCTCCTGTAAGATTGTAAAGGGTGCAAAAAGAAATCCCCAACAATTTTCATCCTGTCATTGGTAAAGCTATATAATACACTTGCAAAGATAAACTCGATCCCAACAGGCAGTATGTTAAGTTCCTGGCTACTGCCATACAGTAAAGATCCGGTGTGACACCAGACACCCCAATGGACACTGCTCCAATTCACAATAAGAGCACCATAATTACCTATTTATATTGTGACAGATGTTTGCAATGTAATTACCGATGTTAATATATGTGTAGTCCGAAAATCATATGGTTGCCGCACTTCGCAATTCACCTTAATTTCACAGACTTGGTTACAGCCATTACTAGAATGGGAGTGATAGGACACAGGAAGCAGATCCTTAACTAGAACACATTATGGCACTCGATGTTCTCATTCAATCCCACAAGATGACTTTTAGTCAGGAAAATGAATTTCTGCTCTAGATTTAGCAATTTCTTATATATCTCTTCTTGTGATCTCCCTTTAAGCTTTTTGAGGATCACCCGCTGCAAATCAGTAAATATGACCATAATGTATTTTGGACCAAGGCTTTCTGGGGCCTCGGTCCAAAATACCTTCAGCTATCCCTCCGCAAATACCTACCCTCTTGAGCTCTTCGCTTCTCTACCTCCAACTCACTCAGGGTCAGTCGTTTTTCTAAGAAACGAGCTGGGGGTAGATCTCTGTCTTCGGCTGGGGCCTCCCTCTGGAACAGCCTCCCTGCCACTCTAAAACTTGCGGAGAACCATCTCCGGTTCTGGAAGCACCTCAAGACATTCCTCTTTTCTTCTGCCTTCGCTCCCCCTGTCCTCTGCTGATCTGTTCTCTCTTGGCACCGTGCACCCTCTGTCTTTTGGGCCCAGGTACCTGCTCATCCTGTCACCCTCCTGCACTGCCTCCGGGCCACCCCTTGCACTGGGGTCTGTATCTGTACCCATACAGCCCCCCCTTTTCCTTCCTGCACTTATCAGACCTACCCTGTCTGCTGCCTTAAACCTAGCACTTGCAAATTGCTAGCTGCATTACCACTGTTTGTTGCCTTTATTATTTATTTATTGTTATTTATCTGTTTCTCCTCTGCTTCGCACTTTCCACCTCTCCCCCTTCCATGCACTTTTCTCCTCCCCCCTCTCCCATGCACTTGCGTGTTCTCAATGTCACTGGGCCTAGTAAGGTCGCTGTTTTGTTCTCTCCTGTTCCCCTCCCTTGCCTTGTCGCGCTCTGAAACACTTGTGTATGAGCGCGATAGAAATAAAATATCAATCAATGGTCAATGTTGTTCTGTCTCCCTTTGCAGTTCTTTTCTGTAGAGATAGTTGAACACCATCGAGTTTAGACACAAATAATCGAAGGGCAGAGGCATTGAGATTGAGACTATAACGTTTAACACAGTGTTGAAGGTAAGCTCAGTGCGATAGAATGCGTTTGGAAGTTGTTTTGTATTTCAGATTAGCAAGAGAGTCAGAGGTGGACGCTATTGAAGTAATCAAGTTAGCGTCGGCAGCATTCAGGGTTGCAGGTGTTCTTTAAAGAGCCATTACAGACACACCATACAGGTCTATTATATTTATACATACATACTGAAATCCCTTCCCTTTGGGAAGGGGATATGCAAGGTTGAGTAAGAGACCTACACGTTTTAAATATTTGTGTCTCTATTTATTTAGGGTACATCGACAAGACGCTGTTTGTGGTTGTTTGGAATACATCTCCAATTTGTATATGCCACACAAATAGAAAATGGACAGGCCCTGATGAATGTCCAGCGGAGTAAAGCCCACACAGGACAGAAACGTGTACAAGTTGGGTATTTGACAAGTGTGAGAAAAATTGGTCATTGGATCTATGCTTTTTCTCCAGGATTAAAATATTGTATGAAATCATTATTGTGGATCGATGTGGGATATGTAGGATTGCATGATTAGATTTGCACAAATGTATTGAGTATCTTTGAGCTTTCAGTATTAACTATATCATGATTTGTTAATATTATTAACTACGTGTTATAAATTATGTAATAAAATTGAGAATTATTTTTTTACTATCTGATTGGAGTGTGCGTCTATATTTGCTTCTGGACCCACCTCAGGTTTCTTCTAACGTACAATAGTAACTGACACATTTACAAGAGCTTTCCTTTGGTTTATTAATATTATGCACTCCAAAGGGTAGGAAGGGTAGTTGTACCCCACTGTGGTTTCAGCCGTTTTTAGAATACTCTATTTTATGGTTCTACATGTTCTATTTCAAGGGCCTAAATCCTCACAGGCATCTGTGCCACTGCCTAAAATGACCCTTGTCGCCAGCGCTTACGCAGTAAGTGCTTCACGTTGCATGTTTGTTTTTGAAGGGAGCACCAAACGTGGAAAGTGCTGCACGGTTCCTCACAGGGCTTCAGTCCTCACAGGCATCATCCCTTTAATGTGTGACAACTTCTTTCCACGCATGTTCGACTTTAAGGTTTTTAGAAACTGTTATTAAGTTAAATGTGTCCATGCTGGAAAAAAAGTTTAATTTTGCTGCTTTTCGCAGCTTGTGTTGTGGAAAGACATGCTTGCATTCTGCTTTGTCTAAAATTAAGTGGGCTTTCCAGGGATAATGGCTAGTTTATGGATTTTTGAATGAATGTGTAGTTAAGGTAGCGAATGCTGGTTCTAATGTGTTTGCTACATAAAGCACAATTTGGTGTGGATTTCCTTCTCGCCTCACTCCCTCCTTCTCGTCACCTTCCCTCCTCTATGCGCTCTGAAGTATCTCGGCTGCATGTGGAGCCGTACAAAACACAAAATTAATACATACGGAATAGTGCCAAGTCCATAAATATCTTGTATTCTATGATTGTTAATACCGGTCTCAGTCCCTTCAAAAGCAGAGCTAGGGTGGAAATAGCTACCTGGCTACAAAAAAAATGAATATCGCTAATATGTTACAGAAGGATAAAATGGAGGTGTGTTTTTACAATCACAGGCACTAATATGCAACTTCTCACATTTCCTATTAGGAAAGTGTATGCTAAAAAGTGTAAGAATGGAAAGCTAATCCATTCCTGATATCTGCTTGCTATACAGGTGCTGAAGAGAAAATTCTTGGAGAGTTTAGAGAGATGCATGGTCTTGGGGCTCCTGATTTTCACCTGCAGGCAATGATCCAGTCTGCTGGCAAATTGGTCCTTATTGACAAGCTCCTTCCAAAGATGAAAGCTGGAGGGCACAAAGTCTTGATTTTCTCTCAGATGGTGCGCTGCCTTGATATCCTTGAGGACTACCTCATACACAAAAGGTAAGAACATATGTGTCCAATTGTAAGAAATTATTTTCTCTTTAAAGGAATCTGACTGTATCCTAAATATTCTGGCGTTCAGCATTGTCTAGTTCTCAAGCACTGGTTACAAGACCTTTTATAAAGCCATTCATGGAACCTGTTTTTGATACAATCATATAGTTTTTCCATGTCATAGTGTGTGAAATAGTAAAATATATTTTATACTGCTACTTGCATTCCTGAAAATGTCTTTTTTTCTTTTGCAAATCCTTTGTTTTTACTTTACTAACGTCCAAACCTAATGAATCACACACAAGTGTATTAATGCATTTTTGGATATTTTCTCCCTGCACTTCTCAGCCCCAAATCAGAATGATTAACAAGGAACATCTGCATTGCACACTTACCGCCAGTCTCACTTACATATTTGAAAGCAGTTCAATATTTTCAGTCTTGCTGTGCCGGTCCTGACATTGCCCTCTACAGCCTAGTCAAGAGAGGTAATCCACTTGGTTGTATATTGTTTAGTTGTTTTTCACTGAGTAGGTGAGTTTGTCTCAAGGCCATTTTTTTCCAAACCATCCCTAACCTCATCAGAAAAAGGGACATTGCTGCTACACAACAGTTGAACGCTTAACTGCTGATGAGCGGTGGTGTGAGTTTACCCCTAAATAAGTGTGCTAGTTATATGTCTTTGTGTCAAGACCCTCATATCAATTATAGTGCATCTGGCAGGTCCAGGAAGTACTTTATTTCTTAAAATAATGATCTGACTTCCATTCAGAAGTTGCTTCGCTTAGGGTATTTGGTAGTGCATTTCACCACCAAGCGCACTCACCTAAATCTGACATACATCATGAATACTCTTTAGTGTGTCTTGATTTGAGAACCTTTTTATACCATAACTGGAGCTCTCTACAATGTATGTAGCCAGATGCTTTACCCTGCTCATATGCATGCCAATCTACCAATGTTGGAACGTTTCTTTTTGCTCCCAGATATTTTTTCCAATTTAGCTTGTGCAGCTCCCCAACCCTGCCCCCCAAGTATTCGCGTTTTGTTATGTTTCATTGTTCGATAAATGGCTCAACATCTCGAAAATAGTTCCCATTCTTGCAGAGTCTTTCCTAACTTAAGGATGACGCTCTCAGTGTCTTAAATGGCAGCATCGCACCCTTGTTTACAAATTATATAGAGTATTATATAGAGTGTTCCTGAGCGCAAAAGTCAGGAGAGGTGAGTTGGCGATTACTTATGGTGGAATGGGCTCTTTCCATTGTGAGCATTAACACGCTAGATGCTGCAGCAGTATTAACACAAGAGAATGAGCTCTCGTTCTGCATTGGCCAGACACACTACCAATTTTTGATCAATGGCCTGTTCATTAACCATTGGCATCTGCTACAGTAGGGATTGAAAAATCCTCCCACATATCTTGTGCAATTCTGGATACTTGCCTCCAATGCACCTTCCCCTTGGCAACTTGCCAGCAAGCAACTGCGTTCTTTATTGTTAGGGCCCTACACTTCTGGCCCATTGAACATTAAAACGCATTATCAAATGATGAATCAATATAAAAGGCAACCCATGTACTCTAGAAAGAAAAGTCTTAGTCAGAACCCTAGACAATTTATGGGCCACAAGTTCTCACAATTTGAACCAGGAATCTGAACCCTTCAGACTTTTTCACTCCTTTACAGGCTCATATGAAGCTTGATAGGGACAACCATGTTTAATATCCACAGACAATGTGATTCTGCCTTCATTATACCAATATGTGTCTGCATCCAAGGCTGAAGTGATTGACTCCCTTAAAAAGGGAGTCATAATTGCCTACAACTGCACTCTCACATTCCGGATCACAAGCCGTTGGCTACCATACCAGTTTCTAACTAGGCACTATCTATTGGACCTACAGCCTCAGCGAGGATCAGATACCCTCATAACTGGCAACAAGACCCTGTGCTTTACAGGTTCCATTAGTGTGATCTCTCTCATTTTAAGGAATTTTTTCAAAGACCTTGCCATTGTTAGTCTAAAATGCCTCAGCCGAGATTGCTCACCCTGTCTCATTAACATTCAACTCATCTTCTATCGATCATCCAACTTTCTTATCCTAAGTAGCTGACCTTCCAGGCAGAACATCCTATTGCTCCTGTCAAAGAGGAACAACTGTTCTAATAGGTCAGGGTCTTCCAAGTGAGGGTCCTGTGGGAGATGGAGATTTTGGAACTTTATGTCCCGACTCCCCCGCTCCCCATTCTCTCCAAAGACAGACCTACTGTCACGGCTCGCTCCCTTCGCTCCCGTTCCCGCCACTTGGGGGCATGTTTTGGGGTTTATTCCCTACTGTACATTTCCTCCGAACCTTATGCTACAGTGTCCTGATGAATTGGGAGCGCTAAAACCTTATTTTCCAAATTAATTCCCTTCCGGATCCATTCCAGGTTTTTGGCAGCCAGCTTGCTACTTTAATCAAATGACTATGCTTCCCAGAATGCCTGGCTCACTGCTTCACCTCCTCCCTTGCAGGACAAGGCTGGGTGGAGGATAGGCAACACCTGTGGCTGCAGGTACAGCAGGCGGCACGCCTGAGGGGTGTGCTCGTTAAGCAGCTTTAAAAGCCTCTGTTTGCTTCAGTCCAGCGCTGGTCATTGTTGCTGTGTTCCTGTTGTGACTGGTCCCTTGTTCCTTGTTCCTAGCTTTTGTGCCTAGTACCTAGTTCCTGTTCCTTGTTCCTAGCTTTTGTGCCTAGTGCCCAGTTCCTGTTTCTTGTTCCTCTGCCCTAGATTTCGGATTCTTGTGCTTAATTGATTTCTGCTCACTGGATTTCCCTTTCTGTCTTCCTCTGTCTGCAGGCAGCCTGTCTCTGTGCTTTACCCTTTAATGCTGCCCAATTCGCCTGTGTTTTCTGTTTCTTTGTTGCTGTCCTTTGCTACTGAAAAACCTGATGCTTTAGTCTTTCCCTTTATAGATTCAGCTTCCTGCCTCAAGGTTTCCTTTTGTGATATCATTTTCCCTGCTCCTGATCCTTACTTTCTATTGGGATCCATTCCATGTTTTCCATCTCACTTCTGCATTCATTTCCCATGGATTATTAGGTGTTGGTGTTACTGTAACTAGTCCCAGTGTAAATGCCCTTTTTGTTTCCTCACTATTTTATATCACTATTTCTACTCGCCCCTTGACTAGGGTCTTATGTATTTAGTTTCCTCCACCCATTGCTGTTATAGCCTTCAGGGTTCCTGTTTGATCAACTGGGTTTGTGAGTTTACTGACATTCAAGTGGTCTTTCCGGTCCCCGTGAGTACAGTTTCTAAGTTCCTTATTCTGTATCATCCAGAGTAGAGTGTCAGCTCACAGATCCTGTCCTTGCTTGCCCTCTACGTGGGTTTAGCGCTGTCAGTATCTGTAATAGCATAGTGGGTAAGGAGTTTGCCGACTTTCCTTTCAGTCATAAGGAGGTTCTAAGTGCTTACCCCACATTCCTTTTCATATATAGGTATTATTGTTTCTCCTGGGTTTTAGTATACACAAGTCTTGGGTTTTGTATGCACATATTTAGATTCAAAGTTGTACACTGTGAGATTCCGTGCACATTGCCTTCTTCCTTTCTTAACACCTACCTGAGTTGGTTCTCTCGTTCATGTGAGAAAGTATGGGTATATCATTTCGGCCTCACATTTTGAAGGAAGACAGGAAGGTTTGTGAGACACTGCAGTCTTTCAAAGCGGTAAACAAGTGGCTGGATGCCAAGTCTGCGCAGCCCAGAGGAGCAACTGTACTGATTCTAATTGCACTGTGTTTATCCACTGTGCTCTCCGTAGCCGATCACAAGGGTAGAGACCACTCAAATCAATGCACAGCTGTCCTTGATCGCAGTAGCCAGGCAGTAGAAGCTCTTCATTTATGTGACTGAAATGTCTACTTGAATAGCACCCTGTATTTAAGACAGACCAATGCTATTTTACGGCTTGCAAAATCGAACTGTGGAAGGACATAGCCAAATTTACATCAGACATACCACTTGACCAAAATTAGCACTTCCAGGCAGGCTTGAAGATGCATGGCAGGTAGGTATGTGCTCAGTGGTCGCTATTTGGACATGATCTGGCAAACAACCGGGCCAGACAAGGTGTCCCAAGAATCTCAGTTGGTGGTCCCAAAGGTTGAACCTCTGAGAGGAGAACAGTTTTTGAAACCATGGCCACAAACCTCAGTGGTAATTAGTCCTTCACTGCCTATCTGCACACGCCTACAGAGAGTGGTCCAGGGACCCAAAGAGAGCAGAGTTCATCAGCTTGCTGGAGCTCATGTCTGCTCTATTGTCAGTGGGGATCCTTCTGTCCTCCATAAGAGGCAAGTTTATTTATTAGACTGACCATATGGTCGTGGTGCACTTTCTGAACATCTTGTGTGGAGTTGCTGCCTGTATGGAGCAAGGCCACCCAGCTGTGGTTTTGGGCAACATAATATCCAATTTTGGCTGCCTATCTGGCGGGGAAACAGAATGTCGTGGCAAATGCACACTATCAACAATGTTGCACAAATCGGAGCTCTGTCAAAAGATCCTGGAAGAGTTGGAAACTTGCTACGCGCTCCATCCCCTCAAAGTATAGCTTTGGCCGTCTGCAGTGACACACAGGAAAGGGACTTTTGTCCCAGTGGGAAGGTTGCATTCTGAATGTTGATAATATTGTGTTCCACCACAGTACATTCTTTGTCCACAGCAACCCCTAAATCGGGCTTGGTTTCATTTGACTTTAGTTGTGCTGAGTTATACCACACTGTATTCCCTCCCACAGCGCAGTTCTGGTTACATCTGGCAGCCTACTAGTAATAGGCCACAACAGGGAGGCGTTCGCCACTGTGAGCTCGATAAAACTGCAAAATCAAACCCCCACTTTGATAGAGATGAACTACACAAGATCCCACAAGGGAAGAGCAAACCATCAAGAGAATAAAACCAATTTAAGTCATTCATCAATACAAGGGGAATAGAAGCCATTACAAAAGAAACTGGAAATCACCATAGAGATGCCTTTGCCATTGTGGACCCCCTACAGCCAATAAAACCCCAGCGAACTGAGGGGCCCAAGCCCCATGTCACTCTGAGATACAACAACCACTATAGAGAGAACTATGCCACCGTAAGGCAGAAAACTATACAGGAAAGGAAAACCATCGGGAGAATAAAACCAATCTAAGTCACTCATCATAACAAGGGGATCAGGAGCCATAACAGAAGAAACTCAGAGAAGGTAATGCAACCACCACAGAGCGGCTTTCACCACCAAACCCCATACAGCCACAACAACCTCATCAACCGTAGACCCCAACCCCCTTGATACTCCGAGACTGAGATGCAACCACTGCATACAAATATATACACAATACAAACCCAAAACAGAGGCACAACACAATAATCACAGTGGGCAGACAACACTATAGGTCGGGGGCACACCGATTTAAACAGAAACCAGGAAAGAGTCTAAACACTCCGATCTAACTGGAGACCAGGAATTAACTGCCAAGGAGGGCATCCACCCCTGGAATATTCACAAATATATCACAATCCAAATCTGTCTCCGTAACAAAGGCTAGAACTGGCAGCCACAGCGAGGCAGACATCACTGTACACTACAGCAGACGGTCCCACCACTAACTCCAAGTAAATAAGCCACCCAGGAGGACACGTGCCCCTGGAATATACTGCAAACCCAAAACCCAGAACAACAGACATAGACCACAAACATGTCATGATATAAGAAAGACAAAGAAACATGAAAGGAAATGTAAGGGTGTGGAAGAAGCACTCGGACACAGTGGAGGCCTTTTGGTGGTTGCAGGCTTTTATTAACTAAGAAAATGAAAATGAAACCCTGTCTCTCCCTAACTCTTAAGACGAGTTTCCCTGCTTCAACCAACAGTCAGGATGTCGGTCCAAAGTAAAATTGTCCACCGTTGTGTACAAAACCTATTTCCGTCCCTCACTCTCTACTAAACTGTAAAAGGATGCAGGTCTTCTTAATCCAGAAGAATGGATTATAGTTCTTATTTCAGGTCGGGGCTTTGCCTTAGAGAATGCCTCCCATCCCGCAGTTCTCAGTTCCTTTTCCAAAGCAAATGTTCCAAAAGTGTATGAAAGATAAAGTTCAAAAATAGCAAAGTTCTCCTGGCTCAACTGAAAGCAAAAGTTCCAACTCAAAACAGTGGTACCAAGAGAATGGCTCCCTTCTCTTGGTCTCACTCAGGCTTCTCGGTGTAGTCACAAACACCAGAGAGAATTACTCCTTTAACCTGCCCATTCTCAGATTCTCAAAAAGGTGAAATACAAAGTTCCAAATGCTAGGGCTGTTGGGGGGTAAGGTGGGTCTGCCTTCCCCTGACCATTCTCAGGTTTTCACTAAGCTTCAAGGCCACATTTCTCTCTTGGCCTCTCCACACTTCCCAACAACACGTCAGGGTATGACTTCCTTCCCCTGGTTAAAGTATCCACAAAACCAAGAGGTAGTCCCTTTTCTCTTACCTTTCCACTTACCTCTCAAACAATACCAGCGATAATGACTCCCATCCCCTGGTTACAAGGTCCACATTGCTATGAGGTAGTCTCTCTTCTCTTGGCTTTCCAATCACTTCTCAAGCAGTATAAGGATGTGTGACTCACTTCCCCTGATTACAATGTTCACACTTCCAAGCGGAAGTCTAGCTTCATTTAGTCATATACAATCTTAGGCTCTCAGTCTCTTTGTCTGATTTGGTTTCCTAAATTACCAAGTACTTGGACTATGAAGATCCTGGTTGATGCAAAGCTCAAACAGAAATGACACTCTTTAACTCTTTATCCTTACAAAGTATGCCTGGTTCACTAACCTGCCAGGCCTCTAAAAGTTCCTTTCTCTTGGGTCCCAGATCCTTATCTCATATTGATTCTCCCTTTTGTTTATGTACAGCAGACCCGGCTTCGACCCGTGACAAGGGCTGACCATTGTAAAATGCTCACTCTTCTTTTTACATGGGCCCCAGATCCGACATACAGTTTGTGTGGGGCCTTCTGTACTCTCCCCCTTGCCCTGACAGTGCTTCTGTCCCAACCCTCTCCTGTGGCCTCACTGGCTCCGGCTCTCGGCTTCTGCTCTCCCCGATTCTGTGAGCAGACCTTCCCAGCTGGCAAACAGTGTTCCCCCCGGAGTCCCAGCTCGCTGGACTGTCGGGGAGTTTACTCAGCTTCCTCCCGTCTTGCACAACCCTCTCGAGCTCTGGGCACACCTCCCCAGCATTTCGTCTCCATCTCTCCTACGGTCGGTTCGCACGCCAGCTCACATGCTCTCATTCAGCACAGAGAGCAAGTCTCTCAATCTGCTTTCCCTCGTGAACAGTGTCTGGCCAATCAGGTGACGCAAAAATGAGCACTTTGCCTGCAAAACAATTGAATTCTAAGGCACAGTTGGAGAAGGGCACGCTCCAGCTTGATGCAAAACCCAATCAAACTTCCCATGCATCCATATCATCGGGCCGTATCTTGTCATTAATGAGCTAACTAATGGCGATGTGAGGCGGGGTCATGCTTTAAGGCCCTTTTGATAATTGGTTGGTAGCAAGAACTGGACAATTGGCCCATGCTCTAGCATCATCCTCCCAGGGGCAATGTCCCATCGCCCACACTCCTCTGCTTTTCCAGGTTCACCTTTAAAACCTCTGGATATAAGCAGCAAACAACTGAGGGCCCACTTTGAAATTGAACAGGATCCTCTGCCTGACCCTCTTGTCATGCCCATTCATACAGCTCCCTGGTACAATTGTGACAGGACATCACACAGCCCAAATGCCCTTCTCCACCCTGACCCTACCCGGTACACATATGTACGTCATGTAAAATTGGTTAGACTTACACCGACATCCAGCAGCCCATTTCTAAACAGGAAACGGTTTCTGAGACTCCTGCATACCATCCTGATCTCTGCACAATATCGACTAGTGATATAGCATCACTTGAACTGCTGAGCTATTCAAGTGCAATGAACACGGTCATCGCATCTTTCCATTCACCCATAGTTATTGAACGTATATGTAAGCATGCTTAATCTTTACTGGCGATGGGCTTTGAACGTACTGTTTTTCGATCACTGTCTCTCAATAACCAGCAATGGGGCCAAGGGGCCTTGGGCACAGCTGCTTGCCATACTGTTCGCAACGAGAATAAGGCAACTAGGGAAACACTTAAGAGACTTGAGGGTTGTTGTGAAGGGGCCCTTGAGGGACCCTCGTTTGTGGAAACAAGGCACAATCACCACACACACGAACTGATTCGCCGGACACGAGGTTGTATTCCCAAAATCTAGGGTTTATTGCAAAGCAAATAGTCTCAGCTGGCCAACTGGTCCCACGGCCCGAGACATGTGTCTACCAGACCTCGGGGGACGCAAGAGAGAGAAATTCGTACAACAGTTACATATATATAAAACAAGCATCTAGTAATCGGTAGTGTCACAACTTATACCGCCCCTACTGTATTTCCTTTGAACTAGGCACGATGCTTGACAATGGTGACGAGTATGACACCTTCAAACATTCATTTAGTAACAGTTTGCAATTTTGTAAGCTCACAAACATAAGTCTTTGTTTTAAATAACACAATGCTTCTGTTTCTACAAGCAAGCTGTGCGTAGGGAGAGACACAATCCAGGCCTTTCTATCTCCTCTTTTCTATTCGTGTACTGGGGGTCAACTTGCTCTCCAGGGCTCTACCGGGCTCAGGAAAGGGGGGCCGCAAAGAAGAGCATATTTCAAGTAATTTAATGTTCGCTCTAGCATTTCTACTGTGCTTACCGAGACTAGCTGTCACCTACTGTACTGATTAGAATGCCTTGCTGCTCACTCTCCAAGGATATGCGAGGGAGGGGACCGGGAATTTCTGTCCGTGCTACTGCGTTATGTTTCAACATGCCACTCGCGGCCTTGCATTGTGCACCAGTGAAGCAGAATAATATTTCAGCAAAGCAGTTTTACATGAGGCAAAAAGGCAACGTTAGAGAAAACAAGAAGAAAACAAAATGGTGTTTTCAGTCACCTTAAAATGGCTGCACCATGGTTAACCTTTTACTACACCTTTCTATTACTAAACACATGAGGCGGTTGGTCTTCGGCCAACAAAGTATAGTACCTTACAATCAAGGGGGTGTCTATTCTTTCTGCACTGACTAAACACTCCTTTTGGTATGCCAAACGCCTCATCCATACATTGCATCCTCCTCCGACCGAGTATCTGAATCAGATTCTGAATCTTGCACACTACTGGTCTCATTTTCATTATCATCAATATCAATTGACATGAATTCTTTTACTGTTCTTGATTCATCATTACCACGAGTATTTGATTTAATAGTGCTCTCTCTTTCTATCATATGTACACACTCTTCACTTATTTCAGTGCATATTACAGGTAGGCAGTGTATGCAGCAAAAACATGTCACGAATATTCCTAGTACTGCTACTAGGATCGCAAATAGTTTCCATCCCCATGAATATAATAACTCCCAGAACCAGGACCCTATATCCCAACCCCCTTCTTGGGTATGGAGTTCAGAGCTAAAGACATGTAGCTTTCTTATCGCTTCAAAAAACGTGGGAGAGGAGTCTTTTCCAAATGCAGAGCACGCTGATCCCACGATTTTCCAAACACCGCCACGATCCACCAGGATTACATCAAGCGCCATTCTATTTTGTAGTGTCATTAATCTAATCCCTTTCTCCTCTGTCATATTGTATAATATATCTGTTGTTCCATTTATTGTTTTTTCTAAGATTCTGGATAGTTGTCGTATATTATAGGAATGTATTGCTTGGGCCTAAAATGGTATAAATGATTTTGCTACATCCTCTACTATTAATCCGTCTTCATTACTCCTCCATGGCCTAGATCTAGATAGTTTGGCTATGTCTGTTGTTTTTAAAAGAAACACTCCTGGGAACAAAAGTCCCAAATAACAAGTACCTCCCCAGTTTCTAGGCAACCAGGGATACGCTTTTTCCCCCACATATAAAATATACAGGGTCGCCTAGATACACTGGTTCTACTTCCCTATTAAGAATCGCTGTATTCATACATCTAGTGAATGTCCCTACTGAATAGGAGCCCTTCTTCTTTAAGCAAAAGGAACAGAACGTGGGCTGTAGTTTACCATATCGGAGGGGGGCACTGCATCTTTATTTTCTTCTGATCTCATACAAAATATGATTACAGATGATTTTTCCGGCACAAACAATCTTATCGTGTGGTATTGGTTTGGGCGTAGCTTTTGGCATTATCATTTGTGCTTTATAAAATATGGAGCAACCTATAGGTCTCATAATTATCTCCTCAAATTCATTCATGTTTGTGCTATCTAATTTACCCGTTTCACTTTTATTCAATTTCCCATAATATAATGTACTCAGGGATGCATTGCATGCAGAACTCAATGTTAGTGGCTGCACGTACCAAACCTATTCCTTTGCCACCATGTTGTGGCAAATGAGCACACACCCAACAGTTATTTTTTTTCAAAATTGAATGTGTCATATTCATTATTTGCAGTAATGTGTTGTTTCCATAACCTTCCCTATGTTTTTCTTCCATTGGGGACATAGTGTAAGTAATTACATGAACAGGGCTTTCACTGGTGGAGATGTTTCTCACGGGCAAGAACATTTCTAATGGGTGCATTTCTTCCAAATACCATAATACCAGTGCTGTCATTATTGGGGCCAATATACTCATTATACACATTATTATCGTTAAGCTCGGCATACAATTTTTTTGACCATTTCCTTTCTGTGACCTTCTATGCGCTATGTTTAATTCATTATCGGCAGTGGTGCAGGAAGGGGAAAAAGCTGGTTCTGGCATTTTTCTCTCACGGTCCTTCTTCTTCTGCAGTATTCGTCGTGAATGTCTCTCGTCGTTGCACTCGTTGGAATGTCAGTAAGTTCGATAAATGTCAACAGTCTGTTTAGCAGCTTGGATTGCCACACGCAGGGCAAGATCTCTGTGCGTCTGCACATTGCTCAAAGAACTCCAGAGCAGTTATCAATTGCCTTTGTACCATATGCACCCCGTTCGTTCGTACGGGTTCAGGACACATGGATTTTATGTTCGCACCGAGGAGCCTCGTTTATTGGGCTGTCCGATGTGCACAACCCTCACGCCGCTCTCCTCTAGGCCTCCGGTTCCTACTTCATCCGAGAATAGGAAACAGGCAACAAAAAGATCAACAGAAATGCAGGTTTGATCACTCCTTCTTCCTAGGCCGCAAATTGTATCGCCTTGCTCCTGGTATCGTGTGATCAATGAATAGTGCGGATGCACTTCCAGACTCCAGCTCGGAGTCAGCCTGTGGCGCAATAGCAGATGCTGGTGGGCGCCACAGTGATGATGCAGCTTTCGTCTATACTAGTCTATACCCGCACAATCTCTGCCCTGACCCACATTTAACCAGGGTCCAGTATTGTTTATATTGCACTGGATTGTATTGTACCTGCATTCTCTGTATGTAACTACTAAGTTTCTCAAGCGCCCAGTTACCTCAGGGTTTGGCGCGCGATAAAAATATTAAACAAATACAAGTTCAAATTGGATAAAGCACAGATATTAATATATGAGAAGATAAGGTCAGCCAAAAAACAAGAGACAGCTGCTGCGGCCAGAAGGTAGACAGATTGAGCACAAAGTTCGAGGTTCCACGAGGGTGAATACATACTCGCATGACTGATTACAATACTTGTGGGGGAAAATACTGGAGCACGTAACCCAAAGCTGCGACATTGCAGGAGAAGCATGCATGGTTTGCTTACCCCCAGAATATAAAGCCCCCAAAGGGGAGAAAGGAACTGAGACAGAGGCAGGCATCCACGTGGGTGCGGAAGAACATACTGTTCGAGGGGATTGGGTCCTCCGACATATTCCATATCTATGACATGTAATCACCACAGCTGTGCTGCTTTGGAAACGTTTTTCGGTGCCTGCGTCGATGACGTCGATGCGCCGTCGTCGAGGACCTCCTCCGACGTCCGACATCATCCGATGTGATAAGTAGGACGCATGACGCCCATAGCCTCAGTTCTGTTTTTTCCGCGAACGTGTTGCTTCGTGAATCTCGGTTACGCCTCGACTCTTTGGAGTTCTGTTCTTCTCGGTTCTTCGAACCTGTTCGTTTGTGAGAAAATCCTTTGTGTGAAGATGTCTTCTACTTCGTCTTCGACCCCGCGTCCGGGCTTTAAGAAGTGCGGGGAGTGTGGGTCCAAGATGTCGGTGACGGACTCACACAACACCTGCCTCTGGTGCCTCGGGGAGGCCCACGACACGGATGACTGTATCAACTGCCAGTCGCTCACGTCCAAGGCCTTACGGGAACGTAAGAAGTTGTTGTCGGTAGGTCGGATGTCCAAGCCCCAGAAGCCTGCAGGGCTTTCGACGGATTATTCGAGAGGTGACTCTCCACGTCATCGTCGGAAGTCTCGTGGGTCTCTTTCTAGGAGTCGGTCTCGCCACTACTCGGCCTCTTCGAGGCATTCTCGGAAGCGCCGACAGCGGTCGTCTTCCAGGTCCTCTTCTGAGGACTCTGCCCGGCACGTCGCTTACCCAACCAGCCGTGCGACGCCGGAGGAATGGGCTTCCTTCGGGAAGAAAATGCTGGCGATTCTTGAGTCGCAGGGTACTAAGCCATCCGCGCCCCCGAGTGGGGTCGGCCGTGAGAGGTCGAGAGACACCACTCGCAAGAGTGGTCGGCACGAGTCACGGGAGAGGTCCCGTTCGGACAAGGGGACTCGTTCTCGAGGTACCCGTTCCAGGTCCCTGTCCTCGACGCGTTCCAGACCGTGTGCACCTGTGATGTCTTCGAGGAAGACATCGACGCCTGAGGCGTCAAGTCCGTCGACAGGCTTTCTCGAGGCTCCGGCTCCGAGGAAGTCGTCGAAGCCGTCGACGCTCAGGTCGTCGAAGGACACGCTCGGAGCTCCGGCTTCGAGGACTGTGTCGACGCCGTCGATGCTGGCAGCGCTGCATCTGATGTCGACGCTGATTTACTCGACGTCGACGCCGATCCTCTCGGCGCCAATGCCTGTTCTCTCGCTGCCAGCGCCGATTCACTCAACGCCTTTCGAGGCCGGGGTGTCGGAGGTAACCCGTGGCACGGGGGAACCCCCTAGGAAGGCTCTGGCAAGCACTCTCGGGTGCCTTCTTTTCGCCACCTGTATTATATTTCGGAGGTGGATGAGGATTCTGATGGCCTGGTTCCTAGTCGGGTTCCAGATGAAATGGTCTCGGCCCATAGTCAGTTTGACGATTTGAGGCAGTCACTGCATGATGCCAGTGGACTGGACACCTCTCCGGAGGTAGAGTTTTGTAGGTCTGAGCCTGGCTCTCATGCCGATTCCTCGTACCGGCGCCTTATGGCTAGGGTTTCCGAGTACTTGGGATGGTCTGCTCCTCCAGGGGAGTTTGTGCAGGATGATCTCACGGACATCCTTGATGTTGGTCACCCAACTGACCCGGTACTGCTGTTTCATATGGCTCTACAGAGAAGGGTGGCGGCGACTTGGACTGCTCCGGAGAATCTCCCGGCGGTGGGCAGGTCCTTGTCGCGAAAATATCATCCAGCCAGTAGCGACCCCTGCTACTTGACCAGGCACCCCACTCCGGAGAGTTTGGTGGTGCAGGCGGCCCCGGCAAATCAGGCGTCGTACCCTACCATCCCTCCTGATGGGGACGACAAACGTTTTGATGGCTGGGCGAAGAAAGTGTTTTCTTCTGGTGGTATGGCGCTTCAGGCGGCCAACTCCATTTGTGCCTTGTCTCGTTTCACACACACTCTGTGGAACTGTGTTGCGTTAGCGGCTGAACATATTCCCGAAGGGGACGTACGGGATGGTTTCCTTGCTATGGTCCAGGATGGTAAGGATGCCATGTGTGAGTCCGTTCAGTCGGGTTTGGACATGGCTGAATGCGTCAGCAGGTCCATGGCGGCGAGCACCGTGATACGCAGGTTTGCGTGGTTGCGGAAGTCCGGGTTTGCTCCTGATGTGCAGTCCCGGCTCCTCAACATGCCCTTTGATGGTGAGCACCTTTTTGGCAGCAAGGGTGACAAGAGCTCCAAAGCTGCAGCGAAGTCATTGGGGGCTGCAGTTCGCCAACCTCCGCCTTTTCGTCCTAGGGGACAGCAATGGAGGGGTGGTTCCTTTCGCTATTACTCGTCCTTCAGTAAAGCGAGAGGAGCTGGCAGTCAAAGAGGCCAGCGCAGGGGTACCAGAGGTGGACGACAGGGTACCCGTGGTGCCAATGCCGCTCGGGCAGTTGCCTCTTTGCCCTCAGGTAACGCCGCAGCCGCTACCACTCAGTCATGAGGCCATGTCCCATGGTTCGCCGGTTGGGGGAAGGCTGGCGCAGCATCTTGTAGAGTGGCGTGCCATTACTTCAGATGTGTGGGTTCTGGAGATCATAACCCACGGCTACTGTCTTCCCTTTCGGCAGAGGCCTCACGACAATCCACCGGGGAACCTCTCTTTGCAGAGTCCGGATCCGCTCCTTGCGCAGGAATTTCAAGCCCTGCTGGAGAAAGGCGCCATAGCACTGGTGCCTATAGCGGAGAGGAACAAGGGATGGTATTCCCCTTATTTTTTTATTTCAAAGAAAGACGGGGGATTGAGACCCATCATGGACTTGCGCGGTTTGAACAAACTCCTCAGGAAGGACAAGTTCAAGATGGTTACTCTCTCTCAAGTCCTCCAGGCCCTTCAGCTTCAGGACTGGTTGGTGTCTCTCGACCTCAAGGATGCTTACTTCCATGTGCCGATCCATCCCAAGCACAAGAAGTACTTGAGGTTCGCGGTTGGCGACTCGCACTTTCAGTTTCGGGTCCTGCCGTTCGGATTGACCTCCGCCCGAGGGTTTTCACCAAGCTCATGGTGGTGGTGGCAGCGCATCTCAGGCAAGGGAGGATTCACGTCTACCCCTACCTGGACGATTGGTTGATCAGCGGGTGCTCTCCCGAGCAAGTCCTGGATCATCTGTCCGTCACCTGCCACTCCCTTCACAGGCTGGGCTTCTCCCTCAATTTAAAGAAGTCCCATTTGACGCCAACACAGCGGCTCCAGTACATCGGAGCAGTGCTCGACACTTCACTGGGGCAGTGTTTTCCTCCCCAGGTGAGGGCTCTTCACATTCAGCAGATGGTGCAAAAGTTTCAGCATGCCCAGACGCTCCCAGCGTTCGGGTTCTTGAGGTTGCTCGGCCTCATGGCATCCTGCATTCTTCTGGTGCCAGAGGCTCG
Organism: Ambystoma mexicanum; assembly: GCF_040938575.1. Classification (NCBI taxonomy): domain Eukaryota; kingdom Metazoa; phylum Chordata; class Amphibia; order Caudata; family Ambystomatidae; genus Ambystoma; species Ambystoma mexicanum. Next base: position 388,465,440 of record NC_090922.1, read on the forward strand.
CCTGCGGATGAGATCTTTGCAGTGGGCACTCAAGATGCAATGGTCGCAGGCCTCCGGCAGGATGTCGGACCCGGTTCAGGTGCCGCCCTCGGTCGCCCAGGACCTTCTGTGGTGGGCCGTCAAAGGCAACTTGATGAAGGGGGCTCCATTTTGGCTTCCCTGGCCGGAGGTGACGATTGTGACGGACGCATCCCTCACGGGATGGGGAGCTCATGCCAACGAGCTGACAGTCAGCGGTCGTTGGTCTCCGTCGGAGTCCAGACTCCATATCAATCTGTTGGAGCTGAGGGCCGTCAAGCTAGCCCTGAAGGCTTTTCTGCCGACTGTGCGAGGAAAGAATGTCCTGATCCTGACGGACAACACAGTGGCCATGCACTACCTCAACAAAAAGGGGGGGCAGGGTCACTTCCTCTGTGCAGGGAGGCGATGCAGCTCGAGTTCTGGGCCATCCAGCAGGAAGTTTCGATCTCGGCAGTTCATCTGGCCGGAGACGAAAACGTGACGGTGGCGGTGGACGCTCTGAGCAGGCAGAGCATGATCTCTCACGAGTGGGAGTTGGCTCAGGAGATTCTCCTGGAGATCTTCGCCCTTTGGGGGACCCCTCTAGTGGATCTCTTCGCCTCCAGTGTCAAACGGAAGTGCGAGAGGTTCTGCTCGCGGGAATTTCCTCTAAAAGGAGCCTTAGGCGACGCGTTCGTGGTGGAGTGGTCGTTCCCGCTGCTTTATGCGTTTCCTCCAGTCCCGTCATCCCGCAAGTGCTGCGGAGGTTACGGAAGTTCGGTTCCCGGATGATCCTCATTGCTCCGGCGTGGGCTCGGAGGACGTGGTACCCGGACCTTCTCGACTTGTCCATCTGCCCTCCACGTCGTCTTCCCTACCGAGACGATCTGCTCTCACGGGAGGGGGGGTCAGGTTCTCCATCCAGAGGTCAGATCCCTCAACCTTCACGCTTCTGAAAAGTTGAGGTATAAGGATTGGGACCTCCGTGAAGACATGATGGAGGTGTTGCTCTCGGCCCGACGGCCAGCAACAAAGTCTCTGTACCGTTGCCGTTGTCGTAACTTCTGCGACTGGTGCAGAGTTCAGAATGTGGATCCTTTTACATGTGACATCCCCATGGTTCTGTCCTTTTTACTTTCTTTGGCCCACAGGGGCTTGCAAGTGGGTACCATCAAAGGTTACCTGGCGGCGCTGTCCATCTCGTCTGAAGAGTGTTCCTACTTTAAAATCCCTTTGATTTCACAGTTTCTGAAAGGGCTCACTAATGTGTTCCCTCTGTCACCTTTCCTGGTGCCCGGTTGGGATTTAAACCTTGTTCTTAAGTTTCTTATGGGTGCTCCATTTGAGCCTTTGCATTCTTGCCCTTTGAGGCTGTTAACTCTGAAAACTGTGTTTTTGGTTGCGGTTACTTCCGCTCGCAGAGTGAGTGAGTTACAGGCACTTTCAGTTAAGCCACCCTTCACTGTATTTCACAAGGACAGGGTTGTCCTTAGAGTTCGTCCTTCTTTTCTTCCGAAGGTGGTTTCGGAATTTCATTTGGCCCAGAAGGTTGTTCTTCCGGCATTCTATCCTCCTCTGCATACTGGTAAGGAAGAGGAGAGGCTCCATAGGCTTGATCCTAGGAGAGCTTTAAGCTTTTATGTTTCACGCATGTTCCGAGTCAGAGTGGACGATCAACTCTTTATTGGTTACGCTGGAAAGCGTTTGGGACAGGCTGTGACGAAACAGACTTTGTCTCGCTGGATTATTTTGGCCATCTCGGAGTGTTACCGCTTGGCGGGTAAGGACCCGCCGGCTGGCTTGCGGGCCCATTCTACCAGGGGTATGGCTGCATCTACTGCCCTGCAGAGGGGTGTTCCTATTCGCAACATCTGTGATGCAGCCACCTGGGCTTCAGTACATACATTTGTACGTCACGATTCCCTCGATTCCATCCGAGGACAGGATCTGGCCTTTGGCAAGGCGGTCCTTTGCTCTGCCATTTGATTGGCAATTCAAAATTTTGATTCTAAATTCTTTCCCTCCTCCTTGCTCTGGTACTGCTTTGGGAGTCTGTCATAGATATGGAATACGTCGGCGGACCCAATCCCCTCGAAGAACAAGTTATTTTCTTACCTGGTAACGTTCTTTCGATGGGATGGTCCGACGACGTATTCCATATCGCTCCCTCCCTGCCTTCCCCGCTGCAGAATTTATTTTGCGATTGCAACTTATGTTCCGCAAGGCTTTGTGTCTGACTGGCAGTTGACTAATGTCACACGTTCTGGGGGGAAAAAACTACAACTGAGGCTATGAGCGTCGTGCGTCCTACTTATCACATCGGATGACGTCGGAGGAGGTCCTTGACGACGGCGCATCGACGTCATCGACGCAGGACGCAGACGCCGAAAAAAGTTTCCGAAGCAGCACAGCTGTGGTGATTGGATGTCATAGATATGGAATACGTCGTCGGACCATCCCATCGAAAGAACGTTACCAGGTAAGAAAGTAACTTGTTCTTTACTGCCAGTCTGCGCAGTGCAGATATATCAACCACAAAGAAGCTCCCGGACAATCAACGGACGGGGGGCTGAGATGCATGGGAACAACATAGCACTGTGAAGGCCAGCGGGACGACGAGGGAGATGGTGTCCAAAAAAAGCAAGGTTAAGGGGAAGCAACCTACGATGGACATTTTCACCTAACAGTCACAATCACCGGATGCGTCCGCACATGCAAAGGGAGATACACAAGGGACAACCACCCCACTGCGTGATGATCACCAGATCTTATAGGCCATAGCAGAGCTGAAATCCTCATGGGGGAGCAAGATCGGCGCTGCTATGGCAGAACTAAAAACTGCACTGGAATTCAAAATTGACGCAGTCAGTGTGGACGTTATCCTCTTAAAACAGGATGTAAGAACGCTGGCAGAGCGCACGAGTGGCCTAGAAAGTAAAGTGAAAACCAACACAGATGTCAGCACGGCCAATGCCAAGGAGGTTCATAAATTGCAGCAACAGATGCGCAATCTGGAAAGCCGAGCAGAGGAGGCGGAAGGGCGAGCACGACGTAGCAACATACGGGTGGTGGGGCTGGCGGAGGGCGAGGAAGGCATGGACCCGACAAATTACGTGCAAAACATGCTGATACAAGAGATGGGAGCAGTCGTGCTCACGCAAGGGTTCACAGTCGAGAGGGTGCACTGAGCCCTACTTAGGAGGCCCCAACTGGGAACCCCTCCCCGAGCGATCATTGCCAAGATACTGAACTATAAAGATAGAGAAAAGATCCTAGAACATTTTCGCAAGGGTGGAACGATAAGCAGAGCGTCAGCGACTGTTACAGAGTACCCAGACTACACCATGTTGGTACAAAGACAATGTCTACACTATGTGGCTGTAAAAAGATAGCTGAGGGAATCTGGTTTTGAATACATGCTTCTGTATTCTGCGAAACTGAAAGTCTACACAAGGGCAAGGTGTTCTTTTTTGAGACACCTGAGGAAGCGGCGAGCTGGTTGGACGCACAGGGTTGCCCGGCTGATGCATATGGCCATGACCAAAGTGGACAGGATAAGTGAACCAGCTTCCTACTATTGATTGGCTAGGCTAATGTTAATTTAGCAGCTCCAGTATTGTCATGGTCACGGGGTAGTTCTGACACCCAAAAGGGCTCACTGAGCACTAAAGGTATAGATGTTGACCACTGTGTGCACTCAGTATGTGGACCCCTGGACTTGAATATAACATATGATAAATGTAATGCACAAGTGGGTGCGAGATACAGGCGTGTGTAGTACACTGTGGCATTAGTGCGTGAGAGGCGGAGTAATTGCGTTCTTACCCCCAGTAGTTAGTTTAGTTGGGATACCAGTAGAGTGGTATCGCCCCGCTGTGTTCCAAGGAAGGACTAGATGCGGGGTAACCTGAGATCCAGGGATGGAGCTGGGCATCAGTTGGGGATGGGTAGGGTGGGGGGTAGGGAGGGCGTTGAGGAGTTTGAAGGGGTATTAAAAGTTGGGGAGAGAGCTTACTCCGCCCCATGCGCAGTGGTGTATAGGTGTAACTTACACCTATACACCACTGCGCATGGGGCGGAATACTAGGGAGGACATGGCGGAACAGGGTATGAATAAGATGGGGGACCTCAAGATAGCGTCCTGGAATTTCAGGGGACTCGATAATTATTTGAAGAGGAATAAGGTCATGATGTACTTGAAGAGACAGAGAATTGACATTGCTTTATTACAGGAAACTCAACTGACAAAAGAAAAACAGGAAGTGGTGGGGAGGAAATGGAGAGGGCCCACCATAGGAGCAACATATTCAGAGTATGCCAGAGGGGTTATTACGTGGATAGCGCAGCATGTCCCTTTTAAGCTCTTACAGTCTACCATAGAGCCAAATGGGAGGATGGTGCTAACAAGCGGATTGGTGGAAAATAGAGAGCTGAGTATTAACAACACGTATGCCCCGAACCAAGATGCTACCGGCTATTTCAGAACTCTATACATCAAGATCAGCCCATGCATTGGGGGGGGGGAAGTTATATGGGGAGGGGACTTTAATTGCACGTTGGATCCCAGGTTTGATAGATCAGATGGGAAGATGGAGAAGCCTACCCCAGCAGCTAAAGCCCTAAGGTCCCCATTGAATTTTTTTCGTCTAGTGGACGTATGGCGGATGCACCACCCACGGGATAAGCAATATTCTCAATACTCTCACAAAACCTGCACACGCGGTTAGACTATACATTTGCTGCACCGGAGTTGACGGGGGAACTATTGTGGTCGGAATACAAAGCGAGAGTCCTCTCTGACCACTCACCACTGATTATAGCATGGCAATACTCGCCACCCAGAGCACGGATCCCGACATGGAGACTTGGGGCCGAAGCTCTGAAAGATCGTGTTCAGGGAAGACCTGAAGAAAGAAATAGTGGAATACTTTGAACATAACACCGGGAGCGTAGAATCGGCTGGCACATTATGGGAGGCATTTAAGGTGGTGGTGAGGGGAGCAGCAATATCTAAATCCAAAGGCCTGCAAGGTGGAATAAAGCATGAGTTACACGAAGCAGAAAAGAAACTTGAGACAATGTGTAAGGGTGCGCATTCCCCAGAGGATGCTGGAACCATACGACAATTACAACAGGATTGCAGGCAGTACTGGGAGAGATTATGCAACCTGAACTATAAAAAAATAAGTTGAAAGGCAGCACGCAGGGAGAGATAAGCCGGGCAGGTTGTTAGCCTGGTTGTATAAGAGTGAGACACCCAGACAAACAATTAGAGCACTACGGGGGATGAATGGACAAATACTAGATACCCAAGAAGGAGTGAACAAAAGCTTTTGAGAGTTCTACCAGCGACTGTATATGGATGTTGAAGAGGGAGAAGAGATTGATGTGATGGAAACATTGAAAGATATCGGCCTTCCCAAACTGGGGGCAACGGAGAGGGAGAACTTAGAGGTCCCATTTACGTTAGAGCAATTAGAAGCCGTGATCAAGCTTTTACCTACTAGTAAAGCTCCAGGGGTGGATGGACTCCCTAGCGAGTTCTACAAAACATACAAGGCGGAGTTGCTCCCCCCACTACTAGCAATGTTAAATGAGGCGTTGGATAGGGGGACGCTGCCAGAATCTCTTTGGGAGGCAATTATTATCCCGCTTCTTAAGCCTAATAAACCATGCATGGACTGCTGGTCATATAGATCGCTATCCATGCTTAATCAAGATAGCCAGATACTTACTGCAGTGCTGGCGAATAGGCTGAGACGGGTTATCCATAAAGTTATACATCCTGATCAGACCGGGTATGTTCCGTGAAGAAGCATATCTGACAATCTTAGAAGGCTCCATCATGTCATAATACAAATGGAAAAGGACCCCCAAGAGGTTGCAATAATCTCATTAGATGCAGTGAAGGCCTTCGACTCCGTCAATTTGCCTTGGTTGATGGCGGCCTTGAAGGAATATGGGGTTGGACCCACGTACTTGAGGTGGGTCCAACTGCTGTACAGTATACCACTGGCTCGAGTTAGGACTGGAGTGACCACCTCAGATCGATGGCATCTTAGTAGGGGTACAAGACAGGGATGCCCGTGGTCCCCAATGCTGTTTATTTTAGCACTGGAACCCCAGCCGATATATTTGAGGCAACAATATGGAGAGGTGGGGATCAGCACGAGGGGAGGGCAACATCTGATATCAATGTATGCTGATGACATGCTGTTGTATTTGAGATATCCTGAGGAGAACCTACAATATATTGTGGAAGTAACGGGGCGATACGCAGTGCTGTCTGGTATGACAGTGAACCCCAAGAAATCATGTATATTCCCACTAGGATACCACGAGAGGAACTGCCGGTATTACAAATACTATGGGAGACCGGGACCGTTAGATACCTGGGGATTGATGTATATCACACAGTCCAGGTTGAATTCAAACATAACACAGAAAAGACGATGGCTAACATTGAAAACAGCATGAGGTTCTGGGCCAGGCTCCCTTTGACCATGATGGGGAGAGTGGCGCTGTTAAAAATGGTGGTGCTGCCTAGGCTGTTGCACTACTTTCTGAATATACCATATATGATACCCAAGCGATTCTTTGTTAAACTTCACAGTATATGTAGGGGGTTCATATGGCACAATACTAAGAACATAATAGTACTATTGAAACTGCAAAACACGTATGACCAAGGGGGCATTAAATTGCCCAACTTCGAGATTTACTATCTGGCAGACAACTACAATATGTGGCGAGGTGGTTATCGGAAGACTCCACATTAGACTCCAGATTGTTGAGGGCTAAATGTGTCCCGTTTTTCCTGAAAGAATGGATATGGTTGCGAAAACCACAGCAAGATGGCGGGACAAGAATGTTAGAGTTGGGATGGAAGATCTGGTGAAGGGCTTGATGGGTCATGGAGAACCCAAACCCGTGTTCCCCACAGATGCCGCTAGTGGCACTAAACGGAGTGGATGAGCAATTGAGGAAGATATTCCGGAAGCATTGGGAACCGATTGGTATAGCAACGCTAGGGGATGTGTGGCAAGATGGGAAGGCGGTGGAGTTTGACACACTGGCGGAAGACACTGGTTTACACTGGGGACAGTATATTTCTCCCTGTGTTGCTATAATATGCACTGTATCAGTACCTTTAAAAAAAAAAACTAGGCCCTTTCTCCCTTTTCAGGACTCTCAAACTTAGGTGTGTCTTCTCCCTATTTCTCAACTTGCTTGCCTCTCGCTGTCCGCTCTGCCTACTAGTGTCCCTCGCTAGTGTCTCCCCCTCTGCTTCCAGCCCCTCCTCTCCCACCTACTCTATGGTGCTCTCTGTCTCTACTATCTTTTCTAACTGCTTCTCTATTGACTATCCTGCTCTCCTCACTAAATCTGATAGGAAGAAGTTTAAAAAGGACATCCTGGTCTCCAACCCAGACCTCCCTATCACTGACACCTACACCAGTGCCTCCTCCAAGGAAACTCATCAACATCCTCTTTGTCGTGCACTCACCGGACTTATGGACCCTTCATATGGTCTCTGTTCTTTCTCCTCTTCTCCCATTAATGGTGGCATCCGTTCGGACGCCCTCCTGGCCTCCTTCCATTCCTCTAAGGTCATCATTAATGTCTACTCTAATGGGACCGTCTTGGTCCAAGGCCCTCATGCCAACCTTCACCTCTTTGATAGACGCTTCCCGTGCTTCATCAACTTCCTTTCTTCTCCGGCTGTCCCCTCTCCCCTTTCCTTGGCTACCTTGGTTTTCCCCTCCCTCTCTGCCTCCTCTTGGGCTCCTTCTACAGGGCGTACCTCTGATCTGTACCCCTCCCCGGAAGCCCTTCAAGGATGGCAACTTTCTCCACATTGCCACTCCTAACTCTCGCTCTGCTGTCAAACACTCCTCTGATTTCTGCCGCCTTCTGGAAGAACTTGACCTCTATGTCCTCGGTCTCACCGAGACATGGTTCACTGCCAGCTCTGTCGCCAGCTTTGACATGCTCCTACCTGACGGCTGCAAGATCCTCTCCGCGCCCACGTCCTACCGCTCTGGTGGGGGGGTAGCCCTGATCTTCCCGAGTGGATTCCTGCCTCTGTCACTCCTACGTAGGCCTACTCCTCCTTTGAATGCCTTGTCTGCAGACTCTCTCTCTCTCCACTAGCCATTCCCTCACTGTGACTACTATCTATTGGCCACCTGGTCAGATCTCCTCCTTCCTGTCTGAGTAGGTGGACCTCTCCTCGTCACTCCTGGCTTCAAACACTCAACTCCTCCTTCTTGTAGACTTCAACATCCACCTGGATGCCTCCTGTCCTCCCTCTGGACTCTTCTACGACCTCTGTGACTCTCTCTCACTCACTATTCTCCCCTCTGGCCTGACTCACTCTGCAGGGCGCACTCTGGATGTTCTGATCTCCTCAGACCTTCCCCTTTCTGTCCCTCTCACCACTACTCTATTCTGGAGTGATCACTTTCTTCGTTCCTCCCTTCTCACCCTCTCTACCCCGCAGGCCAAGCCAACTCCATCACTGCCACCCAACTTCTCGGTCATCCGACCCATGAATCCCATGTCAGCTGAGGCTTTCGCCACCACCTACTTACCCCCTCCTCCCCCTTTGGCTGCCTCTCACCCTGACACAGCCCCCTCCACCTTCCACTCTGCTATATCTGATACTCTTGATATCCTTGCCCCTGTCATGAGAATCCGCCTGAAGCCAAAAGCCAAGTATTACTCCTGGTATGACTCGGACCTCGTCACCCTAAAATGCAAGTGCAAGGTGGCCGAGAGGAAATAGCATGCTTCATGTACATCCTCTGACAAACTGGCCTGTCGCCTGCTGCAAAGGCAATACCGGCTCTCCGTCCTCACCAAGAGGAGAGCTCATATCCAAACCTGCATCTCTGCGGCATCTAACAACTCGGCTGAACTCTTTAAAATCTGAAAGGAATTGGCCAATCCTGCTGTAGTCTCTACCTCTCCTGTCCCTTCCCAGGCCCTCTGCACGGCACTGGCTTCTCACTTCATCTCTAAAACTCAGGACATCCTGTCCTCACTCTCCTATCCCCTCCCTCCCCCTACACCCTGCTCCTCCGCTGGCCCTTCTGAAGCCACCTCCCCTCCCTCCTCTGCCTTTCCCCTTTTCTCTGCAGACGAGGTTTCTAGACAAGTCCGATCTATGAAAGTCTTGTCGAAACAGGTTCACCCCTGTTCCTCCAAAACTATCAAGGACCACATCGACTACCTTGCTCCTGCCCCGGCTGATTTCTGCAATCACTCCTTCGCCACTGGAGTCTTCCCATCCCCCCTGAAGCACTCCCGTGTGCACCCTCTTTGTAAGAAACCCTCTGCCGACCCCTCCTGCCCGGCCAACTATCGCCCAATCTCCCATCACTCCCTTCCTGGGCAAGCTCCTGGAGAAACTGGCCATCTCCCAGCTTAATCTCCACACTGAATCTGTTGGTTGTCTTCATGACAATCAGTCTGGTGTCAGAGCTGCCAGAAGCACGGAAACTGCTCTCCTGAACATCCGTGAAGACCTCCTCTCCAAACTTGACCCTAACACCCCCTGTGTCCTTATATTGCTTGATCTCTCTTCTGCCTTTGACACTGTCAACCATGCCATCCTGCTCAACCGACTTCGTGATAACCTGGGCATCACTGTCTGGCTTCTTTCCTCTCTGACCGACCCTCCCAGGTCCAACTTGGGTCCTTCCTCTCCGCTATCTTTTTCTCTACCTGTTGTGTCCCCCAGGGGTCTAAAGTCTCTCCCTGGCTGTTCAACAAATACCTGGCACTCCTCAGCACTGCATCGCCGCTCTCTGCCCCAACTTTCAGTGCTATGCGGATGACACCCAGCTCATTTTCAGGCTACCCTCGGCCTCCTCCTCTCCCTCTTTCATCTCGAACTGTCTGCTATCCAGGAGTGGTGTGCTGCCAATGACCTCTGCCTTAATGCCAAAAAGACTGAGATTCTCCTCAGCGGCACACCCACTCCCTCCTTCCCTGCAGCTCTCTGGCCAGCCTCTCTTGGCCCTCTACCTGTTCCCACCTGCAAGGCTAAGAACCTTGGGGTCATCTTCGACTCCACACTCTCCTTCTCTCCTCACATCTCTGACGTCTCTAAGAAGTCACACAACCAGCTGCACCTCCTTAGGGGTATTCTTCCTTTCCTCTCCTTCCCCCAGAAGCTCACTGTCTCCAGAGCTCTGGTTCTCTCTAGGCTGGACTATTGCAACAGCCTCTTTCTAAATGAGCCTGCTTCTACTCTCCGACCTTTGCAACGTATCCAGAACAGGACTGCAAGACTTATCCTTGGCCTCAAAGCCCAGGGATCGTATCTCTCCAGGACTGAAATCTCTGCACTGGCTCCCAGTGGCTGCGAGGGTTAAGTTCAAAACCCTCTGCATCATCCACGAGGCCTTGTGGGGCTGCGGCCGCACTACCTTCAACTCTCTCTTCCTAAATATCTCCCTTCTCGAGCTCTTCGCTCATCCGCCCCCAACTCCCTCAGGGTCAGTCGCTTCTCCAAGCAATGAGTTGGTGGTAGATCTCTTTCCTCGGCTGGTGCGTCCCTCTTGAACAGCCTCCCTTAAACTTGAGGAGAACCATCTCCGGTTCCAGTAGCTCCTCAAAACCTTTCTCTTTGCTTCTGCTTTTTCTCCTCCCCTCTGCTGACCTAGTGTAACTGGAAACTGCACTGGCTACCTGGACACCCTCTGATCTCGGGACCAGGTCCTCCCCTGCCAGCGTTCACCCCTGCACTGCCCACCTGGCAACCCCCGCACTTGGGGACTGTCTCTGTATCCCTACAGTCCCCCTCTCAGCCCTTGACACCTGATCTCTGCACTTACCCATGCACTTGCCACATGCAGGCAGCTACTTACTTATTGTTATCATCTTGCCATGTACTGCACTTTCCCTGCCCCCTTCCCAGCACTTGCGTAATCTGAATCACACCTGGCCTAGTAGCATCGTTGTCAGTCCTCCCTTTGTTCCCCTCCCTTGCCTCGTCGCGCCTTGAAACACTTGTGTATCGGCGCGTTATAAATGCCATATCATATCATATATACTAGGTTGGTGCGGAAGATAAGACACTTAGTCAGAAATAGTGCTGGAGGATCAGCCCGACATGGCCATAGAAACATTTTATAATGTTTCAGACGGAGGCCATGAGGTCTCCCGAATTTGCGAACTGCTGATGTCAAGGGTGGGAAAGGAGGTGCTCCCGTTGAGACGGCATTGGGAAGAGGAATCTGGGGAATCCATGAGTGATGGGTTGTGGATGAGGGTACAGGGATGCCACAAAAAAGTGTCCAGGAACGCGAGGTTGCAACAAATCCAGTTATATGTTACCCATAGAGGATTGCAAGGTTTAAGAGTGCAGGAACACAAACATGTCCTAAATGTTGGGAGGAGAATGTGGGACTGATATAAATGTTCTGGGCATGCCCGGAAATGAGGAGATTCTGGGGGGAGGTGGCCCACCTTTTGACTGAAAAGGAGATTAGTCTGGAGGTGGGACCTTTGTGGGCGTGCATGGTGTGAGGGTTTCCTAGGCCGCGTAAATTGAAACATGTAAGTAAACTCAAAGACCTGGCTTATATACTTGCCAAGCGCAGAATTGCCATGTGTTGGAAAGCAAGTAATAGACCAAAAGTAGAAGTTTGGTGGCACGACCATCAGAAATGGGCAGATGTGGAAACGGTGGTGTGGAGCGAAGCAGTCAATAGAGGGGGAGATGAAGAAGCAGAGACATTGGTAGTCTGGAGGCGCTTAGTAGCTACACTGTGTGGGTCTGCCCAGACTTGCCTAGAAGACGATGGTTCCTCTGGGGGAGCGGAGGGAGGTGTGTCCCCAGATAAAGTGGTGGAAGGTGGTGATGTGGCGTAGGCTTGAGATGGGGAGGGGCGTAACTGGGAGGCGGTGGACATATCATGAATCTGTACGCAATTCTTGAAAGCTATAATTGTTGTTCACTGTCTGGTTTCTTTTGGTTGTTTTTGTTTGTTGAAATTAATTAAAAAGAATTAAAAAAATAGTTTGAAAAAGAAATGAAAATAAACTTGGATTGCCATCCCTACACGTTCTCTATCAGCTGGCTGTCAATAAGTGGTGGGGTACTATATACTGTTAGAACCTCAACTATAATCTAGTGTCATGACCAACACTGTGGAGCAGTGGTTTGTTTTCATAGATACAAAAATGTGTCTTAAACCATTATGTGGCAGTTGGCATAAAGGGTTTACCAGATTCACTAGGCAATGTGTATGCGCTGGACTTCGAAAGGAAGTCAAAAGACCATGATCGCATGATGTCCATCGATTACCTCGCCAATAAACATAAATATAACCTGTACTCTACGCAGGGAATTAATGTAAATGCCCCTCATGATTACCTGGTAAAAACATATTCTCCCCAACTGGTGCATTTCATTCTCTCCTTGCGTCTTGAAACCTTACCTGTTTATGAAAACACAGGGGCATCGATTGGGTTGGAAAGAAGTTACTGACTCTGTTGTATGTGTAAGGCAACAGTGGAATCAGCTGACATGTGCTTACACAATGCAGTATGCTAGTACCATTCTATGAGGGCTATCGTAAGTTTGTGGACTATACTTCAGACCAATCTTGGAGCCTCGTTTATGGAGCAAAATCCCTAGTCATGACTGCTACTGCATTCCACATATGGCAGAAAGTTGAAACATGGTTGGTCGCATTGTGAGACACTGCCCACTGTGGACTTGTACACGTGGAGGGAAAACTGGACTTGCACACTTGCTGTTTGCCCAACAAAACCATGTGTTTACCCCTGTTAAAGGGTGGTACATATAGATGAAATTGATTGTTTTAATTGTTGTAAATGAATTGTCTTGTTTTTAAGTTACATTTTATACATTTGTAAGAATTGTGATATGTGCAATTGTTTTGCAGAGTATTGTGTAAATATCAGGTTTGACGACAATCACTAAATAAAAGAAATAATAATGCAAATAAACTATTATCTTCATGAAGGATTGAACAAAAACAAAGACTCTTGAAGAGTGCCTCTAAGGCTGATCCCTGCAGGACTGGGAGAAGGGAGCCGTTCTACTGGCATTATTTAGGTTTCTTTCTGTTTAGTGGAAGGGCTAGACTGCAGGAGACTTTTGGACAGAGGACAGATATTCATTTTGACTTCCACCCTGACGATGAACACCTCAGTTATACTTCCCTTTCCTCCATCCTGTATGGGCATCCCTCGCCAGGAACAGTGACGGAACCTCTTTTCCACCAGAAAAAATAATTTCGCCTTTAAATTTACTGGCGCACGAGGGCGTGGGCTCCATTAACCCTGCCCCCCACAAGCGCCACACATCAGACCTCTTTTCCGCGTTGACGGAAACAGACAGCTCCACCAGTGCTCCTGGGTGAGGCCCCAATCTTTTCCTTTTCTTTTAAAGATTTGGGAACACCGTCCACCGGTGCCCTAGTTGTCCCCGGCGCATGTTGGCCGTGACAGGCTTTAGCAGGTGCCCGTCCTTCCCTACAGCAGATTCCCACTCACTCTGTCTCCTATACTTTGGTGAGGACCACGATTGGGACAGATGCTCCGCATACGACTCTCACGCCTAGGTCGCTTAAACACTGACTCAAGCTTTGGAGGGAGCTCTTCAACAGGATTCATCCTCATAGCATCAAGGACTACGTCTGGAGGAAAACAAAGAAGGTAGGTGTGTTATTTTCCAAAGCACCCCGCAGAGGTGACTCCTTCCCGGGGAAGCCCAGCGGCAGGGGTTGGTCTGGCCCTCACACTGGCTCAGGGAGCACCGAGGCTCAAGCAGCTACCGGCCTCAGGGCCGAGGGGTCCAAGGGCCCTACCGGTCCCGCAGCCGAGGGCCCTGTGAGCTCTACTACCAACGGGACTCGCGTCGAGGAGCCTTGTCCTGATACCAGGTCCTTACCCGAAGGAGCGCCTTTACGCACAGCCAGCACTCCAGCACTACCGGCCGGGAGGCCGAATGCACACAGCCTACCGGGTTTACACCTCAGGTGCAGGGCGGGGCAGAGCCGCTTCAGTCAGGCATGCAGGCAGAGCCTGGGAACACGCTGGCTACAGGTTCACGTGCTCAAGGTGCAAACAAAATGGATGCGGCTCGAGACAAAATAACTGCCACACCCGATCAGCAAAGGCGGGAAGCCTAGCAGGCAGGTGCCGGGGCCTGCCAGCCCAGAGGTCAACAAAGAAGAAGGTTTGCTCCTAGTACAGACTGGATACCACTGGCACCTGTCACCTGGATCCAGGTAGAGTGTCCCCATGTATGGTCAGGGGCTGGGGAGGAAGCTGGCATATTTGCCTGTGCCTCCTGTGCTGGATCGCACACAGCCAGCCTGTGATGACAGGCTTGTTGACAAATTAATGTGCCTCACGTGGTCCCCACAAATGAGCTCAATTCTCCGGGGCATTATTAAGGACATATTGCTACCGGCTTCTCCGACCCAACCCATGACAACACAGCCCATGCTCCTTCCTCTAACTCCACCTCTGCAGCAGCCCATTCCTGAAGCTCCAGCAGCCCCGGTGCAGGTGCAAACCCCCACCACGGATGAGCCTCAAAAGGTGAGTGGCGCCACCCCCTGGTGGCTGAGGACCAGCAGGACACAGGCGAGGAGGAGCAGGACACTCCCTCCTCAGCAATAACTTCCATGACAGGATTGCCGGCCTGTTGGAATACCTGGGCATCCCTCAGCCCCAGAAGGAGCTCCCTGAAGCAGGAGTTCTGACGGAGGTCCTGAGCATCAGGGCGGAGGCGAGGTCTGGCATCCACCTACAGAAGGATATGGAGGCTTTGGCCAAAAAAGAGCTGGCTCAAGCCCCACTCCATGCAACACGTCAACAAAAAGCTGGATGTTAGGTTCAGCGAAGCCGAGGGGTCAGCATACTGCTCTCTACGCACCCACAACCTCATCAGTTATCGCTGCAGCATCCATGTATGCCAAGCCCCAGGCTTCCTCATCTAGTACTGCCACGGTAGTCCTCTTGAACAAGGAAGAAAGGACTCTCGAATCATAGGGCAAGGAGGTCTACTCACAGGCTAAAGCAGATGGCATCCTCGTTGCGGCTGATCAACGTCAGTGGAGGGAAATCGCAGACTTTCTGCCGGACATCTCAAAGAACAAGCAAGCCTCATTCAAAGCGGGCATAGCGGAGGCAAAACCTGTGGCTCAGGACATTTATGGAGGCTTCTGTAGGCCACCTCAACACGGCTAACAGAGCAATCTGTCTGACAACAGACATGAGGTGCACGGCCTGGCTAAAAGCTAGTTCAACCCAGATATGCAGGATAGAATTCTCGAACTTCTGTTTGAGGGGGGTGATCTCTTCCACCCCTCACTTGATGAGGAGTTCGATAAGAAGAAGAGCAGCTCTCAGACAGCAAAGTCGCTGGCCATTCTTACCAAACCGGCAGCTAAACCTTTCTCACAGACACAGTCCCGCCCAGACAAGAGGCTATCATTTTGAGGCTTCTGCGGGTTCCAAGCGGGACAGGTCTCCTAGTCGGCACCGGAGGAAACATCACAAAGCATCAAATAAGGGGTCTTCCAGTCCCCCTCCTCTTCATCAGCCTCTGACCAGAAGAAACAATGATTCGTTTTAGGTCCACAGCACACCAGTTGGGGGCAGGCTGGCCCTGCACAGTCTGGCTTGGCGGGCGTAGTTCGTGGACGCATGGGTCATCTCAGTGGTGTCCTGGGGCTTCCAGCTACGTCTTCCTGCTCCCCCTCCAAGTTCTCCCCCCTCCCACAGATTGGCACACCATCACTCCTAGCGGAGATTCGTTGACTTGTAGAGAGCAAAGCGGTAAAGCAGCACCCCCACCCCCCACATTTATTCTATCCAGAAGAACCACTAGGCGTGCCTGCGAGTGGTGTTGGATCAGTCTTCCCTGAATCTTTACCTACCCCTGGAGAAGTTCAAGATTGCAACGCCGGCGCTCACTGCCAAGACACTTTGTGGGGGAGACTGGACGTGTTCCCTGGACCTGAAGGACGCGTATGTGCCCAATCCTAGTGTGCAGCCTCACAGGGCCTTCCTCAGGTTCCAGTTCATGGACCTGCATTTCCAGTACAAGATTCTGCCAATTGGGTTAAATTCAGCTCTGACAGTCTTCATGAGGCTCAGACCGTTCCGTCCACCCCCCATAGAGTACAATATTACCACTGATTCCTAACTGCAAGGGTGGGGAGCCAGCCTGGGAACCCACTCGGTGCATGGGCTCTGGACCCTGCCGACTTGCAGAATCACATAAACTGGCTGGAACCTATGGCTATTCAGTTGGCCCTCATGTCCTTTCTGCCAACTATCAAGGGCAGATTGGTGTGCATACCGGCAGACAACACGACCTGTAGGTATTATATCAACAAACAACGGGGCACAAGATCCCTGCAACTCTGACCCTGGAGATCTGGGAATGGGCTATGAGCCAGGAAGTGTGGCTATCGGCAGTCCACCTTCTGGGAGAGTCCAACCTGGAAGCAGACCGGCTGGCCGCCGATTATTACAAGTGGCAGCTGATTGGGAGAGTACTCCAGGAAGTGTTCAGCAGATGGGACCACCCAACAACAGACCTGTTTGCAACAGTACACAGTCGGATGTGTCAGCAATTCGCATCCTGGGGAGTAATGGGATGCAACCCTATAGGGGGTGCACTCCAGATACCCTTGAACAGGATGTGGGCATATGCATTCCCACCCACACAGCTTGTGCACAAGGTGGTGAGCAAGATTAGGAACTCCAGGAACTTCAAGATAATCCTTGTGGCTCATCGCTGGCAGGCGCAGCCCTGGTTCTCGGACCTGCGACAGATGTCAATCCAGCCGTAGATGATGCTCCCCCTTGGGAAGGGCCCTCTAGAACAGCAGGGAGTTGCAATGCTGCACCCCTCTCCGGAGAGGCTAGCCCTAGCAGCCTTGTTCCTGAGCAGCTAACACTTGAGCAACTTCTGTTCCAGCAACAATCTGAAGATCATTCAAAGTGCCAGGAGTCAGGCTGCGCTCAAGCAGTACAAAAGTAAAGGATGGGATTCTGCATTTGGGCTAAGGAAAATGGGGTGAACCCACTGACATACACCCTTGACCAAGTCTTATCATTCTCCGCCTATTTCACCAAATCTGGCGTCCAGGTCGATACCTGCAGAAAGTACACGGCCACTATCTTTGCGTATAGGTACTCTGACTCTCTTATCCTGTCTTTGGCCAATCCTGTAGTAAAGAAACACCTGACAGGGTTGACCAGGCTGTATCCTCCGGTCAAACGCCTGCATCCCGTTTGGGACCTTAACGTGGTGTAGCCCACAAACCATTCGAACCCATGGCCACAGTAGACATCAGGTTGGTTACCGTGAAGACAGCCCTTCTGGTTGGTCTCACGTCAGCTCGCAGAGTGAGCAAGATCCAGGTGTTACTCGCCTCTGAGCCATAAACTAGATTTCACAAAGACAAGATCATGCATTCCAAGTTTCTTCCGAAGGTTGTATCATCCTTCCATATCAACGAGGAGATTGGGCTCCCCACATTCTTCCCGGACCCCAAGGAAGACATAGAGAAAACGCTCCACTGTCTGTATGTCAGGAGAGCGTTGAAATTCTATCTGGACAGAACCAAGGGTATCCGCAAGACAGACGCACTCTTTGTAACGTTTGGAGGCTCCAGGCCTGGGCAGCAAGCCTTCAAGGCATCCACAGCTCGATGGGTGACAGCAGCATTCCAGGAGGCATACAAGGTTCAACGTAAGGATCCGCCGCAGGGCATGCATGTGCATGTGGTAAGATGCAAGACAACCGCTGTCGCGTTCCAGCGCCACGTTCCAAGGCAGGTGATCAGCAGGGCGGCAACATGGGCTCCCCCTTCTCCCTTTTCCAAACACTACTGTTTGGATACCAGTGCCAAGGCAGATGCGGCATTCGCCCAAGTGGTCCTGCTTAATCTATTTGCCTAGAGGGTCAGCCTCTCCTCCCAGGGGCGTTGTGTCATTTGTAATCTCCCATACAGGATGGAGGAAAGGGGACAGGACGCAGGAGTAATTAAGTGTTACTCACCGGAGTGACTAACGTACTCCTAGTCCATAGTCCCATTTCCTCCATGCGTCCCACCATCCATCCCCCTATAATAAGACCAGTAGGGTTGTTAAAATATAATACAGCCGACGCGTCAAAAGGGGGCTGAGATGTGGCAGGGTTAGAGGAGCCCGTGCTACCTGGCCCACGACCCCCGCGCGCCAGTAAATTTAAAGGGGAAATGTCTTTTTCTAATGGAAAAGAGGTTCCATTCCTGTCCCTCGCGAGGGACGCCCATACAGGATGGAGGAAAGGGGACTATGGACTAGGAGTACATTAGTCACTCTGGTGAGTAACACTTAATTTCCTTGGTTAGGTAGGCACTACCCTACCCTTTAGAACTAGGGAAAGGTAGTTTTCTTCTTAATTTGAATAAAACGCATTGAAAATGCCACCTCGGTCTCCTCAGTCCAGCATGCCACACAAGTCAGAAAAACAAGAAACTGTGATCAATCCGCTAGTACACACAGGAGGAAGCGGGAAAGAACCTCATCAAAGGTTTTCTTCACTGGCCATACTTCATCCTCCAGTACAGATGCAAAAAAGTTATGACTCTGAACTGCAGGTCCACCCGACTGGGCTGTAGACTCTTCCCTCCATCTGGACCATTGGCAATCCATTTCACAGGACCCCTGGCTCCTATCCATTTTATCCAGGATCTTCAGCTTTGGCATCTCTTCTCTCCACCCCCTCTGATTCAACTGGGCTGAACTCGCCTCTTACAGGAGGCCCACGAGCTGCTCTGCTCGTTATTCACACTATAGAACCAGTTCCCCTCAGCCAAAGAGGTCAAGGATTTTATATGATATGATGTGGCATTTATAACGTGCCTATACACAAGTGTTTCAAGGCCCGATTACATTCTCGATACATGAGAAGAACCAAGCAGGCCTGTGGGCAATTCCAAACCTCTCCAGCTTCAACTTCTTTCTCCCCAACGCGAAGCTCAAGATGATCACTCCCACCCAAATACTTGGATTTGTTCAGATTGATGACTGGTTTTGTGCAGCAGACTTCAAAGACTCCTACTTCCATGTACAGATCTGGAAGCCTTACTGGAAATGAGTCCTGTTTTCAGTCCGCAAACCTCACTATCAATAACAGGCTCTGTCCTTTGGACTCCATGCAGCCCCAAGAATATTCACCAAGTTGATAAATGTGGTGGACAGTGCACTTGGTCTCGGGGGGGATTCATGTATTTACCGACCTTAATGATTGGCTGGCTATAGCAGGTTCCGCTCCGGAACGTCCATGTGGCTTCTCGCGTGCTCATAGATACCATGTTCAACTTGGGATTTTCAATCAACTTCCACACATCTTACCCAGACTCAAACACTGATGTTCCTGCGATTTGTATGGGTTGCAAACTGGCCAGAATATTGCCCGCACCACAAAGCATCTCACACATAAACCGGACGGCAACGCTCTTTATAACAGAAAGAATCATGGCGGCCTGGTGATAAGAGGCTTCTGATGGTGGCATGCGTTGTATGTATTTCACATGCCACTTTTAAGATAAGCTGACTGCAGCTTAATTTAGCCAGTGTATGAAATCAATCCACAGATAAGCAATCACAGCATGTTCCGATTCCACTGTCATTGGCTCAGAATTTGCTATGGTGGTCTGATCTCTGGAACCTCTCTCAATGGGTTCCCTTCCAAGAGATTGCTTTTGAGGAGTGCATCACCAATGACTCCTCCCTGAGCGTTTCGGGGGCTCAGGCTAAAAGGTTTGAAAGTCCACGATATGTGGTCCAGTCAAGAGAAAACACTGCATATCAATCTCCTGGAGCTTCAGGCTATCTTCAACGCTCCACAGGCATGTCTACCAAGCATTCACAGGAATGCTGTTCCAGTCCAGATGGACAGCTCAACTGCATTGTTGTGACGACCCGTGACCCAGAACCCCACTGGCATGGTCACATGCCAGGTAGGGTTAGGACTCGGGGTTCATTTGGGACCCCAAGGGCCTTACATTATCACCAGGGACTCTCCTGGAGTCAGTCCTGGCGCCTTTGGCGCCAGGCTCATATTTGGAATGGGACTTGAGGGGACTACTTTTTGTGCGTAAGCCTGCAGCCAACATGGAGACACCCACACAGTCCAGTCCCTAAGAACCAGACTGTGCTGTGCAGTGTTTTAGGGAGTTGTTGCCTGGACTACTTTACCTGGACTACTTTACAGGGGCAGGCTATATAAACCACACCCAAGCTAAAGAACGTGTTTTGCGTTATTCTGCAGCCAGCAGCGTGACGCTCATCGTGTTCAGAGACCAGCACCCACCGTTCCTGGAATAGCGGACCTGCAGAGGAGACAAAAGAACATCTTTTGCTGCTCGCGGTCATCTATCCCGTTGGCAGCATCTTCAGGACATCACGCACGCACAGGAACGAAGCACCTGGAGGGAGAGAGAAAAAAGGACAACGTTAAACAGGTTACTCATGGCAATCACAGCAGTAATCATAACCTCCTCACCTGGCTGTGCATATCTTGGCCTGTTCCGCTCCGGAAATACTCTGTACACCCAGAAAGACCATCGCAACCAGAAAAGGAATAAAGAATACAGGTTAGCCCAAAAAGACATTAGCGCGCCGCACTTCGCGCTGAACCTACCATTCTTCATATGCTCCGCGTCCATAATCCCGGCAGGAGCCTGATCCAAGCAGTGTACCCAGCGAACCTCCGCACACCTAAGGCGGAAACAATGAGGGAAAGACATTAATAGCACAAAAGAAAAGCAAAGACCTTCAGAGCCTGCTATAATCGGACTTACCTCCTTAAAGACACTTGAATGGGTTGGCACCAGTGAAGTTAACTCGGTCGCTTAAACCCGCAGAAAACTACGCGCCCCTGCGCAGAAAGCAGGACGGCGAGCACGCTAGACATCATAACAAGGTGAGGAGGGGGCCATCGGGAAGAGTCCAAGGGGCTGGTGGGAGGAAACAAAATCAGTGTCTAAGTCCAGTCCCCCTGTGTTTTCAGGCCCACCTGCCATAGAAGACATCATCCCGAATTGGGCACATCCGGGGGGAATCCGGCAACCAGGGCATACAGGCGTCCCCGTGGATACCAGGTGAGCGTAATAATTGTTCAACATAAATAAGCAAGGGGGCACCAGATCGCTGCCCCTGTGTCACCTGGCAGTCTCAATCTTGGGGTGAGGCAGGATATCACAGCTCCACCCTATGTTGTTTTCGATGGAATCACCCACAAGGATGGAGGAAAGGGGACAGGAAGTATAAGTAATTAAAGTAACTCATTGTAGTGACTAGAGTACTCGTAGCCCCCTTTCCTCCATATGTCACAACCACCTTCCCTTGCTAGTATGCCAAGGGCTAATATGTACTAAGAGTAGCCAGATATCCAAGCGTCTCATGTGTTCAAAAGGGACTGAGGTGAGGCGCTGGAGGGCGGGGCCTCAGTGGGTCGTTCCCACACCCGAGGCCGGGGCCCCAATTGCTTGATTAAATTTAATGGGGAAGATCAATTTCTCACTGCCAAAGTTTCCCATACTGTCCCCATTTTGGGGAATGCCCACAAGCCTGAAGGAAAGGGGACTATATGGACTGTGAGTACTCTAGTCACTAGGGTGAGTAACTTGAATGACTCGTCTCAGAAAAGACATGAGGATCATTAAGGGAAGCCTCATACTCCTCCCAGTGAAGACGAACTGTCAAAAGTTTACAAACAGATTGGGAATCATTCCTGGAACACCCATACTTGTCCCAGTAAAGACAAAGTCTGAAGAATGTATAAAGAGAGTGAGAATCATTACTGTAATACGCATGCTCGTCCTAGTAGACACAAAGCATCAAGACTATGCCAAGAGAGCAAAAGACATAACATTAGGGCCCACGCTACTGTGAAATTATTTCAAAATTGTTTCAATTATTTAAACCGATGCATGTATTTTCTCAGATACCATGCCAAAGACAGTTTTAGCCATTTCCATTCTGGATGCAATAATGTGGTCACAACATATGTTATTAAACAATTCTGATTTATTTAGATATAATACTTTTAAGTTCAAAAAAATTCCAAGAACAAAGAACAAAAAAACTTTTCAAACAACATATATAAACAATTGTTAGAGAAAAAAGAACATGTTGAGTCAATAACAAATTTAACAAAAGGACAGAATGAAATAGTTTCAAATGAAAAAACAATGAGATTGACTGAATTTAAGATACAAAACAAGAGAAAAGGAAAAGAAATTGCTGTAATACATCCTGAAGCGCCAATTTTACTGGTTTATAGATAGGCCTGTTGATTAAATGCCGGTCTGCCTTCATACAAAGAGAGCAGTCGTCCGCACAAAGTGTCATGGGTGCTTTGAGGAATCCTGCGGAGTCCTCACAGAATCCCAGCATAAAGTCTCCTTCTAGGTGGCCAGGGGAAGACTTCCGCTACCTGATACTAACCCTGAAGGTGGTATTAGCCGGGTGGATCACCGGGGAGGAGAAAGACAATAAAGGAATAGGATGACTTTGTTAGAAGGGACGCAGTTTTCTTCCTCAGTGGGTGAGATTTCCATAATACCAGAACACCTAATGGCATGTTGTCAGAGCAACGCTTCCCTCACCAATATTACCCAGATTGTCAGTGATGAAAACGCTTATGGTCAACGGGAATGATATATGTAAGGGTCAGAGAATCAGTATCACTACTTCTGATAGTTATGATTGCACCTTCGTTTTGAACTATAAAGCCAAGACCCAACCACTTATCCCTTTAAAAACCTCCCATAAAGGTGTATTTTATAAATCATTTGAACATAGTAAATTAGTGGATGTAAAAAGGAACATGAACATTATGGACTTCAAGTCCCATAATGCTCTAGGTACTGCGACGAGGAAGAGGGCCTCAGAGGTGCAGAACTGTAGTGTGCGATCTAATGGTTCTAATGACCCACATATGAGTGGGACTTTTAAATATCTAAAGCCCCTTCAGGGGCAAGCCATTAGAAGAAGTGCACTGCAGCAGTGTGAGCAGCAGAAGCTGAAAGGACGCTGGGGCCTCTGCTGTAGTTGCAGTGGGACACGCTGCAGAGTGTGTTGTGGAAGTGGGTACTCTGAAGTGCAGAGGAGACGCAGCCGGAAGCAGTGCT
This sequence comes from Ambystoma mexicanum, assembly GCF_040938575.1. Taxonomy (NCBI): domain Eukaryota; kingdom Metazoa; phylum Chordata; class Amphibia; order Caudata; family Ambystomatidae; genus Ambystoma; species Ambystoma mexicanum. Next base: position 388,488,632 of record NC_090922.1, read on the forward strand.
GTTACTAGCTGTCCCGTAGGATAAAGAAGCTCTCCTGGTCTGGCGTCCTACTCTGGTGGTTGGCGTTCACCAGAGTATGCGAGGAGCCAGACAGGCTTCCTTCCCGAAAGGCGGGAGCCGTGGAAGTGTGACTGGAGCTGTCAGACACCCAGCACCCAACGAGGGAAGAAGTCGTTGCAGCACCAGCTGGTCCAACCGACGCGCAGGCAAAGACTGGTGAGTTGGCCTTCATTAGGTGACCCTGTGGCGCTCTGCAATAGACCACTGGCTGACCACACTGCTTTTGAATATCGAACTTATGAAATAAAGCAATTTTCACGTGATATGAATACTGAGAGAAAGTGAGAGGAGAAAGATTGTAACCTTCATTGCCAAACTAAAGAGGGGTAATTATTCAAGTAGATTGTAACCATCATTGCCAAAGTAAAGAGGAGGCAATATTTGAACAAGATAACAACCAGCATTGCCTAAGCTAAAGAAAGGCAATTATAAATAGAAGAGGGTACTGTTTCCCTAATAGTTTACAAAGAAGGCAAATACATGAAAGGGAAATCGACAACCAGCATTGCCTAGGCCAAAGAAGGGCAATTGTAAATAAAAGGGGAAGCAGCTTTCCTAAAGAGACATTTGAACAAGATACATTACCAGCAGTTAACTGGTGTTATACTAGGAACCAAAAGGTGGCAGTAGAGAAGGCCCTCCTTGTAGAAATCATGAAGGGTGAGATGAACATAACCTGCATTGCATGTGACAAACAAATCAGTGCAACCAACAGCATCAATGGGTATTGTACCCTTATGAATAAGTTGTGAATCCCAATGTTGTTGAAAGTCAGACTTTTATAAAGTTTGAAGCAAGCCTCACCACAGAGTTCATATAGTAGTAGGAGTTTTATCCTGGTAGGTGAGTATACCAGGAACGGGACTATTAGTGCTTAGTCTTGGCAGGTTAGTGGGCCAGGAAGAAGATTTTGAAGTACTGCATTGTGGTGGAAGGTTGTGGTGGAAAGAAAGTGGCAAGTCCACTAATGTGTTGTGATGAACTGTGGTAGAACCATCCTGACAAAACATTGTTGTTTATGAAGAAGAAATGTGAAAGCGGTTGTTCTTCAAAGAATATAGGTTATATTGAAAACTGATTAGTAGTGTCAAGGCAAAGTATTTTTGGTTTATTAAGCAAGAGCTTGTGGAAAGTTTGGACAATCATTTTGGAAGGGTGATCAATCATGTTTAGCAATAACTCAATCCAAGTGCCATGTGAAAGACACATGGAGTGAAATGATCTTTGTGATGCATTTGAAACAGCACGTTCCTATTGAAAAGAACTTGCTTGAATGGAACTTTGAGTTGGAAAATCCTGCATCAATCCTGGGAAAGGGGATCTGACCTTGGTTACAACAATACATGGTTACAAAGTTTGTGTTTGAATATAATTGTCATTTTGTTGAGTTTGAACGGTCCTTTGATACATGTATGATGTTGTAAGTGTGAAGGACAGATATCTTTTGATATTAGAGTGTTTTCCTTTAGTCTTAGTTTAACAGGCAGGTAAATCCTTATTAGGTTAGGGAAAGTGAGGCCTTTTTCTCACCCTTATTTAATAAAATGGCTACTTCTCCGCCTCACATTTCTGAACCCTCACAGCACACGAGAAGAGTAAAAATCATTGCTTGAGGGTCCATATTAGTCCCGATCAAGATACATTTTTGAGAGTGAATGAAAGTCGAAAGAATCAGTGCTGGAGTCCTCAAACTTGTCCCAGTCAAGGAAGGAAGTGGACATTGAATAAAGAGATAATCTTTGGTTTAAATAAAGAGAAAGGAAAAGGGATATCTCGTGGAAGGAAAGAGACATTTGAGACCTTGAAGTACCCAATATCTGAACTGTATAATTTGATAGCCACATTTGCCAAGAACTACCTAAGGATATGCTACTGAACGGAACTGGGTGAAAAAGCTGTCACACAGGAAAAGGGATTAATTTTCCTGTGCTTTAGTTCTAATAATGGTAGGGTCCAGATAGCTTAGTTTTGGACAGTGGACTCTATATTGATTTGGACTATCATCGACGTCTGACGAGCACCCTAGTTAGTTTTGTTAGGCAGGGAATACCCTATTTTAGGGATCATTAGGAGTTTTCACTTTTTCTTCAATAAACTAAAATAGTGAGATGGAAAACCCAAGTCAGTGGTGTTCTTCTGACCCGCCACACACATTATTGAGGAAGTGCTACTTCTGGTGTTTTTTTCTGGACCTGCAGTGTCCACTAGAGTCCGTGCTACACTGTCTGGACGTTAGATGGGCCCTCAAATTCTATATTCACAGAACAAGGCACTTCAGAAAGTCCAATCCACTCTTTATTACATTTTGCAGTGAAAACCCGGGAACAGAAGCATCTCAAGCTACGATAGTAATATGGATAGTGTCGGCCAATAACAGTTGTTAAACTTTACAAAAGCTTCTGCCCCCTAAAGGTATTCACGCTCACGCTGTGGCAGTTAAAGTGGTTTTGTTCGCCTTCCAGCAGCACATGCCTTGGGATGTCAACAAGGCTCTGAAGTGGTCCACACAGTCAGCTTTCTGCAAGCATTATTGTCTTAATACCAGCTCCAGGGCTGCTGCCTGGTTCAGCCAGGCAGTTCTGTGAAACGTATTTGCTGGTCATTAGGAAATCAACACCCTTGAGTTACTTAATCTGTGAAATCTCCCCTCAGTATGGGGGAGAGGGGCCGGGATGTTGTAATAACAAACATCAACTCACCATAGTGTCTACTGTATTCTTAGTTCCCTTTCCTCCATATATCTGTCCCCTAGCAAATTGGTTAGCTCAGCAATTAGTAGACAACGAGCAGGTAAAAGAACTGGTGGGCGAGGCTGGTGGGCGTAGTCACCGTGGGCAGACAGGCCCAGCACACCCTTGCATGATTTAAATGTAAAGGAAACATTATTTTGCCGTTTAAAAAAGGCTCATTTCCCCTCTGCATGGCATGGACTCCCATCAGTATGGTGGAAAAGGGAATATAGAGTAACTTATTTTTTTTTAATTAGTTTCATGTGCCACCATATTTACGTTGAAGAGAAATGGAGAGAGACTTGAACCTTGTGAGATGCCGCAGTTTATGATTCTGGTTTATGTGGCGAAAGGAGGTAAATGGGTAGTTTTGGCTCTGTTTGTGAAAAGGGTTTTAACCAATGGAGAGTTGTGAATGCTGAATTCTTGTAGTGTTTTGAGTAAGGTGGTGTGTCTGATGATGTCAGAAGCTGCATGTTTATCCAGTAGAATGAGTGCTGATGGTTTGTTGTAGTCCGCATTCACCTGAAGCCTACCTGGGATTAGTCCATTTGATTCCATATGGTCGAAAATTTCTTTGCATACATAGCTTTCCAGTATTTTGTCTGCGTAGTGGATGTTACATATGGGCCTGTAATTGATATGGTCTTCACTAACCCGGAGGCCTCAGAGCGCTCTAAGACACACCAGAATAGAAGAAGAAAATATGAACCAACACTTAACCTGTACTTTTTCAAAGAGAAACGTTTTTAAGTCTTTCTTAAACCTCAATGGACAGGACAAATCCTGTAAGGCAGTTGGTAGACCATTCCAAGCTTTGGGCGCACAAACATCGAAACTAATGCCTCCAAAATTATTCAATTTGAAGCTGAACTGATCAAGAAGAATACTGTGGTTTTCTTGTGAAATTATCTCTGAGATTTATTTGTCTATATGATCTTTCAGATATTGCGGGGCTGTGCCTACAACACATTTGTGTGTAATTGTAAGAACTTTATGTTCAATTGATGATGTACAGGCAACCAGTGAAGTAAGCGCTGCTTAGAGGTGACATAATCTTTGATTCAGCCCATTGACAGCTCTAGCACTGTTTTTGCGGATTTGTACTTTCTTTACATTGCTTTTCAACGTGCCAGCCAACATGCTGTTACAGTAATAGTTTATTAGGGCAGTCGCTAGTACTGCTCTATTTTCCAGCGTCAGGTAAGGGGCTTCATTATAAGTTAGGCGGCCTGGATAGAAGGGTGCCAGTAGTAACGTAGCAGCTCCCTTTCCGGACTGCCAAAGTACAGGTCTACGGGCATGGTACAGCCTGCAGGACTGACCTGCCAGGAGTTCAGGCCCCTACCGGCAGTGTATTGAAGCACGATGCCGGTGCTTCAGTGTCCCCATACCCGTGCAATCCCAAAGGACTGTACGGGAATGGGGATTTACTTTAGCACCGTTTGATATCCCAGTGGCAACTGGATATCAGGCGACGGAAAACAGTGTTAGGGGTCGATGGTAGACCGCTGCCTACTGGCGGATTTTATCGCCAACCTCGTAATGAGGCCCAAGGTCTTATTTGTCTTTGCATTCTGTTGATATAAATGCACAAGTAACTTCAGAATGTACATGGTTAGTAAAAGTTAGCTGGGAGTCGAAACAGACTCCCAGTGTCTTTTCATAGGGGGCAACTTGGATGGAACAGCGAGCAAAGAAGAACTATGAGCAGGAATAGAGTTTTGTAAGCCTAGGACCAGTACCAACAATAAGAAGCTCTGTTTTTCCATCATTAAGAGCCATCGAATTGTGGACCATCCAGGCTTTTATAAGGGCATAGATTTTATTAATTGCCTTTAGATCGTGATCATAATCTCTTATAAGATTTTTTAGAATGTGTGTGTCGTCAGCGTAGTTGGTATATGATAAGCCAACACTATCCAGCAAATCAAATAGAGGCTTCATATAGGTATTGAAAAGTGAGGGAATGAGCATTCCAATTTTACTGGATCAGCCTGGAAGTCCACCTTGGCCGCTCTTACTGATCTAGGACCGAAAAAAGATCTGATCCATGCGGCTGCCCTGTTAAGAGCATCCGACCAAGCTGACTAATCTCTTTACCAGGAGGTGTTGATCGACCAGGTCGAAAACTGCAGAGTGTTCCAGCCACAATACAAGTGCCGTGTTACCCACATCTCTAGTCCTAGGCATGTTTGAAATCAAATCCAACAGAGCTGACTCTGTGCTGTGCATTGTTTTATACTGTGTACCAGAAGGGATGGCACTCTCTGTGGAAGGATGAAGGGCTGGAAGGTTATACAACAAAAAGGATATCCTACCACATGGTTGGTTTGTGACAATACATTATTCATGGTATGTCCATTCTAATAAAAAAAAAGTCAAAAATAGCTTTGAAGAATTTGCTAGATGCACCCAAGCTAAGCACCATTTTTAGTGGGTAGAATCAATCTGTACAGTTCTCATCAAACAAATGTTTACTTATAGCACAGCTTTATTGAGTTTGCTGTTAGCTTGTCTATAATTTAGACCACTTGCATTTAGTAGGATCAATGCATGATTAATGACAAAGCAATGCATAACACAGTACAAAAAACACAAGGAATGTGTGAATACAAAAATGAATAATCAAGATTTGAAGGTAAATCAAAATACAAATTCAAAGAAATATTAAATTTTCTGATGTTTGTTAATCTGCTTAGAATCACATGCTGTGCATAAGTCCGACATCCAGTGGTCACTGCGGAGTATTGCATTTTGTTTTTTGTAGTCGAAAAGGGGACGTCGACAAGGCGTGTCTGAAACACTATCCCTATAGTGACGTGCGTTGTACCCACAATCCCTCACGCGTCGAGGTCCCTCAGATTGTTTTTTTCCGCCCAGCTACTGGTCGCCTTTACGCGGAGCTCCTCGAGAAACATTGCAGATTTCATCTCCTCGACCTTTGGTCGTTTTCCTATTAATATATAACACATAGATCCCTCCCTCGACGCAGTTGTGAAGCTCTTTCTCCGCCGAGCAAGATCTTCGACGGAGGGGACGAGCGGAGGAGATCCTTCGGCGTTGCCGAACACGTGGCCTGGCCGCAGACCAAATACAGTAGGGAGAGTGGGGTCGTGGGACAGCTCTGTTTCCATTCTGAGAATGCCTTTCCTTTTCCCCTTCCTTTCCCTTGGGGTCGTTATCACGATTTACTGCCTCGGCTATGGAGAGGACACCCTTTAGGTTTTGCCCGCGTTGCAAGGGCAAGTTCACTTGGAAGGACAAGCATTCACGGTGTAACCGCTGCTTGCCCCTCGATCACAAAGAGGAGGCTTGCACAGCTTGTCGGCTTTCTTAAGCCAAAGACTCTAAAAGACCGTAGGGTCAAGAGGTGGGCGGCCTACGCTATGTCAAAGGCTGATTCCTCACCCACCGCTGCTAGCACCGACAGTGACGAGGAACGTGATAACATGACCTCCGCTACGGAAGTCGTAGACCCCTCTAAAGAGCGCTCGCGCTCTTCGTCGTCTGTCCCCGGCCCCGACGAGCTCGGCTCACGCCCTGCTTATGGGGATGAACACCCCGGCGACACTGACGCACACGATACCACACATAAGCACACAACCCACGGCTCTTCTTCGTCGAAGACGAAGAAAGCATCAGCGCCCAAGGAGACGCAGGTTCCACCGGCGGCCTCCTCGGACCGTTCAGGTTCGAAGCCCCTCTCGCAACCGCAGCCGCGACCAGCGACTGGGCTTTCGGCAAATAAGGGCGCCGCCCCCAAACCATCGGCCGGCGTGCACCAGCAGAGAGCGCACGCCGCCGTAGAATGATCGACACCCGTAACGTCGAAACCACAGCCCTCCTCTGACAAACGAGTCGCAGAGAGCTTGGCGAGGATCGTTGTAGCCGACGCCCAGAAGCGTACGCCGAAAGACACGTCGAGCGCTACGCAAAGGTCGAAAGACACGCCGAAAAAGCCCGAAGAAAGACAGGGCCTACCCCCTTCAGTCGGGGGGACACCCAGCACACCGGAAGGCTTTTCGGAAGGCGACGGGACACTTTCCTCGACGTTATGGGAGAGGTCGAGCCGTTTTCAGGCGGAAGACACTAATTTTCCCCCGCTAGACCGCTCAGGGGTACCCCATGAGACCATGGAAAGGCTCCATCTCTGCATAGAGAGAATGGAGAGGTTTATGAAGACCCAGAACCCTCCCACTCCCAAGAGAACAAGAGAAGGGCCTCAGGAGGGCCCCAAAGCTAAATATCCGAGACTATTCAATCCCCAGCAGGACACAGCCTCAGATTTCCATAATGTATATGACCTCACTGGTGAGGAACAATACTTGGAGGAGGAGGATGAATCTGTGGACGATGAAGAGGGACAGAACCAGGAGGAAGGTCTGGAAGACAGCCCAGACATGGTAGGAGAAGGCTTCGGAGAAAATCCAGAAGAAGGGCCTTCACATCCCTGGCAATCCCCATCAGTATATTCGGACACTGATGTCCTGAACCTAAATCCTCCTGACAATTCACCTGTTAGGAACACGTCTCCCATAAACGATCAGCCCACATTCAATGCCCTGTTGCGCAGAGCAGCAGCACATTTCGAACTGGACACTGGGGAGATCTCTCCTGAAATAGATTTTGTGAAAAGAGTAATTAAGGAGAAACCCCCGGTCTGCCAGACCATTCCCCTCCTCGCTTCAGTGAAGAGAAGAATCATCCCTTTGCTATCCACGCCCGCACTAATCAGAGGAGTTAACCCAAGAATTGAAAAACTTTTCACTCCTTCACCCTCAGACCCGCTGTACATCAGGGGACATTCTATTCCTGACTCCCTTGTAGTAACTAATACAAGGAAGAGGGCAGGGGTGCCGCTGTCCACCAGCGAGGCACCACCTGACAAGGAGGGCAAGAGATTATATGCCCTTGGAAAGAGAGTCACATCCTCGGCTGCCTTTTCTGCAAGAATTGCGAACAACAATTCTTTGCTAGCTAGCTACGCAGACGCGCAGTGGGCCAAACTGCGCAAAGACGCCGAAGAAGCGCCGGAACCACTACGGACACGCCTGCTATAAACTATTGGAGAAGGAACCCAGGTCAACCAGAGCATTGTGAAGAACTCTCTGGATGATGCAGAGACAGCAGGACGTTCCCTGGTTCAGGGAATACTCCTAAAACGCCATGTATGGCTGCGTAACTCATGGTTCAAACCGGAGACACAGGCATCTTTAATAAATAAACCTATTGAAGACTCAAACCTCTTCGGGAAAGCGGTGGATGAGGCTCTGGAGATGGCTAAAAAAGAGTTTGATACTATCAAAACTCTTGACCAGATCTCTAAGCCCACTACCAGACGCGGCTATGGCAACAAACGCTTTTTTCGTGGCCAACGCCAACAGCAGAATCAGCAGCAACAGTACCCTGCCACCAATTACCAGACCAATAGTGGGCAGTACAGCCAAAGAGGCCAGCGCCGTAGCAAGGGGAGAGGTCGGGGGTCCACCCCCAGAGGCTCCCAAGCCCCCAACAACACCAAGTGACGCGAAGATTCGCGTCCCCTCCCATGCAACACCGGTCGGGGGCCGGCTAACATCCTTTCTTCCAGCATGGGAGGGAATAACGTCAGACCGCTGGGTACTTTCCACCGTAGCCCACGGATACTGCATCGAATTCAACGGCTCCCCAACATACAGACCCCCGAGGGGACGACGCATGACACCAGAACACCTTGCCATCCTTCTCCAAGAAGTAGAACAACTGCTGGAAAAAGGAGCCATAGAGGTTGTGCCTCTATCTCAGGTAACGGAAGGTATTTATTCAGTGTACTTCCTTGTACCCAAAAAGGATCTAACCATGCGCCCTGTATTAGATCTGCGCCCAGCGAACAAGTTTGTCAAACCCCAGAGGTTTCGTATGGTGATCTTACAGGAAGTGATCAACCTGCTATCACAAGGAGATTACATGACAACACTAGACATGAAAGATGCATACTTTCATATTTTAATGTTGCCAGCGCACAGAAAATACCTCAGGTTCATGATAGAGGGCAAACACTACCAGTTCAGAGTGCTACCCTTCGGCATAGCATCTGCACCAAGGGTATTCACGAAGGTACTGGCAGTGGCAGCGGCCCACCTGCGCAGGTTGTCCATCCCAGTTTACCCTTACCTCGACGACTGGCTCATAACAGGGGATTCTTATGAAACATGCTTCTCCAATACCCAAAAGACTGTAGACCTTTTGTTCCAGCTGGGCTTCTCCATCAACGAAAAGAAGTCCAGCCTAGACCCCAGCCAGATCAAACAATTCCCAGGGGCTCTAATTCAAACAAAGGACGGCCTCGTCTTCCCCTCCAACGAGAGGGTCCAAAACATGCTGTTTCAGATCCCTCAATATGTGGCCGGTCGAGAGGTGACGGTACGCAAAGCAATGCGCTTGCTAGGCATGATGGCGTTGTGTATTTATTTGGTACCTCACGCGCGCCTGCGCATGCGCCCAATGCAAGAGTGGATCAACAGCCAGTGGTGTCAGGCCAGCGGACTATGGGACGATCTAGTGGTGGTCTCGCAGGCCTTGGTTCTCTCGCTACGGTGGTGGACAAAGGAAGACCTGGAAAGAGGGAAACCCTTTGCCACACCCGGGGCGGAAGCCACTCTAACCACAGACGCATCCCTCACAGGATGGGGGGCTCACCTATCCCATCAGACTTCTCACGGAGTATGGACTCCGAACTTAGCATCCAAACACATAAATCTACTGGAGCTACTAGCTGTGTTCAAGGCGCTAAAAGCCTTCCAGGAACACCTACAAGGCAAAACAGTGATGGTCCTTACAGACAGCACCACAGCCATGTACTACATCAACAAGCAGGGGGGCACCCACTCTCCAGGACTGTCCAAACTGGCCCAAAATTTATGGAAGTGGGCTCTCAGACAAAACATGTTCCTACTGTCACAACATGTACCAGGGGAACTCAATCTGCTGGCAGACAAACTCAGCAGAGATTTCCCCCTGCCCGAAGAGTACGAATGGCGACTGCACGAAGACATCGTCTTCGACGTCTTCACGCAATGGGGATTCCCAGAAATAGACCTGTTCGCAACCCTGGAGAACTCACAATGCCAAAGTTACGCCTCCAGGTACCCCCAGAACCAATCCAAGGGGAACGGTCTGTCGATTCAATGGTCAGGGAAATTTGTTTACGCTTTTCCCCCCCCCCGACTCCCCTTCTAAACAGGGTGGTGCACAAGATGCACCAGGAACAAGTGACCATGATACTGGTGGCCCCGATGTGGGCCCGACAGCCATGGTTCGCTCACTTGATGGAGATGTCTCTATCTCCCCCAGTGAAACTCCCCTGCCCGTACAACATGCTGTCACAAGACAAGGGCAGGACTCTGCATCCATGCCCCCAGAACATGAACTTAGCAGCCTGGCTCCTGAGATCATAGAATTTGGACATCTACAGCTCCCGCAGAGATGCATGGACATCCTCAGGGAAGCCAGAAAACCTAACACTCGCCACTGCTATTCTAGCAAGTGGAAGAGATTTGTCCTCTGGTGCAGAGGAAAGAGCATCAACCCGATTGATTGCTCTCCCACACATATTGTTCTATACCTGACCCATTTATTGGATTCAGGTCTAGTGTTCAATTCCATTAAAGTCCACCTAGTGGCACTTTCTGCATACACCACTTCCCAACTCAGTGTCGTGGTGGAAGATCCCTGTTATAAAGGCCTTCATGGAGGGAGTAAAGATAATACACCCCCCGATAGCTGACCCAGCTCCCGGATGGGACCTTAACGTGGTACTTACCAGACTCATGGGCTCACCATTTGAACCCATGCACAAAGCATCTCTTAAAGACCTCACTCTTAAGACTGCTTTTCTAATAGCTATCACCTCCATCAGGAGAGTAAGTGAACTACAGGCTCTTTCTGTTCTAGACCCCTTCGTTACAGTTCACAGAGATAAGGTGGTTCTACGCACGCACCCAAGGTTTGCTCCGAAATTCATATCGAAATTCCACGTAAACCAGTCTATAGAACTACCAACGTTCTTTCAAAAGCCTTCCAACTTGGGAGAAAAAAGTCTGCACACACTAGATGTGCGCAGAGCGGTCATGTTCTACATGGAAAGAACCAGACCACTGAGGAAGACTAATCAGTTCTTCGTCTCGGTGGCAGCAGGAAGAGAAGGGGATGCAGTTTCAAAGTCCACTATTTCTAGATGGATTGTTCAATGCATCACTCTCTGCTATACTCTTGCTAAGAGAGAACTGCCCTTTAAGCCAAGAGCACACTCTACTCGAGGCACGGGGGCGTCCATAGCATTCATTGCAAATGTTCCCCTTGAGTCCATCTGCAAAGCGGCTACCTGGAGTTCTGTGCACACCTTTACAAAACACTACTGTCTAGATGCACACTCGAGATCTGACTCCCATGTGGGACAGGCAGTATTAAGACATCTTTTCTCTACTGTTCCTTCTCATAACCCACCGCCAACTCCGGGTACTGCTCGCTAGTCTATGCACAGCATGTGATTCTAAGCAGATTAACAAACATCAGAAGACAATGCATTACGTACCGTAAAAGCATTTCTGATGGTTGTATCTGCTTAGATTCACATGCGCCCACCCTTCCTCCCCGCTCGGATGGAAGGAACATAGACTTGCTTTTATATCTCTCTTTTCTGTACTCACTCACGTCTAGAAGGCTCCCTCAGGGCAGAAAAATACAAACGGAGGGACCTCGACCGTGAGGGATTGTGGGTACAACGCACGTCACTATAGGGATAGTGTTTCAGACACGCCTTGTCGACGTCCCCTTTTCGACTACGAAAAACAAAATGCAATACTCCGCAGTGACCACTGGATGTCGGACCTATGCACAGCATGTGAATCTAAGCAGATACAACCATCAGAAATGCTTTTACGGTAAGTGATGCATTGTCATATTTGACATTTGCATATAGATATAGGCAACAGCTTGATTGCTGGAAATTAGGACTGAGTTGCCCTGGAGAATTTGAAATAGGCAAATTAACAAGGGGTCCTGGGAGTCCCTCTGCCAGACATTAGTCCTTGTTACGAGAGACTTACCCAGCGGTCCACGTCTGGATTCCCCTAGTAACTTAGGGTGAGACCCAAAGTTACTTAAATATGCAAATTAACAAGGGGGTCCTGGGAGTCCCTCTGCCAGACATATTCCCAAACATATCAGTCTTTGTCCCGCCCTGGGGCAGCACTTTACTAGGGGAATCCAGACGTGGACCCCTTGCTTACTATTCTTAGAGAGGCACAGCTCCTCCCTACTGATGAGGTCCAACCAGACCGAAACACGTGTCTGGGGTTTCTGTTGGTACTCTTGTTCAGAGGAGAATTGCCTAGCATTTCAGTGCTGAACTGCCCCAGGGCAGGCCAAAGACTGATATGTTTGGGATATTTCTTCTCTGTGAAAGATAGTGAGCTAAAGACTCTGGGTAAGTCTCTTGTAACCAGGACTAATGTCTGGCAGAGAGACTCCCAGGACCCCCCTTGTCAATTTGCGAATTTGAAATAGGTCAATGCCTTAATCCTAGCAACCAAGTATAAAGAGAACTAAAAGTGCAAAAGTGACCTTTCTAAGGGTCAAGCCTAACATCTAATGCATTGATACTACTAAATGCAAGTGGTCTAAATTATAGACAAGCTAACCGCAAACTCAATAAAGCTGTGCTATAAGTAAACATGTGTTTGATGATAACTGTACAGATTGATTCTACCCACTAAAAATGGTGTTTAGCTTGGGTGCATCTAGCAAGTTCTTCAAAGCTATTTTAGACTTTTTAAAGTTAGAATGGACATACCATGAATAGTGCCTTGCTTTATACCTGGATTGCTGATGCCCCAAGATGTTACAATTCTCAATCTGGTCCTGCAGTTTTAAATATGCCACTCTGTCTAAGATTTATTTTCAAAAGGAATGGCACGTTGGTGATAGGACTATAATTGGCAGCAACTGCAGGGTCAAGATGTTCTTTTTTGAGAAGGGCGGCAATCCAGACGTCTTTAAAGCATCTAGACACACAGCATTCTTGGAACGAGATGTTGATCATCTGAGTAACTACTGGAAGCAGGGTCTCGATACAGTCCTTAAAGCTTTGTGCAGGAAAAGTATCACCTAAACAAGGGGTTGGTTTTAGGTTGGAGATGATAGTTCATATCTCTTCTATCACCTGGCGAAAAGATAAATGGGAAATATCTTCTTGGATATTAATGACCTCCGTAGAAGATAATATTGTATCATTTATAGTCAACCTGCACTTTTTGATATCTTGGTTGTGCTTTAAGACTTTGAGCAACAGCTCATTCTGAATCTCTTCACACCAAGCATTAGATATAACCTGGGAGTGTTTTGTGGAACCTTTACCCTCCCAACTCCTTGAGGATAGGAAAAACCTCCTTTGGGTCGGATTTGCCATTGTCTATTACTCCTATGTCCCCTCCCCTTTCCTCCATACTGTATGGGCTTCCCTCACTAGGAACGGGAGACAGAGCCTTTTTCACAAGAACAAATCTTCTTTCCCTTTAAATTTAGAGGTGTGCGGGGGCGCAGCCCTGGGAGCATGTGCTCCCCTGACTCTGCCCAAGGGCCCCACTCGCCAGTCCTCTTTTTCTCGATGATGGGAACGGACCGCTTTCACCAGCGCTCCTGGGATTGGCTTCGCCTTGTAATTCCACGTGCTCTTCCTCGGATACTGTCTTTTTTGTCTTTTGTCTTCTAATCTTTAATCAGGTACTCCTCCCCGGTGCATGTCGACGTCTTTGGGCTTCAGCAGGCTCTTCCCAACGTCCGACCCCCACGCTCTGTGCCTCCGCTGCCTTGGCCCTGACCACAGCTGGGAAGATTGTACAGCACACGACGCGCTTACACCGCAAGCTCTGAAGAACAGGTTAGCCCGGTGGAGGGAAATCTTCGAGACGTCGCCTCCAGAGGACTTGAAGAACTTTGTCAGACACAAGTCAAGGCCCAGGGTTGGGCTGCTTCTTTCCATTGCACCCCGCAAGGGCGACTCCTTTCCTAGGAAATGTCAGAGAGGGAGGGACCGTTCAGGTTCTCACACCAGCACAAGGTACCAAGGCTCATTCCGCTACCAGCCGCCAGGCCGAGGGGTCGCAAGATCCTTCTGGAGACAGTGCTGAGGGAACGCAAGGTTCTTTTACCAGGTGTCCAGCCGAGGAGCTATTCCCTACTACCGGAAAAATGTCTGTAGGGACGCCTGTACGCAGCACTACCCGCGACACAGCCGAGGGCACTACGCCTACCAGGTGCAGGGAAAGCCTCAAGCTCCACCGCCAAGAGTTCAGGAGGGGGCTGTGCCCAGTGAGCCATGCACCACGAGGCAAGTACGTGGCATGCAGCTCGACAAAATATCTCCCACAACCAGCAAGGCAGAGTACTCGCAGGTCCCAGCAGCCGCCTGCTAATCCATCAATGCCACCTGCCACCCCAGCAGCGTGCGAGGACAGGTTTTTTGAGAAATTCCTCACGTTTGCGGTCCTCTCGGATGGGCTCCATCCTTCGGGATGTTATCGGGGACATGCTGGCTTCAGTCCCTCCACCAGCACCTATAGTCATTCCTCCTATGGCTCCGGTGCTTCAAGCCCCCGTGCAGGCCCAGCTGCCAGCGCTAGTTCCTTTGATTCTGGCTTCCCAGCCTCCTACATTCCAGGCGGTTCCACACCAGCCTCCACAGCAGCCTCTGGCTCTGGTCTACACACCTCAGCCTTCAGTGCCTCCTACCATGCCTCCTCCGGCGCCAGACCAGCCGGTCACCCTGGTAGACACCGATGAGGATGACACCGACACACTGTCTTCAGCCAAGGCCTTCCATGAACGACTTGCAGGTTTGGCCGAATACTTGGGGCTTCCACAACCTGAGGTGGAACAATCTGAGGCGGGGGTCCTGGCTGAAGTCCTAACTCTACACCCCGCGGCTAGAACGGGGATTCCTATGCAAAAGGACGTTCTCCCCTTGGCCAAAAAGGGATGGCTTAAACCACATTCGGTGCAGCCCACCAAAAGGCTCCTCAATGCCAAGTACAGGCAGTTCGAGGGGGATACACCCTTGTTGTCGGCACACCCTCAACCACACTCCTCAGTGATTGCTGTGCCCTCGATCTACTCGAAGCTGCAGTCTTCCTGGGCCAACTCGTCCTTGGCTCTGCTAGGCAAGGAGGACAAGATCTTGGAGGCGTATAGGAAGAAGGTCTATTCCAACTTTTACCTGTACCTCCGTCAGTCTAATGCGGATGCCATGCTCACAGCTGTTAACCAAAGGCTTTGGCGGGAAATAGCCGACTTCCTTCCAGAACTTCCGGCACACAGTCAAGCACGCATTAAGGCGGGGCTGGCAGAAGCAAAGGTGGTGACTCAAGACATTATGGAGTACACAGTGGCACACATTGACACCTCAGGCCGTGCCATTTGCATAGCCACGAACATGAGAAGGACTGCTTGGCTACAACTACGGACTACCAAGTACAACCCAGATGTCCAGGCACGCATAGTGGACCTTCCATTCGAGGGTAGTGACCTCTTTAACTCCACCACGGATGAGGAACTGGATAAGAAGAACAGTTCCCAGACTGTGAAATCCTTATCCTTCCTCACAAAGTCTATGCCCAAGACATACAGTCAAGCGCACCAGCATTCGGACACGGGGCGGGGCTTCGACAGGTTCCGGGGATTCCAAGAACGATGGTCTAGGCAGCCGGACCTATCTCAGAGTTAACATTGCTGCAAACAGCACAAGGCGGGGAATAAGGGCTTCTTTCAGTCCCCCTCCTCAGCGCCAGAGGGGAAAAAGGAATAACGCTGCCCTCCAGCTCCACGCATCTCTGGTGAGGGGCAGTCTCGCCTTTCATGCACAGCATTGGCGCGCAAGTTTTGTGGACCCCTGGATCCTATCAGTAGTGTCCTTGGGCTACCAATTACCGGTACCTCCTTCCCCACCCTCCTCTTTCACTTCTGCAGATTGGGACAACAACTCTATTGGCAGAAATTGGATCGCTTGTACAGAGTCAGGTAGTGGAAGAAGTCCCAGCCCCCCAGCGGGCCATGGACTTCTACGCCAGAATTTTCACCATACTGAAGACGAACCAGGCGGGACTGAGAGTTGTGTTGGACCTTTTCACCCTGAACCTTTCCCTTTCACTTCAAAAGTTCAAGATGGTTACCCCAGAGCTTATTGCGGAGACACTGTGCAAGGGATACTGGATGTGAAGGGCACATACCTGAACGTCCTGATTTGGCAGCCCCATCGATCCTTCCTGAGGTTGAGGATCATGGGCTTTCATTTCCAATACAAGGTTCTATCCTTCGGCCTCAATTCAGCCCCCAGGGTCTTTGCCAGGTTTATGAATGCAGTGGCAGGTCTTCTCAGGGCCCAGGATCACCATGTATATCCATACCTAGACGACTGGCTCGTCAGGGCGAGATCACCGGAGGCAGTCCATCACACCTCCTCCGCCCTCATGAATATGGTACACGAATTGGGATTCTCTGTCAATCTCAAGTCTCATCTGAAACCGACGCAGACGCTGGGATTCTTGGGTCTCATCTGAGATCCGAGAGAGTCTTTCCCTCGGAGGACAAAATCGCAGCAAGCAAGAGGGCCACGGGTCATTTTCTCAACATAGAGGTGACCTCAGCATGGTGGTACCAGCACCTGCTGGGGATCATGGCAGCATTTCTTCTGGCAGTGCCTTACACAAGACTCAAAATGAGGAGATTGCATCTGCACTTCGCAGCCTCGGGAGCTGGAGCTGGGTTCCCAGGCAGAACCTGTCAGCGTTCCTCCCTTTCTCCACCAGGACCTGTTCTGGTGGAGCATGGAGGGTAACCTGAGGATAGGCAGACCATTCCAACAACCAGTACCTCAGGTTTCCATCACCACAGACTCATCTTTGGAGGGCTGGGGAGCTACCCTGGACAACGCAGCGTCCATGGGGTTTGGTCCCTTCTGGAACAGGAGGCCCATATCATTTGGCTGGAGCTGAAGGCCATCCGGCTTGCTCTCAAGGCCTTCCTACCACTCATCAGTGGAAAAATGATCCTCATTCAAACAGACAACTCCACCAGCATGTATTACATCAACAAGCAGGGTGGCACCAGGTCTCCTCCTGTATGCACCCTGGCGGTCAGCATTTGGGAATGGCCTCTGGCGAACCACATACACTTGACCACAATCCACCTTCTGGGGGAGTCAAACCTGGAGGCAGACAGGCTCAGCAGGTTGGGTGCGGAAAATTACAAATGGCAATTAAACAATCAGGTCCTTCAGGGGATCTTCAACAGATGGGGTCATCCACAGGTGGACCTCTTCGCCACCTGGTATAACAGGAAGTGCCCTCAGTTTGCATCTTGGTAGGGACAAGGCCCCAGCTCTTTGGGAGATTCCCTACAGATACAGTGGAACAGCAGGAACGCATATGCGTTCCCTCCCACTCCTCTGGTTCACAGGGTGATCTGCAAGATAAGGGAGTCCCGGCACCTCAACCTCACCCTGGTAGCTCGTTGGTGGCCGGCGAGGCCATGGTTCTCGGAGCTGCTGAGCTTGATGGACCATCCCCCGATGCACCTTCCACTGGACCCAGCTAATCTGCTTTCGCAACAGGGGGGCACGGTCATCCATTCCGCCCCGCAGAAGTTAGCGCTTGCTTTAGTTCAGGAACCACGCTGCATCTGCGCCTTTCACAGGCTAACCTGGACATCATACAGGGTGCTAGTAGCGATGCTACTAGGAGCCAGTACAAAAGCAAGTGGACTAGGTTTTGCCACTGGACGGAGGCCAAGGAAGTCGACCCTATCACATGCACACTGGACGACGTACTATCCTTCTCTGAACACCTCGCTCACTCAGGAGTGCAAATGGACACATCTACCTACTGGAACTCGGGAGGAGGAAGCTTTCTCATCCTCCAACCCAGTGATTAAAAGACATTTGACGGGCCTCACCAGGCTGTAGCCACTTTTCAAGAAGCCAGACCCAGTGTGGGACCTCAACATTGCGTTGGACGCCTTGGCGCTTAAACCCTTTTAGCCAATGGCGTCCGCAGACATCATGCTGGTCACCATTAAGACAGCCCTTTTGGTGGGTATTACGTCTGCACGCCCGGTCAGGGAAATACAAGCTCTGGGGCTTCAGAGCCATACACTACTTTGCATAGGGAGTACAAGATTGTTCATAGAACGCACCCCACGTTCTTGCCTAAAGTAGTCTCTTCGTTCCACCTAAATGAGGAGATAGTGCTCCCTACCTTCTTCGCAGATCCCAAGGACGATGCTCAGAGGGTGCTGCACTGTATAGATGTTAGGCGCGCTCTAAAATTCTACCTGGAAAGAACCAAGTGCTTCCGCAAATCTGAGACTCTCTTTGTCACCTTTGGTGGGTCAAAGCCAGGATATCAGGCTTCTAATGCCTCCATAGCAATGTGGATGGTTTTGGCCATGAAGGAGGCCTATGAGGGGCAGCACAAACCGCTTCTGGCAAATATGCATGCCCATGCGATCAGAGCTAAGGCCACAGCAATCAAGTTCCAAAGGCTTGTCCCGTGACAGGTCATCAGCAGGGCCGCCACGTGGGCACCCTTTCGGCCTTCTGCAAGCACTACTGTTTTGATGCCAGCTCCAGGTCTGACGCGGCATCCGGGCAGACAGTATTAAGGAACTTGTTTTCTTAAGGAGGGTCACCTCTCCACCCTTGGGCTACATTCAGTTGTAATCGCCCATACAGTATGGAGGAAATTGGACGGGACGTAAGATTAATTATAAGTTACTCACCATAGTGACTAACATACTCCATAGTCGCCTTTCCTCCATGCGTCCCACCTTCCTCCCCCAATAAAACTGGTGTCATTAGGCAATGCTAATATAGTTGATACGTCAATGGGGACTGAGGAGCGGCGCCGGTGGGCGGAGTCAGGGGAGCGCATGCTCCCAGGGCCATGACCCAGCGTGCCTCTAAATTTAAAGGGGAAGAAGATTTTTTCTGGTTAAAGAAGTTCTGTCTCTCGTTCCTAGCGAGGGACGCTCATACAGTTTGGAGGAAAGGGGACTATGGACTAGGAGTACGTTAGTCACTACAGTGAGTAACTTAATGTATTGGTTATAGATAGATTTCTTTCCGCCCACAATAGCCTGTTTGTAATCCTTTACCATTTTTCTAAATGTTTTCAAAAACTCATCATGAGGATATGTTCTACAGACTCGTTCAGCCTGTCTTTTTGCTTTTCTGAGACCAACAATCCCTTCATTAAACCAGATATTATTGGTTTCTAGTTTAACAATTTTCTCTTGGATGGCGGCAGGCGTATTAGTGGCTTTTGTTAAAATATGTAGCATTTTTTTCTGCTCTCTCATTAACATTAGAATCATCATGGATCTCAGACATAGCAGGATTGAAATGCACGCAGCAACATAGTCCTGGCAGATTCAGTACGAAAGATACCAAAAAGTGATCCGATCAGGGACAGGGTTCTACTAGCAATGTTACAATGCTAGTAGTTTTAGTCAGCACCCAGTCTAAAGTATTCCCAGCAACATGTTTTGTGGTCGTAACATGCTGCCGAAACCCAAAAGCATCTAGAGCATTCCTAAGAGATATAGCATTTCGGTAAGCTTTGTTAACAACCTCCCGGGAGGATAGCTCAGCGGCAGCGTGCGCGTCTTGGAAGCAAGACGACACGAAGCAACAAAGTTCGATCCCCGGGTCCGCGCTTAAAAACCTCTGGGTGTTTAAGCGCGTTATAAATACGTAACTAAGACAAAAAAAAAAAAGCACAATTACGCAACTAATTCCTGTAACAGCGCCTCGATGCCTGCGGGCTGTGTGAGCGCTATATAAATGTAAAATAAATAAATAAAAATAAATAAATTAAGATCACCTCGCAGTAGGAAGTGAGAATTAGGTTTCATTTTGTCGTTTGAAAAAAAATCTGGAGTCGGGTTAGGAGCTCTATATAAGGCAAGAATACTAACTGATGTAGTTGGATTAATGCTATGTTTCGCTAAAAGACACTCACAACTATCAATTACAACTGTTGTAGAGCAGCTAATGTGTAATGACTCGAAGTAAAAGGGCAAAACCACCCCTCTAGCCAATGGTCGATCTGCCCTGAGACTGGAGACCCATTAGGCGTAGCGTGCAAAGCTGTGTTGTGGAGTCTGAAAGCAAAATCTCTGTGAGAAGCAGGATGCCCAGGTTATTATGTAAAATCTACTGTTTCAGTTGCATGTTGAACTACCGATCGCGTATTCAACAATGCGATTTAAAAAAAAATTCATTCTCAGCATTTATAATATCGGTGTTGCTTGTTGGTGGAATACAATTTGGTTTGCCCTCTAGTTCTGCAGTCGGGGACGGATAAACCTAAAGTTTGGGATTTTTTTTGAGGAGTTCAGATTCTGCTCCTACAGCCCGGACAAAGCTGGTATGAGAGAACTAATACAATAATAGCAGACTCATGAATAAGAGTGGATTTGTCTGATTTATTGGCATGCGCTTATTTTCAGTAATATTTAATAGTGAAAATTCAGATACGAGTCACTAAAATCGTAAAAGTCAAGACCTGTACCAAATTACATCAGAGTACTCCCGACACATCCAGGCACAACCAGCAACAACCAGTGTGTGCACCGTATAAACGTGCCAACACTAACGTGCCTGGTAGGTGTATATATACTTTTACTGAGGTGCGTGGATTACTGGGATGTGTAGTTTAAAGGACTACGCAGAACACAGCAATGTTGCAAAGCGAACAACGTAGGTCCTCGGCTAAATAAAGCAAGATGAAGGCTGTAAACAAGTATTAGGAGCACACAGCGAAGTAATGTTAAAGAGGTATTTAAAAACGGTTTTGTAAATCAATTTTAAAAGCACAACTCTAACATGTCTAAAATAGGTCAATTCCAATTAAACAAACTATCTGTGTGCAACACGAGATCTAAATACACAAGCAACAACCAGTGTATGCACCTGGGCGGCATATATACTTTAATGTAGGCAGCTTGTAGACTTTGTAGACTATGTAGATTTGCACGATTTGGGTTTCCAGCAATAGGTTCATCAGTGTTTGGAAGTAGGCGGCTGGGGTTTGTTTGACGAGTAGGTTTTTGTACACTTTGGCGGCAAGGGTGTTTAGGTGATGCAGCTTTGTTACTCTTATTCTATTTTGTTAAGGGTTTATTCTGCGATTTGTTTGAAATAGTTGAGCTCTGTTCATTTGGGTTCCCTGTGTCTGATAGGTTGTTGATTATGTTTGGTGTAGTTCCGTTGATGGTATGTTGTATTTTGTTTATTTGTGGTTCGCAATGATGTATGAAATATTATTTATTTTTTCGCAGATTTTGTATTTTTCCTTGTGTGGGTTTGTTGCTGATAGATTCCTTTCGGAGTAGTAATATTCTTTGACTTCCATCACCTCTGCTTTGTACATTTGTACCTGCTGTTTTTACTTGACTTTGTCTGTTTCACTAGTATATTCTTCATACTTTTTCTAGCTTTTGATTGGTTTTCTTGAGTGCTCAGAGTTCTTTCATGAACCGTCATGTTGAAAAGTTTCAGTGGTGTCATTAGCCATCACTGGGACCTCCAGTTCAGAGGTGTCAGGACAAAAGGTACAAGATGGAAGGAGTACCGCAATATCCGTGAGAAACGTAAGGGAGCTGTATTCTCATGAACATGCAGCATTTAGTAATATGGACACTCTTGATATGTACATAAAAAAAAATAATACTGCTAAATGTATTGATGCCACTAACATCCTACTAATAGATTAACACTCGCTTTCCTGCGAAAGGTAAACTGCTGAAAAGATGCATTTTTCTAAAATACTGTGAAAGTCAGTGTGTTTTATTGATAAAATCCCTAACATAGAGAATTGTGCTTATACAAAGAGACAGATGGTTAAATTTGTAATGTGTAAAGTTTTGTTTTCAGTTTTATACATATATTTAAAAAAAGAACACATAGTCATTTAGAAAGGAGCACTGTTATGGCTGTAGAGAGTATGTGAACAGGCCCAAGGACAACATTTGTTTAAGTGTGAAATTGCTAAAGGAAGAATGGAAGGGACGGATTTTAGTATCGAGCAGATCTGCATGGAAACTAAAAAAAACATTTTTGTTACATGTTTACTTTGACTAAGGGCTTTTGTGTTCAGAATGAAGCATCTATCACCGAACGTTATGTGATGGTGATGCTTGGGGGTTGGCGAACAAGGATGTCACGTTAAGAAATGAAGTAGCATTTTTAGGAGAAAAGTCACTCGCTGATTGGATGATCTTATAGATGCCTATGGAAAGTGTACATAGAGTAAGGAACTACAAAAAGTGACTGAATATGCCGTCTGAGCTGGATAATGTGGGCTGAAGTTTTTCTCAATAGAAAGAAAGGCCTATGCATTTGCGCTTGGGAAATGCGAGCTGGTTTCTGTTTCTGAACATTAGAAAAGAAAAGGCCATCTGTGATCGACCAAGTTCAGGCCTCACGATTACAGCTGGCTTCCATCGATCTGCAAAACTGCAAAAGAGGGGTGGGGGAATAGCGAGAGATCAAGATTGCAAACACCCTTCTGACAGCCGTGTCTGTCAATGCTTTCTGTAAGCAACCTTGGCCAGGCAAAATATATTCGGACTAACACATGTAAGTATTTAGTTAGGTGCCTCAGAGACAAGTGGTTATTGATTTGCACTGTGCATATATTTTTAGAGGTGAGGTTGTGTGTTCGGCACAGTGGCTCTAAACTGCATATTGTAGATTAAATGTACTATTAGTGACAATTGCCTTGGAGAACATAAACAGATGGTTATTAATGTTTTTATTTGAGTATTATCTGACTGGTTACTGAAACTAAAGTGCTGCATTTAATTTTAATGTGAATATTTTTTTCTCCAGAACTTTATTTATTTTTCAGATGAAAATTAAACCAAACGAAAAAAAAGCAATGCCCCACCCCTCAGCATATTAACACCATATCATTCACACACACAGCTCTTTTTTTCCAAACTTGTTTTTATTGGCTTTGTACAAACAGTGTTATAGTAAAACATTATTTTGCTTACTTCACCTTATACATTTGACTGTTTGATGGTGGGGAAAGAGGAAAGACCTATAAAGAGCAATAAAGAGAACACGACTGTAAAGTCTTCTTTAGGACCGGGGAGGGAGGGCGTGGTGTATGGAAGAGGGAAAGCAAAGAATCCAGGATTGTCTTTAGAGGCTCGGCCGAGGCGTGGGAGGGCATTGTAAGTCTGTGACACTGGGACCCTGGCAGCAGGCCCTGCGATTCCCTGGAGAAGTGGACAGAGGCGTGGGGTCAATAGTCCCCGGCAGCTGGACTGAGCGAGCTCCGAGGGGTTAGAATGGAGATGTTGTTTTTCATTTCTCCGGCCTCCTCACTAGTCCTGGTTCTCCATCCACCGAAGGGTGGGGGGTTGTCTGGCCAGCCCAGGGAATTGCTGTGTATAGTCCATGAATGGAGCCCAGGTTTGGTAAAATGTGTCCCTGTTCCCAAACCTGAGGGCTGTAATTTTCTCCGCCGCAATTATATCCCAACATTTCGACCACGCATCTGAGTTGACGGCCCTTCTGGGTTTTTCCAGAGCCTCTCAATCGAGATTTTAGCAGCCGTTAGTAGATGAGAGCAAAGCTCTGCTCTGTGACCTGATCGGGGAAATTGGCCTCCGCCTCTGGCTCCTAGTAGGACCACTCCAGGGTCCCACGGGATTGTGAGGCCAGTTATCACTCTGATCTGATCAAGTACCGAGTTCCAGAATTGGGTGGCCTTAGGGCATGACCATAGGAGGTGGAATAGAGAGTCTTTGTCCGGACATCCTCTCCAGCACAGCGGAGAGATTGAGGGATTGCATTTATTGAGGATTTCTGGGGTAAGATACCAGCGGTAACACACCTTAAATGCCCCTTCCTTGTTGGTCGTGCACATGGAGCTTCTATGTACTCTATACCACAAATGTCCCGATTCTTCAGGTTCCACACACACAGAATTTTCCATCCCCCAGAATCATCTTTGATGGCAGCATTTCTAAATGTGATCTCCATTACATACCCTCTGTGTTGATAACATCCGCCACATTTAAACGAAAATATTTGTTACTTCACATTATACAAATATAGCCTTATGCTTCCTCCCCAAAAGATCATCTCCATCTTTAAGTCCCAGTTCACCTTTGTGTCTTCTTCAATCCACAGTTCAGCACTCAAGTTACATGTACTCTTTTGTCTCTCAGCCCAACCACACCCCTCTCTATAAGAATTGGCTGTGCTTGCTTGTCCCAACATGCCCATTAAATATGTAAATGGTTTCCAAATTGTGCTCAATTTCTGTGTGAAATCAGCAGTACATGCCGTCACTTTCTCCACCACCCAAATGTCCCATATTTTGCCCCACCATACTGTCATTTGAGGATCTTCCATGTTTTTCCACTGTGTTGCCATAGAGAGTCTTGCCGCCATCAAAAGTTGAGTTAGGAGTTTGGCCATAGTACCTGACATTGGGTACTGGCCCCCTTCTCCTGTGTCCCATATATAGCACTGCAATCAGTGGGTCCAGTGAGAGAACCAACCATGTTAACTCTTTGATTTTGTCCAGCATCTCCTTACAGAAGTATTCCATATGCAAGCAAGTTGACCACACATGTCTGAGAGTACTGGTGTGACCACAGGAAGGCCAATGTAGGGGGTGGGGGGGAGTAGTTAGCTCCAATTCTGTGCAGTCTCTGCAGATAAAGGTACCATCATTGGTAGATTTTGTGGGCATGTTCCTTAATCATTGTAGTACATCTGGAAATGCAAGAGGCCCTGGCCGAGATTTGGAACTGGGTCTCTGGTTGTTTCAAAGTTTTGTCTTTTCTCCATTTCCACATGTATGGATCTATCTTGTTTGTATCTAACCTGGCAGCCATGTGATACCATTTTGAAATTCTACCTTTTATTCAATCCCTCCCACAGGGTACATTTGGGGTTATTACTTGTCTGGCTTATTACAGGATTCGATGCCCAATGCCTGATATGTGTCACAATGTTACCTTTCGGTGTCCCCTAAAGTGAATTTATGTTTAGCTTCCCAAAATATAATGGGTGCTCCTTGTTCATAAAAGTATGCTAAAATGTTCACACCTCCCCTCGTCTAAGCTTTAAAGTCCCCCCCCCCTAAAACCAGGACTGTGAAGAATCTGGTAAATACATCCTTTCTCTCCAGAGGGGAACCACACCCTGTGAGGCACAGGTCCCTCCCTAGGTGTCTGGGCAAGTGGACCTCACTGGGAGTGACTCCCCTCTTTTGAACAAGGACTCTGTCTGAGAAGGACCTCAACCTCATGGACCAGACTACTGTGTCATCCTATATGGGTATTTAAGGACTGTTGTTACTTCTGTTTTAAAACCACCAAACAGTGACACTTCTCATTTCTTTACATCAATGTAATGGTGGATCTCATCAGTCGATGAAGGACACAGCCCGTTTTGTTGTGATTACGTATTTAAGGACAGGAGGAACTGTGAACGTGCAGAAGAAACTCTCTGGAGCGGTGGAGCCACACCAGACTGCAGAGCCGGCAATGGTGTGGGAAGCAAGCCTAAAGCTAGCCGAACGCTGTAAGGTTGGTGTCCGGTCCGACCGAGCAACCAGGATAGGAGGGAGAGGCAGAGACTGCAAAGCCCTCATGTCCTCTGGTGTCGCGACCGCAAGGAAACCATGGTGTAGAACAGCGGCCTAGCAATGCACGCCAAGACCAGATTGACAGGAGGACACGATCCCCGAACTCCATATCCGACAGACGTTAATTGCCAAGGGAAGCAGTGCCAGGGAAGCAAACACTCCCACGTACAGAATCCCATCGAGAGGAACTGACACTTTGTATCAAGGTTAAGAGAACAAACAAAGCTACAGGAGGCTGAGAAGCCAGAATGAGCAAACGTCTGGTATGAAGCTGGGGACGGAAAGTACACACACTTTGAATTAAGACAACCTATGAGGTTATAGGAATCTGAGAGGCCAGAACGAGTGAGCGCTCTATCTGAAGCAGAACAAGAGGCATACAAACAATGTGTGCATAGGTTGGAAGAACCTACGAGGCTACGGGAGCCTGAGAAACGTGAACGGGCAAGCGCCCTTGTGAAACTGATAACAGAGACCAAAATTCTTTGTCTATAAGCAAGGACAACCAACAAGGTTATGGGAGCCTGAGAAACGCAAAGGGGCAAGCTCTGTGTGTGTGAACCAAATTGTATTGAATACAAGCATTGTGCATCCAAGCTGGGGAAGCTGGTGAGGTTACGGGAACCTAAGTAATCTAAGTAAACAAACACCCTATATAACGTTTACACCCAAGAGTGAACAAGTCTCCCAGAGAGCCATAAGACTTCAGGGAGTCAGAGAGCCACACACTTGTTCTCAAGAAACTTGGCGTAAGCGAAAACATATTGAATAATCTTTCTTTTTGAATTAAAGGTCTGCAAGAAAGATCTGAACTATTGCCGAACTTTATGAACTATTAAAAAAAATCAAGTGTTGGCCAGGCAGAAGTCTGTCCTGGTCTCCTCCTTTCTTTTTGTTTTTCTAAAGTGGTAGGAACAGTTAGAGATTAGGATTCAGATGAAAGTCTTTTATTTTGGACTTTGACGAGCACCCGTATTTTTAGTTTTGATAGGTAGGGAGCTTCCCTCATGGAAATAAGACAAGAAAGAAGTTTTCCTTTTTTATTTAAATAAAATCACATTAAACATATCACTAAGCCCTCCGACTCCTTCTTCTGGTTCGCCACAGGTAGCTTGGGTCAAGCTTACAATTTTCCCCTTGCTACTCTGGCTGTTCTACTAAGGAAGGATAGTTTGGCTAATGGGATTGTTGTTTCTCTTGTTTCACCTCTAAACCCCTTCTTGGATGTACCATACCAAGCTCATGCACAATTTGCCCTGCCATCAGATACTGGGCGACCTTTGGGACCCCTATGCCTCCCACTAAGTTGCTTTTCTCCAATTTGTTTTATTAAAATGTAGTACATTCCAACTGCAAAACAATTGGCACATAATAATTAAGTAGCTTAAGTCATCTTTCCATAACAACTTTGGATCCCCTCCCCCAAGCCCAATAACACAAAAGTCTCACCTGTTTAACCCCCTTCACATTTCTTTGTTATTCATTTACAAGCGATCCTTCCACCCTCTTTTCCCCTCCCCCTCCTCAGAAGCAGCCTTTCCCCCATTCCCCTACTCTCTTCATCCTCTGCCCCATCGTTAGTGTCCACCATGCCGCCCGTCTTCGCCCTCTCTCAAAGTCGCTCCTCTATGTCTATCGAGACTTCTTCCCCTTACCCCCCATGTTTTTCCAAGAATTCATTTGTGACCTCCATCGGCCACTCGTGCAAGAACGCGGTTGGGTTCTCCATCTCATCATTCTTTCTTGCCTTG